>NC_071670.1:48523928-48856785 GCF_028554725.1 Zeugodacus cucurbitae
ATGCAACTCTGCGGGTTGTTATAAACGCTGTAATTTTGTTTGCGGTTATTGATAAAAGAGCAATCAGCTGATGAAACTAACCAACTTCTAGTGAACAACAATATAAAAGCATATTACAGCAGATCATTAATCGAATATCCGGCAGTGCGAAGGATAAAAACTGGTTTCTCAATTATAATCTTAATGTAATAAATTCATTTGGTTGTGCGAAAAGGCTATTACATTGGCACATATTTTATAATATATTTTATTATATTTTGATACATGGCAACTCTGTTCAAATTTTCAAAATGAAATAAAACTTTCCGAAAGTCTCTGATACATATCAAGTTCGGCATAAATTTAGTAATATCTTGAAAATTTTTATATTCTAATAGCAACTTTATCCAAATTGGCTATTTCGGAAACTTTCCGAAATCTTTACTAAGACTTTTAAGCAACTTATATTCGGCTAAGATTTGGTTTCAGATTTTCGTTTCAAGTATAGCTGGCAACTCTATTATCACAGCTTTGCTTATTTTACAAAGGACTATTCCTGGCTTATGACTCGATAAATATAAATAAAGATATATACTAAACTAAAATATATTTTTATTAATAAGTAAAATTTATATTTTTTTTATTTCACCAGAATTTTAATACTAATCTCATTTTCAACTATCGCCTTTTCCATTTGCAGCTCCCAACAGCCGCCCAATTTGACAGTATTATCCCGACAACAGCAACAACAACACCAACTCTATCACACACAATCAGCCGCAGCGGCAGCGGCCGCAGCCAATTCCGCCTTCTATGCCCCCGCTTCGGGTGTCGGCGCCGTTGACACCAGCGAATTGATGATACGCCTACGTGAATCGATCAAGCAAAAAGAGGAATTCCTTAAATCACCGCTGCCACACACGCACACCACACTGCACAGCGTACCCGCTGTGAGCCACACAGCGCAACAGCATTTCTTCCCGCCGCACACACCACCGTCGGGCAGCCCGCAATTGTCTATGGTGTCGACGACATCGACATCGGCCGGTTCATCAGTGCTGAGCAGCATAGGTGGCGGCGGCGGCGGGCCGCGTGGTCAGGTGCGTACACTCGTTAAGCAACCACTCTCGGCGACATCCTCATCGGCGTCCAGCACGCGTGAGCTGCTGCCCGCCAACGTCAGTGCAATTGAAATGCATCAATATTACGGCAGTGTCAGCAGCACTGGCAGTGCTGGTAAAAACCACGTTGTCACCACAAGTGGTGGTGGCGGCAATTATATTAGCCTGGAGAGCACGAGTATGAGTCGCGGCAGTAGTGCGACCGGTGTGAGTGTGAGCGCTGGTGGTATGCGTGCTGCCGGCGTTGAAACGGTGCCCTTGCGTCGAGCAGCCGGTAATGGCAGCGCCAACAGCAGAGCGAATAACAACAATGGCATGGGTGATAAATATGTAAAGGATTTGGATTACTTGGAATCCTTGCAGGAGACTGGTGTGACTAATAAAGTGTAAGTTGCTTTTCCGTACCATAAGCTTAACTTTATTAAATTAATTTTATTTCTGCTCATTCATTCCATTCCAGTTTCGAACGCAAGCTCGTATCTCATCTCGCCAAAGGCTTTGATCCCTTCCAACCGCTCTCCATTAACACCAACGCCTGCGTTGAGCCTAGCGCCACCGCAGCCGCGGGCAATGTGATGCTGATAAAGAAACCCACAGTGCTCTACGAATCACTGCAACATCATCCATTGCATCAGTTACAGGTACAACAGTTGCAACAGACGCAGCAGGCGCACACAACACACGCGCCAATGCAATTGACGAAGTTGCAACAACAACAGCTACAACAACACCAGCAGCAACAACAGCATGTTAGCGGCAGCGTTGTGGACGGTGCGCAGTATAGTCGCATGGAGATACACAAGGCCAGTTTGGCTACGACTACCATCGATCATGCGCCGTCAAATAGTGAGTTATATTATTTTTGTTTTTTGATTTTGTTTTGAAAGCGATTTGGTAGATGAGTAAAGCGCTTCAATCTAGTTGGACTACAGTGTGATTTTACCGCTAAATAGTAAAGATAATAGTAAGGTTAATATTAGTATTTAATTAGCTGAATCCAAGCTTATAACCATAATCTTCGACTAGTTTTATGGGCTTAGATCGACCACACTTCGGATACGACAGCCTTTCGACAAATAGTGAACGCCATTCACAGAGGAGCCATTAACATCTTCATCGACCACTTCTCCGTGAATGGTGTGCTTTTCGATAAATCAGCAACTATTTAGACACCGAGCTAGAGTTGCCTCGTGAATGACTCCCGCGCAAATTCGTTTTGGATATTGTACCAGGTTAAATCCAGACTATCCAGACTGAACCCCGAAATACTGAATGTATGTCCTGGATGCAAAGAGTCTCCACATGGCACTAACCAGCTCTTTGCATGGCCACTAAACCCACTTACATATCGTAACACCCCTTTCCATTTGGTCCGACCTTGTCGAAACAGCTTGTTTCCTGGGCCTCCCGTTAGATGACTTCAATGACAGTTGAATTAGGCTTGCCGGTTCAGGCATGATTAGCTAAACGCTATAACAACAACTACACATTTTAGATTCCCACGACAGTCGATTCTATCTAACCGGAACAGAGCCGGAATTTTAATCGGTTAAGAGGAGTCAACTGCCCAGTTATAGTCTTAAAAGAGTTGTTGGGAATGTTTTCGGCCACTTCAACAACATCAAGAAGATCTTTAAATTATAAGAGCTCTTTTGACAACTTAAGTCCTATTACTTTACTCATCGCCTAACTGTTAATATATTTATAAAGTCTTCTTCTTCTTCTATTTATAAAGTAATCAATGGAAAATGATCAAATTACACTAACAAGCTCGCAATCATAACTGATTTATCGCCAGCGTATAACTGATTCATTAGCGATAAAACTTTATTTAATAAGCTTCATATTAGTTACTTTTAACGCTTGTCTGCTGTGCGACTTGCACAAGCGTTGCACTCTTTATTGTAGTCTTTTTGTTTTCAAGTCCACGCGAAACTCGTTTGCCTCGTTGTAAAATAGAAGAAAAACTGCTTACAACCTGCAAATATTAACTTTTTTTTATCCAACGTCTCTTTTCGCAGAGTACACTGGCAAATTACCGGAAGCTCTTGGATCAGCAACAACAACAGCAATAGTTGCGGTGGCTGAACCGAAACCGGCACTCACTGATATCGCTGAAAGCAACGAGGTGCCAACCAGCAGCAGCAGCAGCCAAGGTAAGTTGCTCTCGCGCTCGCTCGCAACATCACTTTTGTTTATACTACACAGCAGCATTGTTGTTGTTGTTGGCTGCATTGCGTTGGCAAACCAGCTGCATGCAATCGCAATCACTTCCGTTTTGCTGTTGTTGATATTTTTGTCACTCTTCAATCCTCATTTCGATTTGTGAACACAACTCATCTTTCTTATCTTTCTCTCTCCACCAACAGTGACAACAACTACACCGGGCACTTCCTCCGCCGATGGCAATGGTAGCGGTGTTATTGGTGGTACTGGTGCTGCTGTGGTGCGTCGCTTTAGGCCGATGTCTTCGTTCGATGACAGCAAACCGATGCGTCGCATTTCATATTTACGCGCCACAAACAATGAAGCGGATTACTCAGCCTCGGACACATCCATTACATCGTTGACTGGTTTGAATAGCAGTGTTGTTGGCATTGGTGCACCGCCACTTATTGAAGTGACATCGAAACAATCGTCACTCGATGATGATGATGATGGCGGCGGCAGCGGTGGTGGCGGCGTCGATGACGAGCCGACATATGACGTGGTGGCTGGTGATGAACGCGCCACAATACAAACGACGGCCGAATTGATGGCGGCCACGGCGCAGGAGCATTTGTTGGAGCAGCAGCAACAGCATTTGAAAGATAGAGCGAGTGTCACTGCAGAGGCGGCTATTGTGGCGGCAGTGACGGCCGCAGGTGTTGGTGGCGGCGCTGCGGCGGCCTTAAGTGAAAGTAGACGCGAATCGGTGAATAGTGAAATACGAAATAGGTGTGTATAGACGCAGCTGTGTTGTTGTTGTTGTGTTGGTAGATATGCAGCACTGTGTGCCATGTGTATTTGCTGTGATTGATTTACTAATTACTTAACGCGAGAAAATACACACACATAGCGATATGCATATATATCAGACATATGTCTCATATATATATAAATATATATATCTATTTTTAATAAATCAAAAAATGGACGTGTCATTTAATGCTTTGGTTTTTATCACTTAAATATGCAGCGTTCACATTGACGATGTAATCGCAGACATAAATGGCAAATTGGAGACAAAGGATGTGGCTACCGAAATGGAAGTGTTCGAAACTGAAATGGAGATTAAGTCGTCGTGCATCAATGGAAAGGTGTGTATGGAATTTTAATGCGAAATGCTTGCTTTTATTGCCAAAAATATTGTTTATTATATAATATATTATTTATATAAAATATTTATAATATATGACTTTCTTTTTGGTATATCTATAGTTAACAATTTCTTATTAATTATATTTAAATATTAATCCTTTAAAGTAAAAATAAATTAATTTCGATTGAAAATATTATTAGATTTCAGTAATATTATTATAAAAATTATTATTTTTTAATTGTATTATTAAACTCTTGCAAAAAAGTTGCTAAGAGAGTATTATAGTTTTGTTCACATAAAAGTCGTTTTTGTGACCCAGAAGCAAAAGAGTTAGCTATGTTAGATGAAACGAGTTGAAATCCGGATATTTGTTCGTCTGTCTATCCGTCTTGAGTAAAAATTAAGATATCTTGACGAAAGTTGTAACACATGTTCCTTGGAACCGAAGGAGGGTTGCTATTGAAAATGGGAGAAATCGAACTACTCAACCGATTTCAATGAAATTCGGTACATAATACTTTCTTTACACCCTGCTAAGACGGATGGAAAATGGGCGAAATCGGTTCACAACCACGACTACTTTCCATATAACTCAATTTGGAATTCCATCAGATTCCTTCACTTTATAATGTATACATAAGGAACCGATGAAGATAGAGGAATAAAACTGTATACAAATATTGTATATGATCTGTTGCTTTACTTGTGTAAAAATTGTCGAAATTGGACTATAGCTTGTCAAGGCCCCGGATATCGAACATAAAGCATTCAGTGCATAAGGGTAATTTTTCACCGAAAATATCGGTAAATCTCTCAGATATCTTAATTTAACTCAGAGGATATCTTTTTCTTCTAATAGTGTGACCCTGTACCAGAAATGGATAAAATCAGGTCATAACTTCCTCTAGCTGCCATATACCTTATATTCAGATTATCAAATTTCCGATGGGTTTTATTCCGCATATATCGGTTAATATGTGAAATATCTTAGCCAAATTACGTGAGCATATAATCATAGATATAATGTATATTGGTGATGAAAATGAGTAAAATCGGTTCAGGAATTACCTTAGCCTATATACTGTATATGATGATTTTCGTTTTTCTATTGGACGTCGGGTCAAATTGTGTGTTATCTTAATAAAACTATAGGAATAAATTGCGAGAGTATAAACTGTTCGGTTGCACCCGAATTTAGCCTTTCCTTACTTGTTTTTGCTTGTACTTTTTTTATTGTTTTATTTATTTTTATTTTTTCTGTTTTTTATTTATTTTTATTTTTTCTGTTTTTTATTTATTTATTTTTTTTATTTTTTATTATTTTATTATTTTGTTTCATCTAACTCGAAACGGTTTATATATTCTTATTTACAACAATATCAATTTAAATAAATGTTTCCTTGTCCATTACAGCGTCTCTCGGATTATCGTTCTTGGCGCCAAGTGAAAATTGAAATCAAAGGCGATATCTTACGCATCTATCCGGGTCGCGGTTGTAAGGAGAGCAATGTAAGTCCACAAATTCATGATGATTTAAATACTGTTGAACTTCCTTAAGTCGAACTGCTATAACTCGAAGTTCTCCATAACTCGAACTCTTGAATTGGCAATAGAAGTCCAATTTACAAATTTTTATACAAATAACCTGAGAAATCTCCCTAACGAGAAGTTTTTTTTGTGGATTATGGTGTTTCGAGTTAGGGAAGTTCAACTGTATTATACAAATTACTAATATTTACTAATACTAATTCACCAAATTTCTACACACAGATGATAGAACTCGATATTAGAAATTTTAAAATCTTCGATGAATCGGTCGATAAAAAGAAATCCTACATGTTTCGCATGCAATCGAAACCCACGCAAATCGCCACATTGGGCAATGAGCTGAATCTGGATGATGTGCCCGATAAATTGACGTCGTCAGGCAGCAGCGCCTCGACAACAGCGTCACATGTGGAGCCAACACATCACCAGCCCCACCAACAACCCACAGAAATATTATTCAAAACGAAAAGCATGACGGAAATGAAACGCATATTCGGCTTATTGCAGTGGAAGAATAGTTTAATTTATGACGATAATGTAAGTGAAATCATTTCATTTTAAATTACTTTATTTATATTATATTTAAATATGTTTTTCATGTAACTCCGTAGGATCTTCAAGGCAGGCAATTGGCTGAGCCGCAGAAAACCGCGGCTATCTCTAGCATGCCAACAGCAACATACTGTGATGATAACGTACAACACCAACACCAACACCAACAATTACAACCAGAATATTCACCATTAAGCACAACATCACGCGGTGGCGATTCCGAGCTCATATCGGACTCGATTTCGCCAGTGATGAAAACGCGCAAATCATCTTCACACAAAAATATACCCGATAAAGATTTAGGTTCCCCGAAAGCCAAAAATTGGAAAGATTTACTCTTTAGACGCGGCGGCGGTAGCAGCAGCCACAATGCGGACATTTCGCCGTCAAGCTTAGCTTCTGGTGGCAAGACGACCGGTTCCATTGGTGTGCCCTTAAGATCATGTCCGATGGTGAGTTAGCACCTAGCGTCTAGTTGCTTATAAAATTATATTTTTACTCATTTTCTCCAACTTCCAGTCCAAGAACAACGAATTTGTGCCGCTGTTAGTGGATGTCTGCACGAATATTGTTGAGACAAAGGGTCTCGGCATCGTTGGTATTTATCGCATACCTGGCAACAAGGCTGCCATATCAGAGCTATCGGAGCAGGTGAATAAATCCGACTTTTCATGGGATCGCTGCAACACAGACGTCAGGTGGGAAGACGTGAATGTCGTGTCGAGTCTACTAAAGCAATACATACGCAATCTGCCCGATGCTTTGCTACCATGTTCCTTCTATATAAATTTCATTGAAGCCGATAAGAAGACGGGCTTGGAGCGTTTGAAAGAGCTTCGAGAGTTGCTTAACTCGCTGCCACGTCACTCATACGAGACGTTGAAGCATTTGATACGTCATTTGAGTCGCGTGAGCAAGAATTGTGATGTGAATTTGATGGAGCCCAAAAATTTGGCGATAATTTTCGGTCCATCGATTATACGCACACCAAACGATACACTAGAGATTGCAGTGAAGGATATGAAACATCAGTGTCGCATAGTAGAGTTACTCGTGACGCAGGTGAGTGAAATGCACAATTAATTTTAATTTGTTAGAAATATAGTTCAGCACTGAGGATTACATTACAACTACTTTGGCAGTTATATTTTTTTATAAACAACATTTGAAAAATATAGTCAGAGAATATGAGTATTGTAATAGTATTTACAAATGTGATTCTTGTAATTGACTTCCAGTAAATTGATGGAGTGGAGTCATTCATTATGCTGAAATACAGGATTTTCAAGTATAGTTAGATTACGACTTCTGTAATGGTTTTATGATTACAATTACTTAACAACAACGTCAATCGGTATTCAGAAAAGACAATAATCACATTTGTAATTATAAGAAATATGATTACTGTAATCATAAAAAATAGTATTACAGTAATCATAAAATATACGAAACCAAAAATAATTAAAGTTTAATTACTGTACTCAAAAAAAGTATGAATACTGTAATCATAAAAAAGTACGATTACTGTAATTATAAAAAGTACGATTACTATAATTATAAAAAGTACGATTACTGTAATTATAAAAAGTACGATTACTGTAATTATAAAAAGTACGATTACTGTAATTATAAAAAGTACGATTACTGTGTTTATAAAAAAGTACGATTACTGTAATATAAAAAAGTATGATTACAAAGATGGTACATATGATAACCGTTAAAAAGTATTGTAATGCTTTTAGTATGCTTAGTATGACTAAGATGAAGTAATCAAAATGTAATCGTAATCCTAAAACCTTAAACCACGCACCAAGCAAAACTTGTATCTTATAATTTTAAAAACATATTCTATAATATATTAATTTTTATTTATTTCCGCAGTACGACTACTTCTTCGAGAATGGTCCCTTGCCCGATCTGGCGGACGTTACCGGCAACACGCCCATTGCGTCCACTTCCAGTTCCGCTTCGGGTGCACTACACACCCAAGAGGATCAGACGAATATGTTGCTGCACAATGTATCGAAAATTGAACGGCTAACCGAACGTGAGTCGTCATCCACAACACGCACATCCCGTTTCATTCCACAACTGCGACGGCGTACACATAGTAAGCGTGGTGCGGTCAGCTCGGATACCTACTCGGGCGAAAGTGTGTTGGTAAGCGAAATTCAAAATCTGAATCAGAGTCACAATGCTTATGGCATGAGTTCGAATAACAAAAACAAAAACAAACATAAACGCAAATCATTGCAATCATCCATCAACCTCAACCAAACCATTACTAAACTCATTTCCGCACCACACAACATGCACAACGCACTACTCAAGTACAATATCACTAGCACCAATTCCACCAACAACACCACCACCACCATCACCAACAACAACAAGAACACTACCACACAATCCACACCTAATATATGCGTGGCAGCAGCCACCACCACCACAACCACTAAGCCTTTAAAGCAATGCGCAACGGCCAGTCGCCAACAGCAGCTGCAGCAGCCGCCACTGCAACAAATGCAAAAGCAGCAGCTGCAGCAGCGGCGTCGCAAAGCCGTGCCCACAATTTATGATATTGGGCTAACATTGCGTGTACAATTTCAGTCATTGGATTCCACCAAATCCGTTACAACAGCGATGACGACCAGCAGCAGCTCCACCAATGCTACCACAGCGTCGTCGAGTAGCGGTAGTGGCGGCAGCAGCAGTGTGACCTCCTCCACGCAAAAGACGAAAAAGGAGCGTAACTTCCTGATCAATCACAGCGGCGGAGGGTTTGTGCGGCTGCACCATCGCAAAGCCAGTCTGGATGAGAAGGACTCGGGCAGCTGTAGCGGTTCGGGCAGTGGCAGCGGCGGCAGCATGAGCAAAGAGCAGCAACGCAGCAGTGTCGATATATCGGTGCTGCTCACCGATGATGAGTCGAGCAATAGTCGCAGCGATACAGGTGAGTAAAGCAAAATTTTTAGAGATAGAGTTGCTAGAAACCCCGTTTTAATGAATAATCAAATATTTGAATTTTCACCATCCAGGTTCCATGTCCCTGACCACCATTACCGATACGCTAGACTCGAAATTGCGCAACTTGCGTAGCGGTTCCGAATCGAATGATGAAAATGGTTCGCCCGAGTTCCGGAAAAATCGACGGCACACACTCGGCCAGCCACTGCATTTGCATTCTGAAAACATTCCCTATGCCGATGAGTCGCCAGAGCGTCACTTTCATTCCTGCCCATTGGATGCACCGAATGTACTGATGCTGAGTCGTTCCTGCACCGCCACCAACACCATCGCCACGGCCAAGGCGAATGAGAGCAAGGATCAGCGTGTGGCAGCGGTACTGTCCGCATACAAAAACAACAAACTACAACATTCGGCTACCGTGCCCATTAATCCCGGTTCGACAACAACAATTGTGGGCAGCGGCAGCACACCATCGACAGCGGCATCGACGCCAACTGCTATACTAACGGTAAAAACGACAAATACACAAGGCGGTATCATCGGCACAAATGTCGGCGGTACCGGCAGTGGCAGCAACTTAGCGCGTAATTCCTATGTGGGGCGTGGAACACGCTTCACCAAACAAGTGTATGAGCAACAGTGTTGCTCAGACGATGACTCCGAGGGTTCGACCACGAGCGATCCGAAAGATTCGCTCATCATAGCATCGCCGCCGTTTTTTCTAGATCGTTACAATAAGAAGCGACGCGATCATCGACTCTTCCGCTCCGCTTCGTTCAATTGTCGCAACTATTCATCGTCGTCGGGCAGACACAGCAGCAGCGGTGGTCATCACAACACCGGCGGTTCTGCGTCAGCATTGACGAAAGATGAAAAGACTGATATGAATTTGACGAAGAAGCGACAGATACAGAACAAACAGAATCGTTCCATAAAGCGACGACACACTGTTGGTGGACCGCACGACTATGTTGGACCGAATGGCTGTCCGCCAGCGAATAGTAACAATTGCAATCATCATCACACCTGTAAGGTGACAGCTGGTGCGGGTGGCACCACAACAACCACTACAACGGTGTTGCGACGCATTCCTATACCCAGCGCTAATGGCAACATCAGCAACAACAACAACAATATCAATACAAATCTAACGCAAGACGGCAACAATGGCAATGGTGGTGGCGGCGGCGGCGTCGGCAGTGGCAACATTGGCGGTAACGGCGGCAATGGTGTGGGCGGCGACAATGCCGGCACTGCAACGGTGGCTATGGCAAGTGGCGCGGGCGGCGAGCACGTGCTGGAGGTGGGCATACGCATCAAGAATATCAACAGAAGTCGATATTAGAGGCCTGCATATGAGCATATGAGTAAAAGCTGTATTGCAAAGTCGAAGAGAGTGCAGCAGCAGCAGTAAGCAGCGCAATGAAAATTGCAAACAAAAGATAAATAAGAAAAAACACCAATTAGTTATTAAGTTCACAAAAGTATGAAAAAAGTCAGCAGCGTTCATTTAAATGTGTGTGTAACAAATAAGCAACCTAGTATTAGCAAGCAAAAAGTTAAATTAAAATTACAAGAAAAAAAGCAAAAAAGAAAAAGCGCAAAACAACAATGCAACAAGTGCTGAGGATATTCAAGCTGTGTGTCGCGAGTTTATAGTATTGCCTAAGAAATTCCTGCATGCAACCAGTATCAATACAATACAAAATACAATTTAGCACAATCAACACGAAAACGTCAAGAGTTTGTAGAGTGTTTCAAGGTAAACTTTGCCAAATTTTACTTTTGTTGTTTTTTTTTTATATTTTTTTGGTAATATTTTATTATGCAGTAGTGTTCCAAGTAGTCTTGTTGTTGTAAATTACATAATTTATTTATTAAAAATTTATTATTAAATTGAAGTAGTCTAGAGTAGTATTTGAAAATTTGTTTAAAATTATTTGAATATAAAATCAGGAAGTTAAAATTGATGAAAAAGCGTATGGATTAATTTAGAATTTATTTTATTTTATTTCTGAAATTTCATTTCTGAAATTTGGTGTTTTTTTAAATAGCAGACAGAACTAAAACTAATAACTAAAAGTGCATTATTGTCGATCTCCAATGAGAAAAATAATTTTCTTGCATAAACTTAACCTAAAAACCAAAAATTTAAATTTGAAATTAAAAAAAAAAAACTAGAAATTATCCCTCTCGCTCGGCATGAATATCCTTAGTGCAAAGAAATTAAAAATTATTAAACAAATACATATACATAAATATATATTAAATGTAAACGCACTTAAAAATGATACAACACCTCCCAACGCCTACACACAAGCCAAGCAACTTTAGTGGTAAAATTACAAATTACAAATTTAACAAACAAAAAAAAAAAATACAAAAAATATTTATTTATCGAAATATAAATAAAATATAAAAAATGCATGGCAGGTTTAAGATTGACAGTTGGAAAAGTGTTTTTGGAGTGTTAATTGTAATGTGACATTTTTTTATTTTTTATTTATTTTTTTTTTATATTAATTTTTTTTTATTTATTTTTTTTATTAATTTTTTTTATTTATTTATTTTTTTTTTATTAATTTTTTTATTTATTTATTTTTTTTTTATGAAAATATAGTTTATTAAAAGTAATATTAAGTTAAAAAGTCCTCACAGATATATATTTTCTGGTGCTTAACTCCTGATGTTTTGAAGTCTCTTTGGTCACATACAAATTAAAGTATGTTGTTGTAGTAGCGGCATAAAACATTCCCCAAATAATTTTAAGGAATGCTGCCGGTTTGACAGTCCTGGGCCGGATAAAAATCCGGGTCCGTTCCGTTTACATAGAACCGCCTGTCGTGGAAACGGACACATCAAAGTATGTTTTCCAACCGTTGTTGTTGTTCTAATGACATAAAAGTTGGGCTAAGGACTCTTTTGAATACCGCTTTTGAGGTTATATTCTTTGGTCAGGTATACATCAGGGTCTATTATGTTCAAATTGATCATACAAATGCGGCAGACATTTCTGAAATCATTGAGGCATACGATTATTCGCAATATTTCTTATTTTTCCTGTAATACTTACTACAATATTAAATCACTGTTAGATCTCTATAAGAACTCAAGAGAATATTTATTTTGTTTTTACCAAAAAAATTGAAAAATTATAATTTTCTGTTATCAATACTACGATTCATATAAATTACTCAAAAAAAAAACAATTTAACAGTTATTTTTTGATTTTTTTAAATATATATAGAGCTTAAAAAAATTAAAACAAAAAAATTAAAAAGTGCCCTTTGACATATGATCTTATTATAAACAATATTTTTTGTCACATTACAGTTATATTCCAAAAACACAAAAGCATGTAGTTGCCAGATGTGCAAAAAGCAAAAAACCTACAAATATACATACATATATATTTTCTGATCTATATTTTCTTGAGTCCTAAAAAACCATGTTCGTATGTATGGCTGGCGCGTGATAAGCATGAAATTGTAGCAACGAGCGTTTGTGCCGCGTATTCTATTGTTAAATATTTTTTTTAGTTTTGCTCATTTTCGGTGTTATTAAATTAAGTATTACATGATTTTTGCGCATTTCAATTGATTTGTGTTGTTGTATTGTTTAATAAGTTTTCAATTAAAAAAAAAATATATATTTTTTAATTAATTAAAATAATTTTTGTACAGGATAAAAAATCTAAAATTAACTTTCGCACACACACACATTAAGTACGGAGTAGAAAAAAAAATAAAAACAAAAAAATTACGCGTTTTGTAAATTTGTTATTATTATGCTCGACGTTAAACGCTTATTTTTTTATATGGGAAATTTTGAAATGATTTGTAAATGTACAGTGGCGCTACGCATAGTGGAAATGATTTTTTTGAAGTAAAAATAAAAATTTGTTGGTATTTGCTAGGTAAAAAAGTTATTATGATTTCAAAAGTAAAGTAGTGTGTATGCTACTAAAATGTTTTGAAATAAATTAATTTAAATTTAAATTATACATAAATTGAAAACAAAAAAAGAAAAAAATGAAACAAAAACAAACTATTTAATTGTTTTTATATATTATTATTATTATTATTAATTATTACTATTATTTACGAACCCACACACACCCCCTGTACGTATGTATGTAACATAATTACTATTTATTCGATAATAATTATGTTTGTATTAAACTATATTTGATTTATGTATTGTAATCATATATATAAATATTATTTTTAAATATGATTTGATTAAAATGCGATTTAATGTTACTTTCTGTTATTTGCTTATAAATAAATACTTAAGTTATATTATTATTATTACAAGCCAAAATTATGTTTGGTCCAAGCAAAAAAAAAATATATAAATATTATATATAATTATATATATAAATGTATATTGAAAATATTTGTTGTTTAAATTATTATATACGCCGATTTTGTTTGCGGTTAGCTACGGTAGTTTAGCGAAAGAGTTGAGTTGAGTTGAGTGGCAAGCGGTGTGCGAGTTAGTGTTAGTATTTGAATTGTGAAAGCAAAAACGTAATTGAAGAGAATTTATTTGCAAAACATTTTGTGCCCCCATTTTTGTGGAAAGTTTGTAATCGTAATGGCGTTACAAGCGCCGTGAACGTAACACAGTAGAAATTGTATGTAGCTCGATATATATTATTATATACACAAACACAAAAACACACACAGAAATTATATATATATGTATTTTATAAAGAAAAAGAAACAAACAAAATATGTACATATATATACATACACGCATATATAAGTATATATATCTACATATACAAACATATATATATTTACCTACCTATTTACCTATAAATGTATGGATTTATTTTGTGTAATTACTTATACATATACAATTAAATGAAGTAATAAAAGAGCTAAATAAAATAACAACAAAATAATGAAACAAAATGAGCCCACATGAAAGATTTTCAAACAAAATAACTGTAATGAGTTGAAAAAAATAAATCTATGAATATGCAGTGAATTCTACAAGTACATGGAGCAAGGCTGAGAGGAAAGTATCACCATACCCACAAACATAAACACACGCATCAATATTATCAAGAGTAAATAAACAGAAATTACAAATTTAGAAACGAAATAATTAAAAAGCAGTTTTATTGCGATAGTCAAGCATGGAAAATATTCGTTAGAAGTACTTTTTTATTCCCATTGGATTTTTGCTGGCGCTGTGAAAGTCTTTTATTGGTTATAGAAAGCTGCGGGAAGTGACATAAACTGTTTATTATTTGTATCTCTATTCTCTCTGAGTATTATACATTTCTCTGCGAGCCAGCAAGCCAGCGGAAACCTACAAATTTGACCTCTTCACCATCCAGACCTGCATATCAGCAATGAAAAGCGAATTGGAGGAAAGGAAATTTAACGTTTATCGAATTTTTCACCAATGAAAAATTTAGCAAAGAATTAATTTTATTTATTATATAAAAATTAAAAAAAATATTTTTTTTTCTACAATTTAAGTCCAATTGAATTGTAGGAAAGTTGGAATTTTATTACTACCGAATTTTTTAACAAACAAAAATTGGGAAAATAAAATTTTCTTTATTACAAAAAAATAAAAAATATAAAAAAAATTTTTACAATTAAAAAAATTATTAAACAAAAATTTGTTAGAAAGAACATAATTATGAATTGAAAACATTTTTTAATTCCTGCTGAAATAAATGCACTTTTAGTTATTAAATACATCACTATAATTTTTAAAGTGAAGATTTTTTTATTTCACTTTTTTTAATTTTTGAGTTAAATATTTTATTTATTATAATTTAAAATATGTTTAAATTTTTTTATATTTCTGTTTAATTTGTTATTGAATAATTTGTTTATTTTTTTTTTAATTTGTTTTATTTATTTCTTATTTACACATTAAATATTTGTTCGTTATTTTATATTTTAAATGTTTTAGTATTATCTGTGATAACTAAATTAAAAAAAAAAATAAAAATATATATTTTCATTTAATTATTATTTTTATTTAATAATTTTTTTACATTTTATTTTCGTTAAAAAAATATCACAAAAACAACAACGCTTTCCTTCTTTATAGCTTCGCATGTGGTGTAGTGCCACTGATTCTATACACATGCTGGTGCGCATGATCATAGTGTGGATTGCAACCGGCGCGCACGCGTTTTAACCAAGCCTTAATTTTCGGATATTTTATACGCACATCGTAGTCAGCCAAACCTGCAAGGGAAAAAGGTAAGAATTTTTAATAAATATATTATTGAGAAATTATTATTTTAATTATATTATACATTTTATTATATTTTATTTTAAATTTCTATTCATTATTTTAAAAATCCAAACAAATCACTACAAAATTCAAATAATTATAAATTTTTGTTTTTGGAAAATTCGAAAACCTTTTCCTACTCACGTATCTGTTCGATTTCACACGCTGCAAAAATATCCGCCACCGTCAAACGCTGTCCGGTTAGAAAGTCGGTTTTTTGCAACCACACATTTTCGATAATATCCAAATTGCCCTCCATATGATTCTTAAGGTGATCAATTTTCTGATTTGATGGACGTACACCGCTGATCAGTGGTTCCAACCAAATTGTACGAAAGTACAGTGAGCAGGTCACACGCAAGGTGATGTGTTGCCATTCGAGAAACTCGTCGACACGCGCCTGTTCCACGAAATATTTGGGATATAGATATTCGGGTATCTTGCCCTTTGCACTGAGATATCTGCAAATTTGAAGACAATATTTTTCTAAATTTGCTTAGAATTGTTTTTTTTTTGTCTTACCTGAGTATTGCAATACTCTCAGCCAATTTGAAGCCATCGTCGATAATGCAGGGCACGCGCTGGAAACGATTGATATTTTGCTTAAACTCTTCAGTCAAGTGTTCACCTGTGTGAGTAGATTAAATGAAAACAAAGACTACAGTGAGAGAAATACTTTACTTTGTATAAGTGAGAAAGTTTATTGCTCGAAATATCACTGCTGAATGGTCGATTGCTGATAGCGGTGTCAAGATATATAAAAAGTCTAATTTATTGTATTGTTGAGTTCATATTCCTCTTAGCGTTGAGTATATCGGCTCTGATAAGATTATTTTGGGCAATATACCCAAATCAAATTGGAAAGATTCATTACTTGAGCCTGGTTCCTACTTTGAAAGTCCATCATAAAATATAAATAAAATGTTTTGGAGTTTGTTTCTGCATGCTCAGCTTCCACCCCTTGTAAATACTTGTAAGATACTTCAATTTGTATTCTATTTGTCAGCCAACATCATGACCTACACCAAGACAGTGTCGCTCTGTATTTATGTATAACCCGCTCAAAGTTCCATGTCTAGCATTGTTTTATTGATTAAATTTTGCAATTTCGTACGTTTGAATAACAGACTTCTCAAGAGAATTGCATTTAATATGCATTGATAGCTGATATCTGTACACTCATTCCAACATAAATATCGTAAATATTTACTTGAATTTACGAGCGAGGTCGGTTCACTATCCACTCACCTTTACGCAGCGCAACCGGACAATCTTCATATTGCACATGGCTCATTTTTAGTATGATATAGAGCGCACGCGAAGGCTGCGACAGTAAATCATAGTAGTATTGCAGCGACATTTTCACCTTTGGCCCACAAATGGATGACACTAAAAAACACAACACAGAAACACAAACAAATATGGTTCAATGCGTTAGCTCGACAAAAAACATATTTCTTAATTACACATTCAATAAATTACTACACTTTATGCGTGAGGCGTATCACTGGCCATACGTACATTAAAAACACAAATTTTACACTTTAGGAAGCTCGCGCTCTTTACTTGCTGCCACACTCGTTGCCGTTTCGCGATCAACTGATTTCCATAGCAAAATTTTAAATGTGTCAATCAGTGGGGGTTTCATTGGCTTGCTGCGCTCTTTAGCTCATTTGTGCTCATATTTTTGCGGTTGAAAGTCAATATTCTATTTTTATTTTTATCAGTTTTTTGTTTACAAATTTTTTGAAGAGTGAGAGAACCGCGGGCGTTGGAGCAAAGTGCGTTGGAATAGATATTTTAATACTTATTTTGTTGTTGTGTAAATGATCAACGTGCATTGCATTTTATCAGTAAACTGAGCTGATAATAATTTGCCGTAATCAAATAGATAAATAATTTAATATTATCTAGTAATGATTATATGAGGCTGATGATGAACATTTTGAATACACTGTGAAGTATAAATATTTAAAAATTATTTAATTTTAATTTTTTTCTTTTAAAATTTTCTGTATTGCAATTTACACTCCATTTAAAATCTGAATAAAAGTAGATTTTTCCTTTAAACCAATTTCGGTCCATCCATACGCACTAAATGTATGATATTTTCCTATAATTTGACTTTCTAAATCTCTAGAGGTTTTTTTTTATTTTATTATTTTTATCCCTTTTGATTTTTCAAAATATTTTATTGCTGGTGTGTAGTTGAGGAATGTAAGATCGCTTTTAGTCTAAATGATCGCCTCAGGGTTCTCTCCTAAACCTTTCGAAACCGTTTTTTTTATTCAATATTCGTTCACCTTTAGTTTTTATGTTTCTAAGATCGTTATAATTACAAAAACAATGTATTTATTTATTGCTTACATGAACCGGAGCCGCACTGAAATAATTTGCACAGCCAATTCAACATGTTGTGGAATCAAATCAATGTCAATATTAATCATAGATGTATATTTCAACTTTTTTATTTAATTTTAAAAACACCATTTTCGAATTTTATTATTGTCTTGTTTCAAATAAATTTCTTATTCACTTATTTCTTAATTAACTTAACGCATTTGTGTTGCTCCCAGAAATTGTTTTAATATACTGAAGATCGTTTGCAGGAAACTACTGTTATTTGTAGCCTGACAGATTTGCAAAAATAAAAAACTAGGTTAAAAAGTAGTTTATCAGTAGTTGACCAGCCGCTGAGCGCAGCTGATAGCAGCAAGAGTCGAAGAAGCTCTCAATTCTGTTATAGCTTATATACCATAAAAGTAGTTTGTTTTGATATTTTTTATAATGTCCATACATGGTTTAAAAAAATTCCGTTTTTTTTTGTTTAAAAAACCAAGCTTATGTTTCAACTTCAAAACATTGTTAGCCTTGTTGACGCAGATATTTTATTTTGTTGGCAGTATATCGAATACTAGCAATTTTGAAATTTTTAAATATTAAAAATATTAAAAAAAATAAATTTAAAAATATATTATTCCTCGAGATATCCTCAACCACAGTTACCCAATTGTTGCATTCAACTCTCCAGCGAGACCATGTCGCGGCAGATAAAGAAAGCCGCAATCAATGCTGTTGTTTGTGGACCCTCAGTGCAGCCTTTTGCAAGACGTTCCTCAATACTGGCCATTTTAATGACTAACTTATTCATTACGCCTGGTGGCAATTCCACTGTAATAAATTAATAGTAAATTAAGCAATAATTTTTAAACAACAAAATGTGAATACAACTTACAGCGCATAACAAACAAATGCAATTCCGTGAGAATATCACTCAGTGCAAGACCGCGTACTGATTTAATGCGTTGAATTTCTAAAAAAAAAAAATATAAAATATAATAAATTTTTTAGATTATCATAATTATGAATTAACTCACCATCGTAGGCTTGCTCGAAGCTCTCTGTGGACAATAACGTTTGCAATGTACGCTCTATGTCACTACGTAGTGGATGTCCAACACATGTGTATACGTTATCCTCATTAACAACATCGAATGCCATTGATGTACTTTGCAGCACATTAAGCACTTTTCGCATATCACCTTTGGATAGTGTCATTAGCGCTTTCTTACCGTCTTCAGTGACATTCAGTCTATAAAATTATTAAACGATTAGCACATTCAAGTTGAACAAGAGCTTACAATTGGCAATAATATAAACAACAATTTGAAGAACTCACTTTTCCTCCACAATAATCTTATCCAGTCGCGGTAGTATTTGCTCTGGCGAAAGCGGTGCAAAACGGAAACGTGTACAGCGTGACTGTAGCGCTGGTATAATTTTACTTAAATAATTACAAATGACACAGAAACGCACATTTTCCGTATATTTCTCAATGATGCGACGCAATGCATTTTGTGCATCATTCGTCATAGCATCAGCCTCGTCCAGTATGATTAATTTAAAGGAGCCACTAAAGATTGTGCGCGTTGAGGCGAAATTTAAAATTTGTCCACGCACAATACCAATGCCACGATCATCTGAGGCGTTCAACTCCAGCACCATCGATTTGAATTGTGTTGGACTGTAGAGTTGTTTGGCACAAGCGAGAATTGTGCTCGTTTTACCAGTACCAGGTGGTCCATAGAATAGCAAATGTGGCAACTGTTTCTGGTCAATGAAGCGATTAACTGGTGATATTAAAGAAATAATGAGCTTAATAAAAACTTAATTGAAATCAAGCAAAGTGCTTACTTGTTGATATAATTTCCTCATGCGAAATCAAATCATCCAATTTTGATGGTCGGTACTTCTCTACCCTGTAAGGAAAGTTCACAGTTAGTTATTGTTTTTTGTTAAATGTAGTGATATTATTTATCACTTACCATGGCATGCGACATTGTTTTGCAGTTTCCTCGCTCATTTTTGTGTATTTTAATGAAAACAGCAAATGTAAACGCAATTAAATGCTATTTGGCGCCGGTAACTGTCAAATACTCAAATACAAACAGCTGTTTTTAGCGTGCGTATGTTTTTGTTATTGTAGTGGCTAGGGTTGCATGTGTTGTTTGATGTTGCCATACTTTGCTCACATATTTCTTTAAATTATTTCATTTAATAAATTAATTTAATAATGTATAAATGTAGTCGTAAGTATGTTTAAACTAAATAGTTTCAAAACATTCGAGATTTATCAGTTCATATAATCAGCGAAAGAGATATTCGTAGTGGATGTCATTAAGCGGCTGTTATAGATTAAAATATTTAAAAAAGGCATGAGTGAATTCAAACGATCGAGTGGTACATATTGGGATCATAATCTATAATCGATTTGGCTTCGAATTAATTTCAGAGTTAGAAAACAAGGCTTTTTTACAACATTTTTTTAATATATAGAGTCATATATTTCATTTAAACAATTCAGCGTATCAAAGGTAATTTTCAAAAATAATAATAATTTTAAAATATTAAACATTATAGCATAATTGCCCTTTTATCATTAAATATAAACATTTATTTGTAACTTTTTATTATTTTATTAATATCAAGTAGAATTCGATTTTATAATAAATGATCGATAACATCACCACTCCACCGTGAATACCACACTGAACACATTTCCTAAAAGCAAATGTAACCCTGTGTATGGCAAAAGTTCCGGCGCCATTTTTACTTCCGAAACAGTTCCGAATAAATTTCGCTGACGCGTCTGATCAAAATTGTGAAAATTGTGATTAATTATAAGAATTATTGCAATAAATGCAGATTTTTGTGCGGAATATTTGAGTAAAGTCGACGCGGCAATCCAATTAAGTAAAATAAATGTTGGGGAAATGTTTTTTATGCGATTTTTTGGCAAATGATTACAGTGCAGTGCGTTTGCATACTGAGGCAGCGTAGTAGAATGTGTGAGCAAGTGTGTGTTTCGCAAAGGCAGAAGAATGGAGAATGTGTATCAAATCAGCAAGAGCTTATTGTAAACGAGTTTCTGCACAACTTTCATGTAAGTTCGGTAGGGTTTTGGTTTTGCATCTTAAATACCTATAAATCTAATTTAAACAAATTAAATTAATGTTAAAGTATCGTAAATCGATTTGTGGAATCGGAAGAAAATTAAAAAAATCACCTATTTTCGAACAGTTTTGCAAGTACTCATATTATAGAGATTTATATATGATTTAGGATGTGTTTTTGATTTTAGACATGATTGATTGTAATCCAGTAAGCATCTCCAATAGCGCAATAATTGTAATTTTGGTCGTAAATTGTTAAATATCGCTCAGAACTATACAAGCTACAGCGCCACTGAGAAATCCCAAGTGTAACCAGGTCGCTCTCCATCTGTTCCTTCAACGGAGTGCCTACTTAGTCCAAAGTAGCACCTGTTGGCAAGAGTGATCCTGCTCCAGTTGAGTAATTATACAAAAAAATCTGATTAGATTATGGAGTAATATTCTTAGCCCAATAAAGCGTTCTATAATTCAAATAAGACTGATGAGTTCCATCTAACTAGATCGGATTTCATATCGGAATTTTTTTTGTTTTAAAACTAACTAAAATAATGTGTTAACAGGGGTATTCAGACCGAACCTGTTAAATTGGCAATTTATCAGTTGATACTCTCTTTACAGTAAACATAGGTTTTAAGATTATATTTTAATGAATATTATATTTTATTCAACGACGCAAAACAAATAGAAAATTTTATGTTACCAAGTAATTAAAAAATCATTAAGCTGGTCAGGCGGACAACAACAAAATACACGTAAAAAACTACCGAGGTACGACTAACGAAAAACGATAGGTACACATGGTGAGACTAGGGATATTTTTGTCAGACTGAGGTTGAAACACCTCGGTAGGGTTACCTTCGACGAACCTAGTGAATTAGCTAGAATTGACGTTAGCTGACGCAAGAACAAAATATTCCAAGCGCTTGGACAAAGACAGTTTTTCTGATCCATTGGGAGTTTGCTGTTGGTGTCACAAAGGACAGCGTTCGAAACTGATATGAACTTACTGAACTTACTGAATATGCTGAGATTTGGCTACGAACCTAAGTTTGGCTCTTGACGTCTGTATCTCATGCCTTTGTTACACGATTTATGAGATCTATAAGTGTAATATCCATATTCGCTTCCATATGAATATATGGATTCCTTTAAAATTGTTTCTTGATAGTAAAATTTTTAATTTTGTATTATGCCCCGGTGGAAAAGTTCGAGTTATGGAACTGTATTATAGTATTTTAAATATTTCCATAATTTTTTTATCATATTCACTGCACTGATTTTCTTGACAAATTGAGATTTAAAAGTCACAAGAGTTATTAAGCCATAATATCATAATGCTACATAAAGATTTTTTAATATCATAAAAAATATGTGTTTTTTTTTTTTAATTTGAAGCCACAATTTTGTTATAAAGACCGTTTTCCCATAGTTATCTTTCAACCTTCATCTTTGAAACACTTATATACACACCTACATATCATCACTTCAGCTTCAAATACTTTTCAAATTCAAATTATTCCAAAATAATAGCCTTTTTACTTTGAGTATCTCATACTTGCATATTTATGCAACTGCACCTAAGCCCTCACACTCTTTCATAGAGCACGCATTGCTTTTGTTGAACGATCAACACCTACTATTATTTTGTGAGCATTGAAAACACACACACAATGAAATGCACGCAGCTCAAAAGTGTGCAGACCGGAAGTAGACGCCATTCAGTCTATCAAAAGCAAGATTGTCACACGCTGTGAACAAACATACCGACATACTATATAGATATAGATACTATATATGTAGATATGTAGGAATAGCTGAACTGAAGTGCAATAGCATTCAAATGCGACCACTTGTGATACATACAAACACATAAAAATACACATAGACATACATACAAACATATGAGCGAGCATGCATATTTTTATGCTAACACGCAATTAATTTGGCGTCATTTATATACATACATACATACATCAGTACATTATACAGCATCAGCATGTCATCCCACCTGACTGACAGTATGTCTGACTGCGCGCCATCAGCAAGGGGTTGTAGTGCTTACAGGCGCTGTGCCTGCTTACCCGTGAGCTTGAAATGAGCCTCAACTCAGCGTTGAAAACGCCAGCTACACTCACTTACATATTGTATATATGTATTTACTATATGTATATAGATATGTGTCGTGTGAACAAACGCAAAAATAAACAAACAATCCACAAGCCTTTTTTGCGCTCAAACTGCCGCAAGCTTAACGCCCCCTCGGTGAGTTTGGGGCGCATTTTCATTCATTGCCTACCATGGCCGGTCGCAGCCTCATCGTAGTGCCGATTGTGTTCGTCAACTACTGTTCGGCAAAAATCTCCAAGGAAAATAAAATAAAATACAACAAATACCAAGCGTCAGCAGCAGCTGAGGTAGCGGCATCGGCAGTGTGCTGAGGCAAAAATAATAACAAACAAACAAAACAGAAATTCCAATGGTGTCACCAGCGGCTCGATGCCATTAACCGCCCTAGTGTGCTATACATAATATAACGGTGCGTTACATATACTTGTATACAGTTGAGTACATGTGTACTTGTATTTCCCAGAGCTTCCAAGTATGTATGTATATACATGGATGTTTGTTTTGTTGTTGTTGTTGGTATTGGTTCGTGTGTATGGAGTGCGTACACCTTAGCGTTCGCTTCCGTTTCCTTCCAGTTTGTGTGCTTGTTTGTTATTGTTGTTGTTGTACGCGCGCCTGGAAGCGGCGCGGGAAATCCAATATACTCACACGCACACTCACACGAACACTACTGCTTCCGGTACTTCCAATCGGCTGCTGGCTGGTTGATGGATACTACATTTTGTTGTTGTTGCTGTTGTTGTTTGTGTGGACGCGCGCAAAATCTGCTTGACTTGACTTGACTCGGCTAGACTTGGGTGTGCGTGTGTGCGTTTGTTTATATTTATATGCGCCCGATTCGCCTCGTGTGCCGACGACGACGACGACGATGTTGCTAGCAACGACGACACCGAGCTCATATGGCTCAGTGCTGAGCGACTGGAGCGCCGCAGCTATTGTCATTCCATAGTCGAGTGTTGTCGCAGCAGGATCACAGTTTCCTTGCACGCGTCACATATTTTTTGTGCTCGCTTTTTTGTGATTTGTGATTTTTGTGTATGTGTGTGTGTGTGCTACAGCATAAAGCCAAAGGATACATGAACGCAATTGAAAGCAAATCATTTTTGGCATAAAAATTAAGCCTCCAAGCAGACAAAAAAACAACAGAATTTTTCAGCGTTACTTGAGCGGTTTGGTTGCTGACTCCCAGCTGTTTGGGTATGCCGTAATGTACCGTTATTTGTGGCGTTAATTGCAGGCGATAAAAAGTGAAAATCGGTTATACTATATACTACATATACATATATAACTCGTACACTAAGTGCTTGATTGAATTGTGCATTGAAAAGGCCATATCCGCTTCCGGTTTGTAAAAGTTTTCAATTAAATCAAATGGTGTAGTAAATTTTGTGTTTTTTTTTCTGTTTTTGTTAATAATAAAGTGCCGTTTGTGCGAAAATTTCAGTGTATACACACTCGTTAGTTTAGGGCAGTGGCGAAAAGCGAGCAAACATAACAACGAGTGTTCGGAGATGCAAGTGTGCGGTTGTGTGTGTGCGCTTACTACAATATTTTGGTGCAATTGTTGTTGTTGGTGTTGTTACTATAGTGCGAAAAGCGAAAACTACACAAAATAGGCAGAAAGAATGGAAGTTGAAAGTGACATATGAAAACAAAAACAACAATAATAAAAATACATTCAACTTCTACAACAACAACAATTAAAATTGAACCAACTACATCAACAAACAAAATTCATACTTCTAATACAGTAAAACCAACAACAACAACAATAACATCAATTACAACACACCATTTAACTGTAGCCAGGCAGCGAAAATAGCAGCAACAGCAACAACAAAGTCAAGTAGGGCTTTTTAGCCCACTTTGACGGCAGGAAAAGTGTTATCCTTTGACAAACAAACTGACTGAGTCACAGTCACAGTTATCATCCGTCATTTTTTTTTTCGCAGTCAGCCTGCTTTTGTATGCTATACTACAATTAACGATGAACCGACCAAACGACCGAACGAAACTATTCTATTGTACAACTACAACACTTCGTTTGCACATTCGCATTTGCAGCAGCGTTGCAGCACACTAACAACAATACCACCAACAACATCAAACATACACCGTTACTCGACATCAGAACACCCGCACTACTTGCGACATCCTACTTGGACCAGAAGACCCCCTAGATATGCTTCGTTTCGGTCACGACTTTCGCCTCGTTGTCCGCTTGTATGTGTGTTGTGCAATTCGAGGCATCGAGTCAAGTGGTTATTATGTATTATGCCATTTGCACTATCCCTTTCGTTGGCTTTCAAATCGAACAATGACTGGACGGGCCCAATATCATCCCAACACCCATAATCACATCGCACCGAACTTGAAACTTCCTCTGCGCTTCCTTTTGGCTGTGCAATGTATCTCGATTCTGCTCCTATTTCGTTGTGTGTGCGGCAGTTTTGATTTACTCTATGTGGTGATATGCACAGTTGAGTGCGTCTTTACGTCCGAAACACTTTCTCGCATTGCATGCGCAATGTCGACGCCCATAAATTCATCATACATGCGAGTGGTGTTGGCTGTAAAACTATTTCTTCATTGTAGATAGTGGTTTTAGTGGTCACACAATTTGTAGGGTTGTCACAAAAAATGCATAAAATGCAGTAGATGATGGTGTTGTCAAGTGTTCGGTGAGTGGCAAGGATTATTGACAATCACCATTTTCACTATATATGTAGGTAGTGTAGATTCATTAAAGAAATGAGGTAATTAGTATCAACAGTTATTGCAATTGGAAACTGTTTGTATAAATTCTCAACTTACAATATAGTAAATGAGAAAGATACAAGTTATTTCAGAGAACTGTATAACATAGATTTGAAAACCGCTTCAACAAACTGTGGATTTATTCGAAATTATCCATAACAAACATAACTTTTAGAAAACTGTTCATAAAATTGAAAATTAGTTTTGATTAATGCTCGTTTTCAGAAAAACACCTCACTGAAACTTTCGAAATATACGACAAAAGGCAAGTTTTTAAAGACACCGGAAGATAATTGTATATAAGGGATGTGATAATTCTTGAACCGATTTCACTCATTTTCACCATCAAGGTACACTATATATAGGACTATATTAGTTTTGTTAAGATATCTTACATATTAACCGATATGTGCGATATAAAGCCCACCGGAAGTTTGATAATCCGAATATAAGGTATGTGGGAGCTAGGGGGGAAAGATATGACCCGATTTTAACCATTTTTGCTACAGAGACACACTATTAGAAGAAAAATCTTCTTTTTGTATTAAATTAAAATATCTGAGAAATGTAACGATATTTTCGATGAAAAATCACCCTTACCCACTGAGTTGTTCATATTCGATATCCGGGGCATCGAAAAGTCCGATCAATTTTTTCACAATTGATGCCACACCTCAAGATGGAATCACATTAATTTTTAATCCGTGTTATCAGGGTATACCGAATTTCATCGAAATCGGTCGAGTAGTTCCTGAGATATGGTTTTTGACCCATAAGTGGGTGAAACCACGCCCATTTTGAATTTTTTTTTAATCTGAGTGCAGCTTCCATCTGCCATTTCTTATGTGAAATTTAGTGTTTCTGACGTTTTTCGTTAGCGAGTTAACTCACTTATAGTAATTTTCAACCTAACCTTTGTATGGGTGGTGGGCGTGGTTATAATGTGATTTCTTCCATTTTTCGACTGTATAAGGAAGTGGATAAAAGAAACGACTGAAAAAAGGTTGGATTATATAGCTGAATTGGTTTGCGAGATAAATACAAAAAAACTATTTGAGGGCGGGACCACGACCTCTTCCAAAAAAAAAAGAATATGATTAATGCGATCCTTTATACCAAATTTTAGCCACTTAGCAACTTTGTTGCGAGAGTATAAAAAAGAGCAAAATTCAATGTTTTTATATTCTTCAGATATAAATTAATTTCTTAATTACTGATGCCAAAATTGGGAAGGGATATCTACGCTTCAGTATTATAAAACAGTGTTCTAGGAGATATTATATGGTCATTTACTCTTTTTCTTTGCTTAAATCCTCTAATGTAGTTCATCTTCTTTTTACAACAGTGTTTTCTAAGACCTTTCAGGAAAGCAAGTTTTTATCTAATCCGCGTAAAAAAGAAAATAATTGTTTTTTTCGGTTTCGAAGTAATGTCACCAATTGGGAAATGTTCTTGGCATATGACTATATATCAATATGTTTTCACCTATTTAGCAGGTCCTTTAATATTGTTCTTTTGCTTGGATCCTACTGTTTAAAATGCAAAATTTTTTTTTTAATTTTGTATAAGAGTTTCTTGCCTTGAAAGGATTGTTTCTACTTTACTACTACTATTTTGTATGATTTGAAAATGTCTACGAATTATTTGTATTTAGTAAAAGTCTTGTTGCTATACATAGATCGATTAAGATGTTCAATTATTCTTTATAGTATGTTTACATATGAAAATAATCTCGTTCTAAGCTCGTTCAATAATCTAACCGTTTACATATAGCCAAATGAGATTATCAATTGTCAAATGTGTTGCATTTGTTGTTGTATTACACATATTTCTCTCGCTGTCGGCGCAAAATTATCGATAAACCTAGGAATAACACCGAAAATCTAGTTGTTTAAAACGAGATAATTTTATAATCTCGGATTATCCAGAGAGAAATTTTGTATGGGAAATCTCGTTTCTTAATTACAGATTATCGAGTTAAGCTCGTAAATGGAGATAATCTCGTTATATGTAATCATAGTATTAGACAGGATGATAACCACTTACAAAGGTCTCTCTGATTCTATCGTAACAAATTAACATAAATGTTTCATAAGTTCACATATACATATGATAATTTCATGATAATATTTTACTGATTACAACTGTTGCACAAACTGAGATTACTCCGCGTATCAACCGGAAACATTGATACAGGGGATGTTCCCTAAGTTCAATAAGAATATTTGATAGTCCTGTCATTTGTCAGTTGTTTTAGATACTAGTTTATCGTAAAAATTGTGAGGGTCTACAATATACCAAACTTCGGGTTCGGCGTAATTCGGTACTTAGACATAGATACATCATAAATTATGGTGAAAATATTTTTTTGTTGAATAACGATAGCTTCTAAGTTGGTCAATGCAACTCTGCGAGCTTATTTTTGGAATAAAAAAAGGTTTCCATAAAATCCATTAGACGTTTGGCTTGGACTTTAGGTCTATAAATCTCCATATTTGCTAAAATAGGTGGAGTTGCTTGCTGATGCATTATAAAAAATTACTGTTTTTTTCTAAATACATAATAATCTAAAAAATGTATGTATTTCAAATCAATATTTTGGTTTATTTTTGCTATTTCATTCCACTCAATTGCTAAAGTCTTTTGTTGGACAAACTTCTTCACATCACATACTAAGTTATTTTGTGTTGTTATTATAAGAACCACAGCGAAGATTTATGACAGCATTAGCAATGAAATTCTTATTGATATTTCCATTATCAATGGGTCCATTTAGTGGTCTAAAGCGGCTTAAGAATTGCCAAAACTCTACACTTACATACATATAGACATTGATAGTATTAGAAGCTGTTTAGTAGCTGGCGAATTCGTGGACAATATAAATGTACTTAAAAGCCTTCTACACAAACTACTGTCGTAAACTTGTAAGGTGGAAATAATAACCCCGCATATTTGTTGGCACTGAGTCAACCGCCAGATATCACGACGAAAATGGTTCGTCGACAAAACCGAAAGTGCGCATTAGTGAAACTACTTGTCTCTGCGTCTGTCTGGACGATCCCCAACAAAAAGAAAAAAAAAGAAAAACAAAGCCTTTTGCTATACACACGCTACTTAACTGGCTGGAGGGGTTGCACCCTGTTTTGGTGTGTTGTGTTCTTCCTTAAATAGACTCCAGCTCTTTTACTTCGTTGACTGCTGCTATTTCCTGCTACGCATTATTTTTGTCATTTCTCCTCGAGGCTCAAGATTTTTTGGCAGACGCGTAAATAATATAAATGCGTTTTAGCGCCTATTGTTGTTGTTGTTATCGTTTGCTGTCACACATTTATTACGCGGAAAGAAAGCAAACACAAATATAAATTGTTTTGTGCCATTAACCCAAGTGGCAGGCAAGCAAAGTGTTTACATGTGTGTGTGTGAGCTTGGTTTATTTACAGGACTAGCGCTGCCACCAGCGCTCTGTCTCTGCTGGGCACTTGTTTCTTCAGGAAGCAAAGAAAATTGTGTTGAAATTGTGACGTAGTTAATTCGCCGAAAACTCAAATAATGCTGGTGTGTGTTCTCTTTGCAGGTTCCTGAACTTGGCGATGATGCCACAAGCCGCAGTGAAGATGCCTAAGTGCAGTGTTTAAGATACCTAAAAGAGTTAACTGTACTTATGTGACTTACAGTCGAAACAAAATTAACTCAACCTTTTAAAGAGATTAAATACAGAATACTGAAACAGTTCTCGAACAGTGTAACAGTGAGTTAATTGTGACCGTTATAGTGCTGCAAATCCGCAATCATGGATAGTTCACCAGATCTATCCTTGAAATTACGTCGCGGTTCGAGCGATTCACGCGACAACTTCTACATGGATTTCGCGCAAGGCATTGACTCCGACATCGAAGAGGTGGATAATAGCGCTTTGGCGCTGGAACCCCAACAACCACCACCGCCCCCATTGCCCATCGTAGCACCCGAAGATGTGTTGGGCGCCGGTTTTATACCACCACCACCATTGGTTATGCAAGGTCAACCATTGCCAACACTCACCGAACATGATGACTTGCCGCCAACACCACCACCACAGGAGCAACCCATCGGCAGCGTCGTCGACTCACCGCCAGCATCGCCAACATCATCCGTACTCGAAATGATTCCACCACCACCATTGTCACCACCTATGATAACACCACCACCGCCGGTGCGCGTAATGGCACCACCTTCGCCACCAATCGAAACCGAAGACGAAGGTGATGATGGCGATGTCGATGAGGAAGAAGAAGAAGAGGATGATGATAAGTCAACCCCGCCACCGCCGTTACCACCACTACCATCGAATTTTTCATATGTACATGGTAACGGGGCGCATGGTTCTGGTATACCGGGAGTAGGTGCCGCAACACCACCAAAGTCGCCATCAACTTCACCATCGCCACCAGATACACCACCGCCGTTACCAATGAAATTGGCTTCGCCACCACCACCACCACCACCTATGCACGCACAAATGCCATTGCCACCGTTGACACCGCCCTCTGAGAGTGATCAATCGCAACCGAATTCGCCACCACCATTACCACAGCATGCACCGTTACCGCAATCGCCACCACATTCCACGGGTTCGCCAGCCAGTTCAGTTGGTTCGCAACCGCGTTCGACTGGTTCACAACAACGTGTAGTGTTGGCTTCACCACCGCTCTCTACGGGCTCCCGACCACGTTCCATAGGTTCGCCGCAAGGGTCGATTAGTTCGCCACCACATTCGGTGAGCTCTCAACCGCGTTCAATTGGTACGCCTCCACGTAGCAGGGAAATTATAACAGAAGATGGTCCCGCTACACCGCCACCAGATTTCGGTGAGCCAAGTGATGTTATTGCTGCTGCGCTGGCTGCGGCTATCGAAGTGAAATCGGCTGAACTTATACAAGGTATTACACAAGGCACCGCCTACCATATGATTGATGAGAATAAATCAAATCTGTCAAATGAAGATGAGTCTACGACGATAACTACACCACCAAGCAATGGTTATTCCGGTTCCTCGATGATTGTGCCACCTGCTGATCAATTGGGTGAATTGGAACAGGATACTGATATGATGTTGGCAGATATACCACCACCATTAGGCATGGAAGATGAAGAGCCAGACGATATTCTGCCAGTAGCAATGGAAATTGAAGAAGCGCCAACTAAACTGCCAGAAGAACCCATGGAAGTTGACGAAATCGTAGAAGAAGAGGAAGTATTAAGCGAACGGACACCAATCTCTGATCGTCAACCGAGTGAAGATCACACCACCGCGGACACGCCAGCTGACGAGGTGGTCGAGACACGTGGCACACCGACCTCACAGGCCACACCACGCAGCACACCGCTGCCAACACCACCACCATCCGGTTCGCCCAAGAAAAAACGCAGCAGTGTTAGCATCAGTGGCGGCAGCGGCTCTGGTAGTCGTGGACCAAGCCGAAGCGCCAGTCGCAGTGGCAGTCACAGCGGTAGTCATGGCGGCAGCCGAAATGCCAGTCGCAGTGGCAGTGTACGTGGCAGCATTGCCTCACGTGCTGGCAGCATCGCCGCCGCCTCAGTCGCCTCAGCAGCGGCATCGATTGCATCCGGTTCGCCACCGGTCGTCGAAGCAACAGCTCAAGCGGCCGCAGCTGTTGTGGCTTCGCCACAAACTTCCATCAAATCGATACGCAGTCAACCGTCGTCTATTAAGTCGGCGCATTCTAAGCACAGCGCTTCACCGCCAATGATGAAGAGCCCACCAGAGGGCGATCGACCACCGGTAATGCCATCACCACCATTGATGCGCTCACCGCCACACGTCAAGAGTCCACCATTAATGCATAGTCCACCGAAGGTGACCAGTCCACCGCGTGTCTACAGTCCACCATTGGTGGGTAGTCCACCAACGCGTAAAACGGATTCTGTGGATTTGGAAAAGGACGAGGAAGAAAAGCCCGTGAAGGGACCATCAGTGGGGTAAGTCGTAATATTTTTATATTTTTTGTATTTATTGCAAATTTTTGAATTACTGATATGGGAAAATCACTAAAGTCGGGCTTCCATGATACTTAGAACAAATTATCTTTTATAATGTGAGGTTTTGTACTATTTTTTTTAATTTTAACGCTTTTTCAATAAAACTAAAAACCTTAAAATACACTATTCATATAACTGTTAATATTTTTGTACATACATATTTACCCATCTGCCCGGAAGCGATTCATTTATGATTTAATTTCTTTGAATGAAAGTACATATGTCTATCCTATATAAATAACGGTGAACGTCAGGCACATGAACTCAGTAACACAAATACATACATACTTCGTTGTAAACACACGCATGGAATGGCACTGGCTTTGCCAACGTTACAATTAACCATCTTGAAAAGGTTGCAGCACTGAGTTCAAAGTGCATATTGCAACTATTAAACATACATATATATACTCCATATAATAACTGCATACGCTTATGTACACATAGCCATACATATATGTATATTTCAGTGCATTTGTTGCATGCCTTGCCTTGCTGTGCCTACTAGTTAGTGACGTTTGGAAGTCATTGTCCTGCCAGTAAACAGTCACGCTACAACATGACATTTTCCACTTTGACGCTTGTTATTATTGTGTTGTTGCTGTTGTTGTTGTTATTATAATAGTAATGGAAAAACTAGCTGTTGCACCAACTTGCATGAATATAATTATTTATTAATGCAATAACAGCGAAAGAAAAAAATGCGGAAGAGTGAAAAAGGAGAAGACAGTCCTGTATGAATACATACATATGTGTTTAAGTTGCTCATGTATAGACCGTCGTATTGACATGATTGTCGTCGTGCATAAAATTCGTTGTCCTATGACGTTCTGTGTGCCAAGTTTTAGGAGTTCCTCTATTCATATATGTAAATTTTGAAATTTTTCGCAGAATATGCTTAAATCAATGTTTCATTTCAGCAGTTCTTACACTTAATATTACCGTTGTAACCCATTTTTATAAAAATCTTCAAATTCAGTCAAAGCTATTTTTATACTCTCGCAGCATGTTGCACAGAGTCACCAAGAAATAAAAGATCTAGATATGGGGTTATATATATATAAATGATCAGGATGACGAGTGGATTTGAAATCCGGATGTCTGTCCGTCCGTCTATCCGTGGAAGCGATAACTTGAAATAAAGTTATGAGAATAAAATTTGGATTATAGGATCACATTAAGGATGGGCACATTTGGATGTAATTGTTTTTGAAAAGTGGGCGTGACCCCGCCCCCAAATAGGTTTTTTGTATATAACTCGCAAACCAATAAAGCTATATAAACCAAACTTTCTGCAGTCGTTTCTTTTAGCCATTTCCTTATACAGTCCAAAAATGAAAGAAATCAGATAATAACCACGCCCACCTCTCATATAAAGGTTAGGTTGAAAACAAATTTTTACAAAATGAAAAATGGGCGTGGCATCGCCCACAGGAACTACTCAGGGACTACTCGACAGATTTCAATGAGAATAGGTATATAATATTTTCTTGACACCCTGACAACACGCTTAAAAAATTAGCGAAATAGGTTCACAACCATGACTACTTTCCTTATAACTCAATTTTGAATTCCATCTGAATCCTTCACTTTATAATATATACATTAGGAACCAATGAAGATAGCGAAATAAAACTTTACAAAACTTACAAATACTGTATATGATCTGTGGCATCACTTGTGAAAAAATTGTCGAAAACGGACTATAACTTTTCAAGGCTCCAGATATCGAACATGTTGAACTCAGGGCCTTAGGTTAAATTTTTACCGAAAATATGGGTAAATCTCTCAGATATCTCAATTTGATTCAGAGGAAATTGTTTTCAAAAATATAATCCTTTAGCTTCCATATATTTAATTATAGGTTTTTCAAAAATTCGTTGGGCTTTATTACGCATTATGTATTGGTTAATATGTGATATTTCTTAGCAAAATTAAGTGAGCGTATAGTCTTGGATATAGTGTATTTTGCTGATGAAATTGAATGAAATCGGTTCAGGAATTACCTCAGCCCTCATACACTATATAGGACGATTTTCGTTATTCTATTAAACTTTATGCCGAATTTATAGATAAATTTGGGTGTTATCATAATAAAATTTTTTCAATAAATTGCGAGAGAATAAAATGTTCGGTTGCACCCGAACTTAGCCTTTCCTTACTTGTTTGCTATAAACTGTATAATATAATGTACTTGAGGTATCTTCTTAATATTGCAGAGATTTTCCTAGGCATTAAAACTTGCGAGGTTGCAGCTAACGCGGATCTGTTTTAAGCAGTTTATATCTACCTTCATCAATCTACTTACCGCATTCTGAATTCTATCCTAAAAGGGTTTAATCAAGATCTACAGAATGACCGTTTGGTTGATTAATTTTGAAATTTCTAAGCACAAATTAGTTTCGTACAATTAGATCACTATTTTAACCTTTATATAGTTGTTTTTATTTCAATCTCTCTCCAAGTAATTTCACTACAAATCTCAATTTTAGAATCCCCTGATCGTTTTGGTTTTTTAAGTCCACTCTGGTGAATTTTTATTGATATTTGATATGTTAATGGCTACTAAACAAATTTTTTTGTATTCTATATACATGTTCTATATTTACTTTTTTAGATTTCTTATCTACTTCACCTTTTCAAAGCAGAAGTTGATTCACTCTTCTTCTCTTGCTCTCCCCAGCTGATAATATATTGAATATTTTCAGAACAGGATAGTCTTCATCCGTTTCCTAATTCCTCGTTGTCTATTTGTTACGATTCTCTGTTCTAAACTTATATTAGGCTGGCACTTTTATGCTCTTTATTCAATGTTTTATAAAAAGTGTTACAGTGATCGAATTTGGTTCAATTATGAGCCGTTTCGTTCGATCATCTGTTTCCATCTAGACGGCAACTTCATAATACCCCCCTCGTAGAAGACGCCCTCCTTATTTGCGAAGAACTCGGACAGCCACTTTTCACAAGCCTCTTTTGAGTTCAACTTTACACCACCAAGGGTGTTCGCCATGGACAGGAACAGGTGGTAATCATTTGGGGCTATGTCCGGGCTATATGGTGGATGCGATAAAACCTACCATCCGAAGTGTGTGGTCCGGCGTTGTGCTGGTGGAACACTACACCCTTTCTGTTGGCCAATTCTGGACGCTTCTGGTCGATCGCCTGCTTCAAGTGGTCCAGTTATTCGCAGTAGAAGGTGGAATTAAGCGTCTGGCCATATGGGAGCAGCTCATAGTGAATTATACCCTTCCAATCCCATGAAACACACAGCAAAACCTTCCTGGCCGTCAATCCCAGCTTGGCCACGGTTTGTTCACCGGCCTTCGACCACGACGGTTTTCACTTGATATTGTCGTATGTAATCCATTTTTCAAATCATGCGGCACCCAAACATCAAGCTTTTTTGTGTATCCAGCCTTCTGCATATGGTTTAAAATGATTTGGTGACTAACTTCCATCTCCTGGATGAAGTCACGAGATGCCACATGCCGGTCTAACTCGCTGTTTTCCATGATTTGATCGGTATTCGTCGTCACAGGTCTTTCGCCGGCTGGTTTATCCATGGTGTCGTTTTCACCCGCTCTGAATCGTCGAAACCATTCTTCCGCAGTTCGAAGTGTAAGAGTACCATCCCCCAAAACACCATTAATCTCACGGAACGTTTCTTTAGCGGATTTGTCTTTAACGAAGGAAAACTGGAAAATAGCGCGAATTTCGGCGTTAGTGAACTCCATGTTTAAACGTTTATAACTGTTGAACGCAATATCCAAACTAATCATGCATAGCGTAGTTTTGTAGGTTATGTCAAGACCTTTCAAAGATGTATAGTATTGCCAGATACTTGTCATAGACAACATTTTTCAATCTTAATTCGGTTTAATGCTTTTAAATGTAGATTAGAGGACGTATTTGTTTTCATTATTTATTTTACTCTTACTTTTCTTATATTATTAAGAATTATATTCAGTTGTTAGAGGTGACAAAGCGTATTGATCTGGGGGATATAAATATGCTGGAAGAGAGCTGGTTTTGTGTATATACATATATACTATGGGTACCATAGGTTAGATTTGTGAACAGGCTTAGCGTCGAAGTAGAAAAATAGTTTCGACAATCTGCATTGATTACTAGCAGATTATTTGAAAATAAAAGCGAATAGTTATTCTCAGAGATTTGCAACCATCAAGTTTTCAGTTGAAGTCTGTTTCGTCTTATTTTCATATCAAGACAACCGCTTAGTCATGCGAGCATTGTCCGGTCTAGACGATGGCAACTTTTTTTGTTAGTGAATTCACTTCTTCTCTATTGGAAGTGGTAATAGTCTTTCTTTAAAAGAATTAAAATGAATGGGGTTACATAGAGTTAATGTAAATTGATTGTGCTAGTCGTAAGTTTTCAAGAACATATTTGATTTTACTGCCGCAGACTTGCTGTAAACTCCAAAAACCATAAATTAAAGACTCGCTAAACTTTGATACATTAACGTTATGCAGAATCAGTTACTTTAAAACGTATTTATATTTATGCTTTATCTAACTTACATCTACATATACTTAATTGGGTAAGATCTTTTCGAAAATTACCCTCAGTAATTAAAAAAAATGAACGTCTTTGATAAATTTAATCCAACAAAAAATGCGTGATATGTATATTTATACACTCGCGAGTAATTGGTGAACAATAACAAAACAAAAGTCGACAGTTAATCGCATTAAAAGAATACAAATACCCATAAAATCATAACAACATTTGCCGAACACACACACACACTCGCGCAATAAAAACAGCCAAAGCAATAAATATCAACGTGTTGCGGATATAAGGTCGAAATATCAAAGCCACAATAATATTGAATTGCTGAATTACCGCCAATTTCGCTTTTGTTGTCAATTGGCGTGTGTGACGTGCACACATAATCATAGCATACTTAGTGGCGCATAAGCCACTGCGCGCTAATCTAAGCGCATGTGTGTGGGTGTGTGTTCGTGTTTCCTTTGTCATTGTCTGGCATGCGGACACGGAATGGCGAAAGTGTTGCCGCACACAACACAAAACAGCCATAATCCGCTGTCAGCTGCGCTTACACCCCCTCTCAACTTCACCACAAACAGTCGGCGTTTCGCTCGAGCGCAGACAATTTTTATGAGTTCTTTGTTTCATCAGTTGGGGATATTTTCATTTGCAACGCAATACCATCCATACTCCAGCCCCTTCTTTTCTCATACACACGTTCTCCATATGTTTTTTTGTTGTTTTCGAAGTCACATATTTTTGCTTTATGACCTTTTGCTACGGCATGTGTTCGGGCGTATTGTTGTTGGCTGTTGAAGTTTCAAAACAAAATGCAAATCCGTGTCCCCTCCCCCATCCGTTTAAATGTAAGGGCGTGAGTGGTCGCCCAGCTAAGCTTAACTGCGACGCACCCTTCTCCTCGCCATTTTTCAGTCAACTCGCATGGCTCGACGCAACATTCAAGTCAAACGCATGCAAGTGCCGGAGTTGTTTTTTTATTGTTTTTGTAAAAAGCAAATTAGAAGCACGTATAACACATTTTAGCTTGATTTATTTCCTTTTATTCTTCGCATTTAAGTCGGCATTTCTTTGGACGCTGACTAACATACATATTCCTTGGCTTTCGCTTATTTTGTTTTGTTTTATGGTTTATTCTATACTCCTTGCTTCCTCGGATAATTCTCAAATACACATTCTAAATAATACTAAGTGGTATTAGTATATATGTATATGTATGTATGTGCACCACAAGCTGTTGACTGCAGCAGTTAATAGGTTTTTTCCTGCGTGTTAAAGCCTTCAGGGATGTGCCGCAATTTTGGGGTTGTCTGCTGTGTGTGTGTGTGGCGCGAAATTTGCATATAAAACATGTGAAAGGGAAAGTCGGAAATTAACATAAGACAAATGTATGTTGGCTGTCGCCATTTGGCATTTCATGTTTTAGCCATAAAACAAAGCAATAAGCAGCGACGTAATTTGTTTTCCTTAAAGCCTCGGCATCGGCGGTATTTAGGTAATGTTACGTGTGGTTGAATTTTCCGGTTGAAAATGTTACGCTTGTTTTTCATGTGTAGCTACTCAATTACCATACTTGGTTTGGTTGAATTTTGTAGCAACAATTTTGCTAACGAAAATGTTACATATGCGGCCAAACCGACTTTAAACAAGATCTTTGAGATTTTCTTTATCTGTATTCAAAAATGAAGAACTACATGGTTATCATAGTGGGTCAAAATCTATATTTCACTCGAGGTCTTCAGTAATCAAACAGTGTTAAGTTAAAGCTTAATGACAATTATTAGTTTGCTAGATCGGACATGGCTTTAGTTTGTTGCCATGCAATGCGCTTTCCATAAGTTAGTTATTATCGGTCTTTAAGGAAGAGAATACAACTGAATCAACTTACTTTTGTTCACTTTAACCGTTCAATATTAAACCGTTTCCATTATCCAGTGGTAGTGAAAATTTCAGTTCAAATCAATACAGAAGTTTTAATAGAGAGCTTATAAACTTATTTATGATATAAAATTATCTCCGCTAAGATTTAAACAGCACTTTATTAAGGATAAGTCACGGAGTAACTCTACTCCATTATCTGCTTCGGATGACCCATAGTTGTAGATGAGAACTTATTTAGATTTTTTGTGTTATAGCGTTTTCGCACAGCCAACTTAATTTAATACATTAAGTTTGTAATTGAAAGACCAGTTTTTGTCTTTCACACAGCCGACTACTCGATTAATGATCTGTTGTTATAATTTTTTTTTTTTGCTGTTCAGAAGAAGTTAGTAAGTTTCAATAGCTGATTGCTATTTTATCAATAAACACAATCAATATAGCGGGGACAACAACCCACAGAGTTGCATTCCAATTTCGAAACGATTTGTATTCGATTAAAAATTAATTGTTCAATTAACTCTTGTGCGAAAAGGCTATTATTCTCGATTTCATTTAGATATTAATTAACAACCGTCGAACTTTCTTCAATTCTGCTCATTAAAATGAAGACAATTTGATATGCTAACTTTAATGCGATTTAACCACTTTAAAATATTTCATAACATTAAATTGTATACTTGGAATTCTGTTTTTTTTTTAACCAAGAGGTTAGAAAGTCGGGAAGATATGACATCACTGAATGTTCATTATTCGGCACTGGCTATTATTCTGTGAATCATACACGTGCACCACCTTAGCGGGCGACAAATTTAATGATTTAAAATCCCTCTTTTAACATAATTTCTGTTAATGAATGCTTCATTAACCTCAATTTATTCTATCGCAATACCTTTTTAGGTTAGCAGCCCTTTTTTTAATGTAACCCTCAAAGCATTGCCCACCGCCATCTACTCATTTTTTTTCAACTACGCACTAATTTCACGTTTTGATTTATTTTACGATTTAAAAATGTGTATCCAGATTTACTTTGGGTTTGTCGACTTCTATTTTGAATTTGCTTAGATAAGTGTCAGAAAAGATATTCGGGTTTCAAGGCATTTATCACATATGTATATATTTATAGCAATGTTACTCTCCGAAAATCTCAAATCTATTTGAGGTTAGACCGCTTTTTTATTATGAAATTAATCTAATTAAATAATCTTGTGGTGTGTCTCGAAAATAAATTGATCGTCAATCAGAAAATGCAATCCATACGATATGTACGTTTTCAGCCAAATGGCTTTAGTTTCGCCTTTATCGAAGAAAATCTATAAAATATTGCATATTTTCTCTTTGCTTGTGTCTATATTTGACGCTTGTTCCAACAATACTGAGTCAAGCAATCGTAAAACTGTCGGAGAAGATTTTTTAGTAGGAAAACTCACCTTTCTATCGCTCTTATACAATACAAAGCAAGATACAGATTACTGAAAGCATCTACTGGAAAAATAATGTATAAATTTTTACTAGACCTTATATACCATATAATCAGGTATTATTTAAAAGGAGAAGCTTGACTTGACCCAGGCCTCGCTAGAAGCTTGACTGAGCTTTTCCTCATTTTGATGATGTGAACTTCGATATTATCCGACTGATGTAGAGGTCTACTAATACGAGGGCTGCTATATATATTTCTGGCCTAATAATGAAAATAGGAATATTTATCAACGAAAATGGTTTTATTGTTTTTCAAAATATTCTCCATCAAGATTTATACACTTTTGCATGCGCTCAAACCAATTTTCGAAGCACTTTTTTTGAGCCTTTTTTGAGCGATTGTCAAATTGTGCAGGATCCAATGAGAACAAACCTTTTTTACGGCCTGGTGTTCATGCAATATCGAATGTATGCTTGTGGGAGAAATGCATAGGCATGCTATAGCATGTCAGATTGCACCTGACAACACTTAGTGTTGCCTAGGCCAGAAATATATATAGCATATATATTTTATAAGGGCTTTGCATAGAGGAATACTCTCGAAATCTTGACACGTTTTGAGAAAAACTTTTTGATGTTGAGATGAACTGCGAACGAATATAGTGCTTGGTAGTGATTAGCGGTAATTATTATACCACGGCATCAAATTAAATTTTTGTGGTAGAACAGCTCAACTCAAGCTCTGCAAAGGAATCTTACTAAGCCATATCGTTTGTGTATTAAAATTTTACTGAAAGATTCTGAAATTTCATAAATTTATTAATTCAGAATACAGTACCGTTAATTAAATACCGAGCCGCATTTAATACCGAGCCGTTTACAAACACAACTGACCCAAATACGTATTGTTGTGGCTGCAAAAATATTTTCCAGGAGCTTATAAGCTCACATATTACATATGCTATATGTGTGCATATAGTACGAGTAAATACCAACATATAACGGTACATATGTCAATTTCATGAAAATACAAATTACACTTGAGTTGTTTTAACGATAGCTCTGTGAGTAATTGCTTATAAATTTTTAATTACAAAGCAACTACTTTGGCAACGGGAGTACACATGTTGCCTCCACCATTCCACCCCGCTGTAGCAGCGGTATTCGCATGAAGTAAATTGCAGATTTCAAGTAAATCTACGCACTATTTAAGCCTGCCTGCTCGCTGGGCTGAAATGGGTTAAACTTAAAGGGGGTTGATGAAAGCATTTAAATGTCATTAAACAACTTGAACATATGTCAAACATGCTGCGGAACAGTCGGCTACCCCATTGGCAACATTGCCATTCGCAAAAGCATGTAAGAAATGCAAGGAATTAAGTGCCTGCTGCGCAATAAAGCAAATCACAAGCGAAACAACCACTAAGCTGGGGAGAGAGAGAGAGAGAGAGCGGAAGCTCCGAAGAAGTAAAGGGTGCTTTCGGTTTGAAGTTATCACGGAGCTATATGTAGCAGAAGACCCTCAGCGCTAAATCGTGTAAATATTATTGCAGCAATCGTCTCGATTACTACGTACACGCGGATAAGCCGGAAAGCGACAAGACGCACGAGACAGTTGTAAGACGAGAGAAATAATAAAAAATTCCTTGCCACTTTTTATTACTTCTCAAGCAAATGCACATATTTGCATGACAATAAAAACCCGAAAGAAATTGCTTCACTGTCGCTTCACTGTCGCTTGATTGCCGTCTGATTGCTGCTTGGTGTAGCGGTATATCGCGAAAGCAGCACTCGTTAAATTACACAAATGACTGAATGACTGATTGACTGAGACAACGAAAGACTTTAGCCAATTTGTTGCGAGCATTTTAAACGTTTTCTCTAAATATTAAAATATTTGAACATTTCTGCATTCCTTTGAGAAAATGTATCTCTTCGAAAACTGTCTGAGGTTAAGTATTTACTTAACTAATCCAAAGATAAAGTATTCTGACTAACACGTGAATATTTCAAATAATATCTTCATCTCTATATACACCTCTGTATTTCACTCTCATATACCTTTCAAGTGCCTTAGCTCTCTTTAAGTTAAAATATACACCACACACACATTTTCCTACGCCTTTAAATTCTTCCATCGTCGAATTGAAGTTAATTTGAAAGCATATTTGCGCATACCTTTTGGCCTGCGGCGGCGTCATTCTCGTCGTTCAACGCCGTATGGCAGCAGCAGGAGCATCAGCCAGGATTGTTAGTTCTGCGTGATTGCACTTTGCTATTTGTAGCTGCTTCTGGTTAGAATTATTATTGCGTCGCCTTGCTATGGTTTCACATTATTTACCTTTCGTTGGTGACGACGAATACACTTCGTGGAAACTAACAAAGTTATAGTACAGCTTTGATGGATTCACCACTTAGAACGTTTTGTACAATGGGACAAAGGTAGTTTAGTATTGATTAAAACTTGATGGAAAAAATATTTTTAGGCAATAAGTCAACCAGATGGCTCTTTCCGAACCTGTAAAATCAAATTATATTAATGTATCCCTATGCCGATAGAGGGCATTTAGGCCTTTTCAAATGATTTTTTGAGCTATTTTAACTTTATCTGATACGAGACTTAACTTTATTCGACAAGTGGTTGATGATACCAGTTTTAAAACGGTTCGTAATTTCTAAATTGTATGTCTTTTAAGAAACTTCACTTCACTTTTGATATTAGCGCCATCTAATGGGATAAACCAGACTACGACTGAGATCTTCAGTCTTCAGCTTCTTCCTTACCGTAACTTAATTATTTTAATAGTTATCCTCTCTACTGTTTTATCAACATACGACATACTCAATACCTTGACCTCTATTTTGCGTTGTCGTTTTTTCTCTGAAATATACCGAAAGATCTACAATAAGAAAGCAATATAGGGTTCAACCATCTTCGTCGAGAGTTGGCGATCTGCAGAACTAGGTGGTCTATATAAAAATATCAGACTTTGTCATTCTCCAGAATTAAAATTCCGATTTCTAAATTTTATTTTAAATTTTAAAAAGGTCGTACGTCGACTAGTAGATAATATATAATCTGCAAAAGTATATCTAATATATAAATTCGATAGATGTAAAAGATGGTATAGAAGTGCTGCACTCAGATTAGTATACAAAAAGTAAAATGGGTACTGCCCACTTATGGTTCAAAACTCAGGAACTGCTTGTCCAATTCCAACTAAATTCGGTTCGTAACTTTTTCTTGACATCCCAATGCCATAGTTTTAAGGCAGTAGTTTGCTTTAGAAGCCGAAAAAAGCGTTTTTTTAGCAATTTTTTTTTAAAGGGAAGGAAATGATTGCGGTAAACGGAATTTTAAGACGATAGTGTACTATATTTAAGGCTTGAAAAACAATATTTATTATTAAAAAATATTGAAATTTTTTCAAAGTTGTAAGTATTTTTCTGGAGCGCCTGGAGTCTGCACTTGTAAATCGGTGTCAGTGATGGAGGTCGTGCGATACATCTGAAACAGTCGAACCATTTTTTTTTTTTTTCATTTTTATCAGTTTCTTTTCTTTATGAACTAAAAAAATACCGAAGAAGTATAAAATTCCAAATTAAAAAAAAAAAAATTAACTTTTTTAAGAAAAAACTTGACTTTAAGTTGCAAAACAAGTAGTTTAAATAATGCTTTTGTCCAACTTTTTTAGTTCAAATAGAAGATAATTTAATACTGAAGCTAGATTACTTTGTTTTATTTTTCGATCGGACATATATTCTTTTTGCTATCGCCGGCACCGTATTCTAACACTTGTGAAAATGAAAACTCGAGAAAACGCGCTTTAAAGGTCTGCCTGATCATTCGCACCTGCTCGACGCTCGGCCACTAAAACTGCTCTAGCTTCGAAAATATGTCGAATTGGCCTCTGGAATTTTAAAGACATATTCTTGAATAATTTTGGAAGAGATTTAAAACAAAACAAAAAAATCGATTTTTTGAAGCCTGTAAAGCTGACTACTGCCCTAAAATGAGTTAACAGCCACATCTACTTCTCATATACTACAATTAGAAGTTCCGTCTAATTTCATTTAGAACCAATGGAGATATTGGTATACAACTCTGCACTAATAGCTTCCCTTTAGAGCTGTCGCATCGCTAATGTAAACATTTCCACAATCGGACTATGCATTTTCAAGGCCCCAGATATAGAACATGAAGACCTCTGCGCCAATGGATAATTTTTTACCGAAAACCTCTCGGATACCTTAAAGAAATTCTGAAGAATTTTTAGAATTTTCAAGCATCCAGGGGGGGCTTATATTATATACATATATCGTTTAATAAGCGAGTTATCTTTGCAAAATTAATTGAATGTATAGTCTTGAACATAATGCAGCTGAGAGAAATCGGTCAAGGAATTATCACAACCCTCAGATGCTATATATAATGATGTTCGTTATTCTAGTCAAGCTAGACCTTAGCACATACTAAATATGCTCAATATATGAAGATAATATCGGTCTAAACCTTCAAATTGCGAAAGTATACCCGAATGATTACACCCGAACTTAGTTTACCCTTCTTATAAACTTTGTTTTTTCTTATAAAATAACTGTAATTCAAAGAAATACCAAACAATCGTCTCCAAGAGTTTTTAAATATTGTAATTCAATCATATAAATTGCATGTCTCTTTAGCTTCTTATCTAAACAACCTGCTCTTCGACAAGTACTCACTGTAATTACCTTTGTGGCAGCGATAAAAATGTTATACTGTACTCCACCTGGTGTACTTTTAGGGGTTGCAGTTTAACTTGTTGAAAGTTACACTTTGCGCACACACACACACTTACCATGTAACAAAAATCGAACTTCGTAGCGACGTCTAACTCCCCCAAAAAGCTTATTTAGTTTTCACCAGTAAGCGACACTGTTGCTGCAACAGCCATCAACCACCTGCGCTACCTACCTCTCAGCCTGCTGTTTGCCACTGTCGTTGCTGTCGATTTAAATTTAAACGATATGAAGCTGTGGCACAAACCCTTCACACACCAGCAGCCCCACACACACACTCCTCGATTTAGACTACGTGCGGCTGACCTCCTGTCGACCTTTGAAATTTGTTTTTACCTTCCTGGGTGTGTGTGTGCGTGTGTGTAGTACTGTGGCTGCCTCATTGTCGCATGCTGTTTGCAATTTAACCTTCGTATTACTTGTTAGATACCCTGGTTTGATGGCGTCAAAATCCAACAAAACTTAATTTGAACTGTTGACGTCTATTAAACAATCAGCTGGATATTACATGGTGGAAGGGATGAGCAGCATGTAGACTGCGTTGGGTGGTGACTTCTAATGGTAATTCAACCATTTACCCACTTTCTAACTGACTTTTGCTTTCATTCTGGCAGTTTAGTTGTGGATATGTCGATTCAACGTCGGCGTCGTCCTGTTGCTTCTCATTTTCATACATTTTCGTCTACTTATATCGAGACACATAAAATATTGTGCTACATCAGCTGGTTTGTTGCTTTTGTTAATTTGTTAAGGCTTCCAAACACACACAAATATACTCACCTATATTGTAATGAAGTTACAAAGAAGTTGCCGTAACTCATACGCCCCGTACACCTGCTTGCACTGACTTCAGCTCAGCCGTTATACACGCGTTAAGCTTTGTCATAATTCCTAGTAATTCGTGGCAACAACCCTGTTGTCCATTGCGTGCCTGCTGCAAGTTGAAAGGCCGTGAGTTGTTTATGTCCACCCTTCTAATCGCTTATAATCACTAGCTGAGCTTTGTTGAGTTGTCAGCGGGATTTTTCGTCACAGCAGTCGCAACGTCGGACATGCTTCGTGCATATAGTATATAAACAAGTATACAAACATACATACATATTTATATACATATTTTGCGTGCATTTACCTTCAACATTTGCATATTCTCTTTCTGCGCTTATCCCTCCACACCGCCTCTCTTGTGTATTCCATACACGTGCTTGTTTCTTCATGTTACTTTCAATCACGCCATCATCAACCATTTAATTTGTGTTATAATGAGTGAAAAATGTCTCGACTTGTGATTACTTAATTAGTGTGGTCGCCACGTTGTATTTGTATTTGTGTTGTTTTTGTTGGCTTTCACGCAATAGAAATACAAACAGACGGGCAGGCATACATATATAAATTGTTATATTTATTTAGATTTATATTTTGAGCTTGAACGGGCCAGACACTCTCCAGCCACTTGCGGTTAAAATTTAATTAACGCCATTTCATCATCGCGGTTGATTTTTTTGATGTTAATTCGTGCATACATACAGACTTATGATGTGTGAAAATCGAGGTATCAAGATCAAAATTGTATTTAAAGGTTGAGTTATAGCAATTTAGAAGCGCCTGAGAGTAATGATATATTTACGTGCCTAATAAAGTTTTTTTTTTTGGTAAATTATGTGCTTATGAGGTGATTTTTTTGTCTTCAATTAAAAATACTGACCATTAAGCGGTTACTTATGCCAACTTCGTCAATATTAATGATACTAAGTTATATAACAGGGTCTTTAATTAGATTATATAATTCGATATCTCCGAGGCGGAGATCACACTTGCATTCCTAAAGGCAAACCCTTTGTTATGCCTGAAAAGTCCTGAAGTTAGATCTCATATCTTGGTATAGCACTTGAACTCACCTAGTTAACCTTGATCGCTGAAAAATAGAAATACAAGGCTTCGTAACCTTAATTTTATATTCTACTAAACACCGTCGACAATTAAAAACTGACAAGATTTTTAAACTAAGGGCGAATGTTGTTGATAGAGAGAAGCTCACTATTTATCTGAACCTAGAATGAACTTCGGAATGGGCGGATGTAGAACTGAAAAAGTACATAGTTATTTTAAAAATTTTAAATCATTGTAGTTATTTCTATTGTACCAAGTGATCCTATACGTTTATACGAGTATATGTTTTTAAGTACATATTCAACAAATCAGGAAAAACTAAGGAACACATCCCACTTTTAAACAGAAAATAGATTCATTTATAGTCATGGGGAGATATTTAGATTCTTTTATGATGTAGATGGGCTCTTCGAAAGAATGTTTAATAGCCAAACTTTCGAAGTTGTTAGTAGGGGAAAATATTTAAAGGGGTTGTCATAGGCGGTGGTGGTGGTGCTAGCCCTAGCGCTTATATGAGTTTGGCATCATCTGCATATACAAGCTCGCCGTATGAGTCCTTCAATACCTGTGACAGACATATGCTGAATTTCACTGTTCCGATTTCGTTTTCGAAATCGTAACGACTTAATATGTGCCAGAAATCGAAATCGTCATATTTTGAAAACATATTCATGATTTAGGTATTAAAGCTAGTAAGTTAGTTTTTGTAGTTATTTGCTATTATATAATATAAAACATAAATTGTTCCCATTAAATTATTGTCAATTTGTTTCCTTATATTTGCCGAATCAGAGCGCGGCTTCTTAACGGCTGGTTCATTTTGAATATTTGTTGCTTCAAGCTCTTCCATGACAAAATCTAAATTATGAAAGCTTCGTATGTTGTGGAAAAGACAGCCAACGCGTTGTGTCAAGCGCTGGATCTCTGAAATCCCATTTCCTTCTCAATGTAAATGCTAATTTCCGCATAGCTATGGTCCGTTGGTCTTATATCGCTAATAATGTATTGAAATGATTTTTATACTCTCGCAACAAAAGTTGCTAAGAGTGTATTATAGTTTTGTTCACATAACGGTTGTTTGTAAGTCATAAAACTAAACCATTTAGATATAGGGTTATATATATCAAAATGATCAGGGTGACGAGACGAGTCAAAATCCGAATGTCTGTCTGTCCGTGCAACGGATAACTTGAGTAAAAATTGAGATATCTTAACGAAACTTGGAACACGTATTCCTTGGCACCTTGAGGAGGTTGCTTTCGAAAATGGGCAAAATCGGACCATTGCCACGCCCACAAAATGGCGAAAATAGAAAACCTATAAAATGTCATAACTAAGCCATAAATAAAGTTATAAAAGTAAAATTTAGAATAAAGGATCACTCTAGGAAGGGGCATATTTGGATGTAATTATTTTGGGGAAGTGGGCGTGGTCCCGCCCCCAAATCGGTTATTTGTATGTATCTCGCAAACCAATAAAGCTATATAAACCAAACAGTTTCTGCAGTCGTTTCTTTTAGCTACTTCTTAATACAGTCCAAAAATGAAAGAAATCGGATAATAACCACGCCCACCTCCCATACAAAGGTTAGGTTGAGAATTACTAAAAATGGGTTAACTCACTAACGAAAAACGTCAGAAACACTAAATTTCAAAGAAATAATAGCAGAAGGAAGCTGCACTCAGATTTTTTTACAAAATGGAAAATGGGCGTGGCATCGCCCACTTATGGGTCAAAAAGCATATCTCAGGAACTACTCGACAGATTTCAATGAAATTCGGTATATTATATTTTCTTGACACCCTGATGACACGTGTGGACGAAATCGGTTCACAACCACGACAACTTCCCATATAACTAATTTTCGAATTCCATCTTATTCCTTCACTTTGTAATATATACATAAGGAACCAATGAAGATAACAAAATAAAACTTTACACAAATACTGTATATGATCTGTGGCTTCACTTGTGAAAAATTTGTCGAAATCGGACTATAACTTTTCAATACCCCGGATATCGAATATGAAGAATTCAGTGCCCCATGGTAACTTTTCACCGAAAATATCGGTAAATCTCACAGGTATCTTAATTTAATTCAGAGGAAATAATTTTCTTCTAATAGTGTGCCTCTGTACCAGAAAAGGTTAAATTCGGGTCATAACTTCCCTTATGAATATATGAGAATACCTAATTATAGGATTTTCAAAAATACGATGAGCTTAATAGCTTATAAATCGGTTAATATGTGAAATATATTTATACCGAATATATGGGTCAAATTGTGTGTTTTCTTAATAAAAATATAGCAATAAATTGCGAGAGTATAAAATGTTCGGTTGCACCCGAACTTAGCCTTTCCTTACTTGTTTATTTATCCTGTAGGCCGAATCTGAATCTGTACCTAATCAGTTGCAGAACATTGGGCTTACAGCTTATACATATATGCACTTAAACTCACTCTAGAATATTTAAAGGATTTGAGCGATCTCTTAAATTCGTCGGGCGGATTTCTTATTATTTTTCCAATCATTTCGGCATATTTAATAAGCAAAAACAAAGCATAAGCAAAAATACTCATATTTCACACAAAATTGTTATTGAATGTCGGTTGTTTGACAATCAGCTGTTTCGAATTTAAGTTCGAACCAAAACAAAATCGAGTGAATTTCATCACACCTCTAATCGATTCGTGCGATTTGCAATTTCGTTACCAAAATGAAATCGCGCGATTTCCAGCACATGCCTGATAATGTGTATTTCGTTGAAATTTTTGCTTCATTATTGTATTTTTTAAGAGGTTAACATGGGTTTTCGTAGTTGTAGTTCATGGAAACTGAAAATTAAGAAGAAAAATAGTTAGTATATATTGGGTCGAATCTCACTCGCGGTAGCGAACTTTCTCTGCAATGAAGTCTTTGATTTGTTCAAATCAGTATAAAAATAAATCAGATGGTAATTTCAGTTATTCTGTTTTACGGATTTAAACACCATGTACAGTGGGTTATGTTTTTATTTATTTAAAAAATAACTTTTGCTATGCTTTGCGAATCTGAGGCAACTATGACTAACTTTATAATCAGCATCAATTCGGAAATTAAGCAATTTGCCAGTGCATGTTAATCCTTTTGCGGCCAGCGCATGGTGCTTCTTAAGCCATAATTTGCAGTTAAGCGAAAAAGAAAGTCCAAAGAAAGTTTGCATTAAGAAAACCCAGTGTGATGACGCAGCAATGCTGGAAGACTGGTTAACAACTGCCATTAATTAAAGATCACGTGCCAGCAGAACAGCAGTTTTAAGTTGGACCATTCAAAGCAAATACATAAAAAAACTAGGAATGAGTGCTAAAAAGAGAAAAGTTGGCAATAAAAACTCAACGTTTAGCAACAAGCGTTCTTTGCAAAACTGCAAAGAGGAAGAACCAATCCTTTGCAAAACGAGAAAAAAAAATAAAACAGAAATTGTAGTTGTAGCAAGAAAACAGTTACATGCTCTAAAGGCGAAAATATGTAGTATATTTGCAAATACCGCTATTTCGTTGAGGATATTACGTATACGCCTCGGCGCGCATATGCAATTGGAGCGTGCTTCAAACGCAGAGTGTTGCCGCTCGTTGCAACTCTATCGCCTTTGGTATTTGAGCTGCTTTTGTAGCTGTTTATGTTGCATCAAGTGCACTACAACTAAATAATGCAATAGAGGCGAGAAGCAGCAGCAGCAGCAGCAGCATCTACAACATAAGAAGAAGAAGAAGTTGTCGTTGCAGCTGCAACGTTGCAGTGAAGTTGTGTCATTGAGACGTTGCTGAAAGAAATCTACTTCTACACTCACATACACACAAACAAGTGCTTATATGCTTGTATTTCTCACTTGCATTCATATTTTGTATGCTTCTTCCTATTTGTATGCGGTTGCTTTCCGTCTGCAACACTTAAACTATGCAAACGCCGTTAGCAGATATCATCAACATGGCTTCATACAAATTGTTGTAGTTTTTCTATGCCTTAAGGCGTCTGCTGGCGAGCTGCATGATTGCAATTGTTCGGAGATGTGTATGTACTGTGTTATACATATAGTATATATGAAATAGTATTTGTAGTATGTATGCCAGTTGGATCCTTGCCACAGAAATACGTTTCTGGTTTAATCTCCCGCATGTGTTGCTATTGTTATTGTTGCCGGGTTTGTTACACATTTAGTATATAAATTTCAACACCAAAACATATTAGTTTTGATTTCAGCGAAGTTTTTTGAATTAATATTTCATCTCTGTGGTTTTAATCATTTGTGATACTAAACAAAAAAAAATACATTTTTATATCTGATTTATTTACTAACTGTATCTTGATTTAACTAGAGAACTCAGTCGAAATTCATAAGAAATAAGAAATTTTCATACAAGAGACCGTACTAGACTACATTCGAAAGCTTGATATCCTCGGTATATTCCTAAATTTCTTCATTTCATGCTTCCTAGATTCCAGTTTCCCAATTGTAAGTGTTGAAATTTTCGAAGCAGTGATTGATCGTACATTCTTCTCATAAACAATGGTCTAAAATATCTAAAGAAAGTTTGATTCTTAAAAAACTGTTTCACTTACTTTTAAGCTATTTATTTGCGAGTTTTATATGATCCAACACTTCTTCTGAACACATTATCACAAATTTTTGTATCGTATTAAGTATTGTTATGTTCTCAATATTATAATTTGTCTCAAACCCAAATTTGAAGAATTCATTTGAAGAACTTTCATTTTAGGAGCTTTCATGACGGAAATTTTCATACGTAAACTTTCACATATGAAGCTTTCACATCGTAAGCTTTCATATGGGAATTTTGTATATAGGAAGCTTTTGCATCGGAAACTTTAACATCGGAAGCTTTCATATTGCAAGATACGTCACTTCAGAAAACAAATAAGTAGTGATATAATTTATGTTTTTATAAGATATACGGTTTTGATAAGGTATAGTCACATATACCAACAACTGAACTGTTTAGTAGTCCGCATGGAGATCGATAGAGGTTTCATATGAACTATGTATATTTCTAAAGTGGTAACTATCTATTATTGCATGCGAAGAGGAAGCTTACACATCGAAAACTTGCAGATTGAAAATTTTAACATAGAAAGCTTTCATATGAGAAACTTTTACAACGGAAGCTTTCACAAATAAATATATTAATATATATAAATTTGGGTTGAGATAAGTTGTACGGTTTTGATAAGGATATTTCCTAATTTTAGTCAAATATACCAACAACTGAATTGGTTTCTAGCCAGATTGGGGATCGATAGAGGTTTCATGTGAACTTTGTATATTTCTAAAGTTGTATTAATCTCTTAATTCATGCTTAAGATATACGGTTTTGATAACGTATAGTCACATATACCAATAACTCAACTGGTTAGTAGTCCGAATGTAGATCGATAGAGGTTTCATATGAACTATGTATATTTCTAAAGTTGTAATTAATCTTCTAATTCATGCGAAGAGAAAGCTTTCACATCAAAAACTTTTATATCGGACACATTCAAATCGGAAACATTCACAAAGGAAGCTTTCATATGAGAAGCTTTTACATCGGAAGCTTTCACAAATAAAAATTGATATAATCGATCTACAGCCGAATGGGAATTGCTAGATATTATATATGAACTATATTTCTAAAGTGGTAAGGTTCTGGTACTAGTTCTTCTTTCTTGTTGTCCAAAGAAACTATAAAGGTATTCATCGATTTTGAAATGTTTACCTATTTTCGATATCCTTTTTATTGGGATACATTTTTACTTTATAAATGGTACGCTTTTTGTTGTTCCATGACGTGTGAAAGCTTCTTAAAGTTTTATAGAATCTTCAAACGGGTGATTCGATTTAATATTTCATAGCACATGCTACTCGGATGATCAATGTTTTTCTAAATCTAATAATAATACTAAAACATATTTCTATGATTTCAAAGTACTTAGTAGCTTTCACTAGGGGTTGCAACCCATCGCCCACATATCTAATACATATTTAGACACACAACTTAGTTTTCTACAACGATTTCTGTTTTTTAACTGCATTTTCTGCACTATCTAGTCAACAACTAAGCACCTACTACTTATCCCTTAACCACTTAAAGCCACTACGCACAAAAGTTTGGCGCCCACTGCATTGCTGCAGCACTTATGAAGCGTGTGCATATACATGTATAACAGATGATGCACGTAACTCGTGTTGCTCGCGAAGTCAAGGTGGATATATCTGCTTATATTTTATTGTATTAAAATTCAAAAGTAATCCATTTGAAACGTGATGCGATGCGCTGCTGGATCTTGTTGTGGAAGAATGCAAAAAAAACTCAAAAAATGCAACTCCTTTCAATGCAACACACACTCTAGCAACACTCAAAGGTAGTAACACACAAACAATAAAAAAACATGAGATAGCTGCCAACAACAAAGCAACAACCATTTGTATTCCTCAAGTGCACTTCTTCATACAGATTTTGTACTCCCTCCCGGCAGATACCAACACAAACGCAACACAAGCACTTCGAAGTTTTCTATTCGTTTATTTGTTTAGACACACATGTGTGTGTATGGGTGTGTGTGTGTGTGCTTACGGGAATTTTTATCTTTCCGGCAATGTTGCCGCTGGTACAACTGTTGCATATTTTCGCTTGTTTAGTAGTAGTGCGAAGTATTGAAAGATGCAATTGCTGTACAACTCTTCTACACATACTCACACATACACACATTTAGTTTGGTGTTGATATGTATAGAGGCTGGTGCTTGCTCCGCTTGAAAAGTTGCCAATGAGGTCTAAACGTGCTTACAGGTTATCAACCTTCGCCTATTTGGCATGCCTCAGTGGCAGTCAGAGTGCAGCCAAAGGATTGTGGCATGTTGCATTTCTGCAAAAAAAATTTCTTTCCTATGTGTCCTTGTGTCTGTACTAATGGCAGCTAGTGTGGCTAGGTAGTTGTGTATTGGCAAAAGTTGGTTGACTTATCTCTGCCAGTTAAACGCTGTGTATATTTACTTAAGGTTTTGGCATCAAGTTTACCTTGAATTGGCGTATGAAATACAAAAAAGGAAAACATAAGGATTAAACTATCGAAGAAATGGCTGCAACTATTAGAGACGTTTAAGTTGAGATGCATATTGAGGTGATGTGAAGAAACTCGAGGATTGGTATATGAACAGTGGGAGATGTTGAAACTATTGAAGCCTTTAAAGGAATATTCATTATTTCAGGAATCTGGATTCTAGTAAAAAAATTGTCCACAAATTTTACTGAAATATTTTATTAAATAATCCAAATTTGATCAAAAAATATTTCGACTATAAGTATCCACTAATTAAATATAACACTTCCTTCTCAAACTATCTGGAGAATGTCTAGAGCAATTCTGAATAATAAATGACATATTTTTTAAATTTTTTGTTATTAAAACGTAAAAATAATTATATAACGGTACTACATTATTACGTCATACCAATATTTAGTACTCCAGACCTACTAAATTTAATCGAAATCGCTTTTTCAGAAATCGGTTGGTATTTTTGGGAATATTTATTGAATTAGTATTTGCAAATCTTCGTATTACCCGAAATAAACGTCTTTTGTTTTCTTTTTGCAAAAATCAAAACTTTATCTTTGCTCCTAAATGTAGGCAATATTAAGAGAAAAATAATTTGGCGACAATGTCTCGAGGAAATCTGAATATTAAATATAAAAATATTGTAGAATTTTTTATTATAAAAAATAATGATTTTAGCTAAAATACGAATATACACATTATGTCAACACAGAATTATTTATGACTCTAAGAATCCAAAATTTATCAAAATCGCTTTCTCTTATTTGGTTGGCAAATACCTTCCTTCCGCCTTTTTGTCTTTTGAATTTCGGGGATTCTTTAATATTGTACGCAGAATCTGCGAATATTCGTATTAACCGAAATAATAGCTCTTGTTTCTCCATATTGGGAAATTCGGAAATTTATCTTTGCTCCCAAATGTAGGCAATAGAAAAGTAAAATCACTTTGTTTTGCTTCCTAGTTTCAAAATAGCGTTGCCATACATAAAGATTCTGGAGAAATACTGACATAAAAAAAGCAAAATAGATGCTTAAGATGGTTTTTAATAAAAATAAAATACAGATTCAGATTCCAACTCCAGATCAACTTCAAAACTGTATTTTATTAGAAACCATACAAATTTAAACTCTTTATTGCCTTTTCTCCAAAGCATCCTTATAGTATCCGAAAAGCTCAAAAATGTCATCGAATTACGTCAACTATTATATAGAACTAATATAATCAATTGTTCCAGGCTGTTGTTTCAGAATATAGAATATAAAATGTTATCTTTTTACTGAACCATTGCCGAAATATTAAAGCAAGCTTAAAGCTCTTGAACTAAACTTAGAATATATTTTTACTCGGAAGCTAACTGCCGCAAATTTAGCCATTTTGCAAACAGTCAAGCAGCTCTTCCAATTCAATTCATTATCCTTTCTCCAACACAAAAAAATGCATATTCTTGCGATTTCCGCACAGATATCCGCCTCAAATGCCGTTAAAGTATTATGTGCTCTGCATTTTACTATGTACCACCTACTTTTTTATCCGGCATATCGCTAGTTAGCTGCTTCGATGCTCACTTCAAAGGAATTGAGGCTGACACGAGTGCGTTGACTTTGCTGCATCTTGTCACAGCAGTTCTTTTTTTTGCGTGCAAATAAAGTTTGTAGATAAAATACTCATACATATAAATTTGTTGCTGTGCTCTCGCAAGTTTTCAATGCTGAAGCCGACAATTTTCAAGGATATTCGAGTGCAACATATGCACATCGATGTGGCAGTCTCAAATGTATGTAAATCGGTTAAATCTCGAAGAATTTAAGTCGAGTGGGGTTTGGTAAAATGGCAAAAAATGCGTATGTTTTAAGAAGAGATAGTAAACAAATATACAAACATTTTACATAGTACTGTAAGCTATGAACAAATATGTTGGTCTGCCATCCTTTGCTTTGCGGAATTTTGTTCTTGAGTAAACTGTCGACTTTTTTATGCTTTTTCAGCATTTTTGCAGGCAATTTTTCTATTTTCTTTATCTCATATTAAATGCGAGATATGCTTTTATTTTTCTTTTTATTAAAGTTTGACTTTTTGGTAGTTTTTCGTGTAAATATTTTAGTTTTGTTTCACCATTTTGTTTTGATGTGTTTCTAGAGTGTTGACTGTAGTGTAAAATAATAATAAAACCTATTGCAGTAGGAAATACTAGAAATCCTTTGGGCGCTTTAGTATCAAGAACTATTTTAGTGTTCGGAAACGTATAATATTTTTACTCCAGATTTTGATGTTCCTTTACAGCTTTTCTCAGTTAGAAATACTTATTAAAGTTTTGTAATTTCAGTCGAGGGGCAACGCCTAGGTCCACATTCCTCTAAATTGATTGAATGAGATCTTCACGAATCCTAATTTTTAAAATGTATCTCGTTCTTTTAGGTATTTGTAAATAGTAAGACGTTCGCTGAACTGGAGAATCTTGAGTTGAGATGGCATAAATACTCATGTTACATGTCTCATTACTTTTTGTATCTTAAGGAAAAGACAGAATTCAATTCTAGCATACGAAATTAGTAAAAAGGAATTTCATTCTACATAATGGAATCCAATGTCAAAATCCCGGGCAGTCGAATAGACCATTAAAGCCGAGAACACTTGCCTCCACCTGAAAGAATTGTGCATCCTTTGAGTCCTGATCCACTAGCATGTAGACTAAGCAGATGGCGTGTCGAAAAGATAGAGCCCGGGGTGATCCCCTAACTGTAATTTCGACATGATCGACTGTGAGAATCGATGGAATATTTCGGAACAAAATTTCTTGAAAAATTAGCTTTGTCTCATTGAACGGATCTTTTATTTTAATGGAGAAAGGCTGAATTTAATAGATCAGCTGTCTCGTGGTTACGTATATCATACAAGCCTTCTCATATCTCCTCTTAAAAGATGATTATAACCCAAAAGAGTTCATCCAGAATATGTATCGAGACCCGATGTTTCTTATTTACTATGGTACTCCTGAAACCATAATCTGACTATATTGCTATCGTCAAAATTGGGTCAATAAAGATTGTTATTATCATTTAGTAGTGCCTTCGGTTAGAGATATTCCCTACAGCCCCAACTCACTAATCTCCTACTAACGAGGTCTCGAAAATCTTTAATTGGAGAGAGTATCTCTCGTTTATGAACGGTCGCTATTTCGCCGGGGTAATTTCCGACATTACAAATAGCTCCTTTGATTATTTAAATTCGGTTTAAAAATTGTAGGACTATCTCTATTTGTAGTATAAAGCTGTATTGAATATTTGTCTTCCCAAGATTTGACTAAATCAATATCCGTACTTACACATGTGAAAGAAATTTGCTACGCTATATGTAAGAATTTCATGCCTCAATGGCCACCACTGATGCGAAACGTCAGCTTGTTTTGACAGATTTAAATATACTCATATTTACATACCTGCAATACATACATACATATATGAAATCCTTGCTGAAGTGCTGTAGAAGTATAACCCAATAATAAAATAAAATCCTGTTTCCATCGCTCAAGTGCCAGCTAAGCAAATTATCCATATGATGCGTAAGGAAATATGCCTCGAGAAGTACCTATGGCACGTACTGTGGAGGCAAAAAACTTTGTCACAGTAAAAAGAAATTTAAATAAATATCTGTACATATGTATGTTCATGTGTATGTAAAAATCCTGGAAAAATACTGAGCAAAATTGTTGAAAGCAAGCTGGATAGACTTTGCCAGTTCACAGTCCTTTAATCTCCTTCTATGTACTCGTACATACATCTCCGTCCTTATTGTTGATGTATGTCGTGTACAAAATAGCGCTAACGGTACTTTGCTTACTCGTGCGTGTCTGATAGCATATCACCCACACAAAAACAGCCTACCATACTTGCTGCGACTCCTTTAAATTTGCCACCCCTCCACTCACCAGCCAATGCAAAGCGAGCCGAACTTGTTTTTATTGCCCAAAATGAGACTTTTCGGAGACATTTAAATGGTCGTGCCGTAAGCAGACAAACTGGCTGGCAGGCAGGCAGGCATACAGCCCTGTTGGCCGCTTCGCATGACTGGTGCGACTGATTGCGTCGAGGTTTGTAGTAGTGCTGCGCTACTCGTAGTTGTAGTAAAAATTTGTTTCCTTGCTAGTAAAAACGTAATTTTGCATATCTCTCTTATCCATCGACGTTTTGGCCTACTTTTGGCGGCAATTTGTGTGCATAAAATAAGTGAAGAAAATGGCGCGTAAAAATACATTTTTTGTTTTGCTTTGTTAAATAGGTTAAATTTGTAATTTGGAAATAAGACGAGGCTGTAATGAAATGATTTGTGTATAAGACGAAAAATAAGGAAAATAGCATTAATTTTTTATTGATATATTTTTTTAAGATTGTGGAAGCAAATTTTTTTATTTTATTATGGAAATCAAATTTTCAAACAAATAATTTTAGAATGATAGTTTCAAACGTGATGTAAGAAAGAGGTCGTCTAGGGTATTAGTAGTTGATTATTTTGTAAGTCTATCTGACCTAAAAATTTTATCGTTTAAATACTTAATGATTTACAGTAACTTCTTGAAATGAAAAGGGAGGGTCGAACTCTTATTTCTCATTTTTACAATTCAAAGAAATAATTGTAATATTATTATTTTTGAAGCTAATGATAGCTTCAATACTAATTTAGTACTGTAAGTGTCTCATAGAGTATGAGTTCGCTACATTGAGCTGGACTGTAATTTCTAAAATGTCAGAAAATATGCTTGCTTCGAATGGACCTGGATTTTTATTACAAATTTTCTACCACAACACTCAGAATGTACTTTTTCATTTCCATTTCTTTATGATAATATACAGTTTTTTGTATTTTTGTTGTTATATGTTTCAAGAAAGGTCTCTTTATATCAGTTTAAAGCTTCGTGTTTCGATTTTATCAAGTTGTATAAAGTAAACTTGATAAGAAGTTCTGGGGAATCCTCTTACTCTATCTCAAGGAATATAGATCGCGACATGTATTCGGCAGGTCTCTTGTTGTACTACAATAATATCAAATTATACTCAAAACCAACGTTGGAGAGAATGAAGTCTACTTGAGTTAGTGAATAAATCTTTTATATAATTAAAATCCTCTAAATAAAGGGCTTTTAGATACGATAAGACCGATATACATACGTTTTTTTTTAATAAAACAAATACGGTATCATGGGATATCAATGAAATTGTTTATTACTGTGAAAGTACATTCGATGCCATCATGTATGGAACTCGATTTCTTTTGCATGGTCAACATGGGCACGCCTGCAAAAGACCAGACGCTGAACCCAATTTTCGATGGGTTTCAAACATAAATCGGCCGATACTGCGCCATAGACATGACGTAGCCCCACAGGAAATAGTAACCAATTGACTGCGCAATTCCGTGAGATACCACGTTCACCAAACTAGGTTTTCAATAAATCGATTGTGACATTCCTGAGTGGCTTGTGTCGTTATCCTGTTGGAACCATATCATCCAATTCGGGCCAGAATTATTCGGTTATCCCATCCACAGTAACGTACCGGCCTCGGTATCATCACGGAAGAAGTACGGCTCAATGACGCCGCCGGCTCATAAACCGCACCAAATCGTAATTTTTTTTTTTCGGGATGCAATGCTGACTCATGGTGTACGTACGAAGACATTCAGCCAGAAATGAGCCGACCATAACACTGACGCCGAAGTTCGGTAGTAAATTGTATGAATTTCTACTCGTTGTTGGATCAGATATATTCCATGATAAAATGACAAACCTTACTGAAGAGAAATGTCAAAAGAATGGGAAAATATGGCGTTGTTTACTGTACTTTTGTAGCGTCCTTATTGAAAAACCTTTTATATACCGGAATACTGGTGAAGAAATTTTCTTATATTATAAGATCGAATCATCATTTTGAATTCTGAGTGGATCTTTCTGTAGATTGATCCACATAGATTATTTTGTGAAAGCAAGAAAGATCTCACCTTCTACTTTTGGGTTTCCTTTTGGTTAAATTAGTTTCTCTTTCTGTTTCTGGCTAAAGAGCTGTAAAAAGTATGAAAGAGTGGTACAATCTCTCATTACTTTCTTTTAAAATTTATTTCTTTGTGTCAATGAATAGGTATAAGATAAAATTTTGAACTTTAGAGCTGAGACCGTTTCAAGCAGGGCTCAAATCCTATCACAATCTAATATCTTTTTCGTCTGATCTCACAATCTCCCTCTTTTTCAAGTGGAATCGCTTATGATTCTATTAGTTTTTAAATATGCCTTATCCAGGTTGTCTTGAATTCAGACTTTAAAAATGTATTTTTTTCTAATTGGCCTTCTTTTCAAGAAAAAACACAATCCACTTAGACCCTTCAACACACTCTCAAATTATATCCTTCATTCCTATATTATTTTATTGCATTTATTATTTTCAAATTAAACTCTTAAGCCTGTTAACAAGTCTAATCGTAATCCCAATAAATTTGTGCAAATACTCAAAAACAAATACACGCATCTCTCGTTACAAGCTCACACTGGTTCCACGTAAAACACAGACACACACATGATTCCATTAGTATGTGTTTAAGTACATGGCAGAAGAGCATTCAGTGAAATCACGTATCTGTCAATTTCCTGTCATGGCTCTAATCTTACAATGTCAATAAAATGAAACATTGTCTCCGTTTCGCCATTTCTCGTTAATAGCCATGTGTCTCTGTTTGTATGTGTATGTGTATGCGTGTATGTTCGATGTGCAAATTCTCTAATACACATGGATTTCAACGTATGAAAGTAATCTCCTAACCATATCTATATATATTTGTATATTTGTGTATTGAAAATTGTTTATCTGCATATGCTTGTCTGTATGTATGCTCATATTTATTCAAATACTCGTATGTTTGCAAGTGCTTTCATTGAGCTTTTGCGGCTTCCAGTAAAGTCTGTTGTTCTTTTGTGGTTGCAGCAAATATTTGTTTTACTTCAATATCGAAAATAAATATTTTAGGAATGCAAAAGTAAATTTAAATTTATTTTGTGTGAAATAAAAATAAACTATGCATATATATGTATGTATGTTTATAAGCAAACATACAATTACATATATACATTTGCATGCATACTGCCTTTATATATACGAGTATGCATATTTCTAGGCTGTGTTAACAAATTGTTGAGCATTTTAGTATCGATAAAATGAATTTAAATTTATTTGTGGGCAATAGAAATAAGAGAATTTAATTTATTCCTTTTCTAGTTTCAAAATCCAGCTTATTCAGCATTATCTACAATTGTTTTACATGATTCGTTTTATAAAGTGGATATATTTACAAATATAATTTAGAGAGTGGCAAAGATACTCAAGAGATGCGAGAGTTTTAAATTTATATACAAATTTGGTTTCATGTGATGTAATTTTTTTATTGGAATAAGCGTAAAGTGTAAATTATTTTTTACGTTATTAGGCGAATTCTTTATAAACAAACTTAAATTCCAAGGCTATTTCAATAATCTGCTGTCGAACAATGCTTACTAATTCGAATTGGTCATATACCTCAGACAAATAATTATATGTGCATGAACTTTTTGCAAAAAAAATTAAAGATTATAAAATTGCAAAATATTTCTGAGTATGCAGGTTTGTTATTATTAATGTATACGATATAAAAAAAAAACAAAAAATTAACAAATTTCAAAATATTTTTTAAACTATAAAACAAAATTTAAGGTTAGGCCAATGGTAAATATTTATATGTGCATTTTACTATTTTTACCAGTAAAGCCTAAACATTTGAGTTTAACTGAAAGAAATGTTTATTTTAATAGTCAGTAGAATTGTCTTTATATTTTAAAACTAAATTAAGCCGCTTAATCAGAGAATTAACTACTGACTGTAGAAGTGTTATGTAAATATGGGCAAATTATGGCTAATTTAAGGTGATGTACTATCTCAAACTGCTTTCCGTTTTGGAAAACAGGAGCAGAGAGGTTTCCCCAGAGATCCTCAATAGGATTTAGGTTCGAACTCAATGCAGCACATTGTAATACAGGAATTTTCGGTCGTTAAAGATGTTCTTCGTGTGGATTAAAGCGTTATCCTTTCGATATGTCCAGTTATATGCCATAAATATTGCCAGCAAATTTTATTAACTCGCTGTCCAAAAGACCTACATTTATATTAGCATTCATTTGAGTGAATATAAGAGATGTAGATAGCTTTCCACAGCAGCAAAATGCAGCCCATGAAATCAAGGCTTCCAAAACATCGCTTTTAGTAGGACCGTCGTTCCTGGTGCGAATCTCTCCAATATTTCTTGCAATGACCTGGGCCGACCAATTTAATTTTTTTTTCGTCACTAAAGACTGTATTCTATCACTCATCGGCACAGAATTGGTATTTATTTGCAAACCTCAAATGTGCTTTATTGTGTCTTTCTTTAGCGTTGCAACTACTAGCCGTCGAATCATCCTTTTTTTGTTGTTTTTCTTCCGCTGCGTCGCACTGTACCATAATTAGTGGGGTTTTTAAGAAATTTTGAGATACAGTTCCGATGTCGCTTTGGTCTAGAGTCATTTTGGAACCGCTTTTATGCATTCCTATGATTATTACTTGTTCCTCGGCTGATAAACTAGTACCACGAGGCATTTTAGGCTTAAAGTTAAATAAATGTAATCAAATTTTTAATAATTCATTAAGTTAATGCACCTACAATAATTTTGAAAACAAATTTTTGCAAAAAAAGTTTTTGCTGCGAAACTATCAGTAAGAAAGATCCGCTAAACTGATTTTGCACATATAAATATTTTCTATGCAATACCCAATTCACAAGCACAATGTAACTGTACAAAGAACGAGAAAAGTATGAAACAATTTTCGTTGCATAGTAACGGTAACATATCAACCTTTTGTTTCACATTTACCGAAATACAAAAAATAACAGTGAATAAGAAATATAAAGAAGAGCCGAAATGCACATATAATTATTTGACTGGGGTATTTAATCACAACAAATACAGACCATTGAAGTTCGAAAATTCTTTTCCTGTTTATTCTAAATATCTACAACCTAAATCGAGTTTCTTAACAAATTATTTTGAAAACCTCACAATGGTGCTTAAAAGACCAGACGACTAGTCATTAATATCCCATTCCCATATTTCCATATTACTCGGGAAGCTATGAAAGAGCTTTCAAATGATCATATCCGCTGGTTAGAGCTCTTCTCTTCAAATACAAACATATATAAATCGGTAACGTTGTATTTTAGTATATCTTAAACTTCTCTCAGATAATCGGCAACAACGCCCTGTCGAGCCTTTATTCATCTACAGTTTGTTTTATACAACACTCCTAAAATCATTCGGAAATAAAATGGTCGAAATGATTTTTGATTAATTTAATAAAATAGAAAAATCGTTTAAGCATTAATCCAAGATAACAATGATGACGAGGATGAGGAATTTCCTTTATACTCTATATTCGCATGTCTTTTTATAGAAAATGTACATAAGCGTTCAGCAGTTCGGCAGTATTGAACTTCAGGAAGATTCATGTTCTACGACACAGAAAGTTATTTATCTTTGACTAACTATAGTTATATAATATAAGATCTAATAAAAATAAAATCATTATTTTTCCAATAGATCTCGTAATATTCTTTTTAGTAATATGTATCTCGTGTTGAATAGGTGTGATTAGGTTTCTATGAAAGTGGAAAATACAAACGATTTTAAATAAATCAGATAATTTTAGTTATTCTAAATTGAACCTTCAATTTAATACAAAAATAATGGATTAGTTTCAATATAGATACTATAGTGTTATAAAGAACATTTCTTGCGCTCATAGAAACTAGGTTTTGGATATATTTGCTTCTTCTATATGCTCATTCTTTAGTTTTTAAACAATAAGGTTTCGAATATGGATGTGGCTTATGATTTGGCCTTTTTTCTCCTTGTGGCATACCCTTAAAATCGGTTCGGAATACCTTAAGGGAATCATTCCATGTTATGGGCTCAAACATATTTTGTATACTCTCGCAACAAAAGTTGCTACGAGAGTATTATAGTTTTGTTCACATAACGAGTAAAGTTCAAATCCGGATGTCTGTCTGTCCGTCCGTCCGTCTGTGCAAGCTGTAACTTGAGTAAAAATTGAGATATCTTAATGTAACTTGGAACACGTGTTCCTTGGCACCATAAGAAGGTTAAGTTCGTAGATGGGCGGAATCGGACCACTGCCACGCCCACGCCCAATGGCGATAACCAAAAACACATATAGAGCTATAACTAAGCCATAAATAAAGTTATGAAAATAAAATTTGGAACATAGGATCGCATTAGGGAGGGGCACATTTGAATGTATTTTTTTTTTGGAAAAGTGGGCGTGACCCCGCCTCCAAATAGGTTTTTCGTATATATCTTGCAAACTAATAAAGCTATATAAACCAAACTTTCTGCTGTCGTTTTTTTTAGCCGTTTCCTTATACAGTCCGAAAATGAAAGAAATCGGATAATAACCACGCCCACCTCCAATACAAAGGTTAGGTTGAAAATGACTAAAAGTGCGTTAACTCACTAACGAGAAACGTCAGAAAAACCAAATTTTGCATAAGAAATGGCAGAAGGAAGCTGCACTGAGATTTTTTTACAAAATGGAAAATGGGTGTGGCGTAGCCCACTTATGGGTCAAAAACCATATCTCAAGAACTACTCAACAGATTTCAATGAAATATATTGTATATAATATTTTCGGTATATAATATTTTCTTGACACCCTGATGACACTGGTGGAATATGGGCGAAATCGGTTCACAACTACACCTACTTCCCATATAACTCAATTTTGAATTCTTTTGATTCGTTCACTTTATAATGTATACATAAGGAACCGATAAAGATAGCGAAATAAAACTTTACACAAATACTGTATTTGAGCTGTGACATCACTTGTGGAAAAATTGTCAAAATCGAACCATGACTTTTCAAGGCCCCTGATATCAAACATGAAGAACTCAGTTCCTAAGGGTAATTTTTCACCGAAAATATAGGTAAATCTCTAAATAAATTGCGAGAGTATAAAATGTTCGGTTGCACCCGAACTTAGCCTTTCCTTACTTGTTTTATCATAAATTGCTTACTTAACTTGTCTAGAATACAGTAGTGAAGTTATGTTCGGAAATTCGAAGTCATTCGGAAATGCGAACTCATTAACTCATGTTCTACACAATAAATGATGATTAACTTAAGGTTCTATCTATTTACTGGTCGTAGAAAAAACATTCTAAAAAATCACATGGGATGACCCCCTTAATAGAGAGTTATTCATTATGTAGAGCTTTGATACATTGTCTATTTAATGCTATTTTAAATGACGTGTGGTATATACTTGAACTCAGATTTTCATTAATTTGACAGGGTTTTTATTTATATCAAATAGACGATTGATTATAAGGGATGCCTTTGGCATAAAATAATTTGCGAATTATGGAGAATTTTCATAAAGTTTCACTGACTGTTTAACTGACCCAAGTTTCACACAGTGACTTAAAATTGTATTAAATAGAAATTTAATTTAATAAAATGACAAAAAATTGTCTGAAAATTCTTATTTCAATTGAGAACCTGAATATTTGACGACGGTATGCCAGCGGGGACATATCTACCTTAATCACCAACAACAACATCCTCGTTGTCGTTAGCATTGTCATCAGCATCACGGGGTAAAAATCTGCATGACAACACAAATACAACGATTTTTTGCTGGCTTTTTGTGGGTACAAGTGTGAAAAAGTATACCTTTATACAAATATAATTTTCATTTAATCAAAGCTTTCCGACGCGTCAAACAACTATTGACAAACACAAAAGCAACACTGAATGCAAGTACATGTGTACCCGGCTGAATGTCCGTATATATTTTTTAATACAAATTATTATTGGAGCACCCCATAACCTCGTGCCTTTTAACTTAACACAAACGACCGAACGAGAACATGCGGCGGGACCTTAAATGTTATTAAACATTTGTGCACTCGAAGATACAAGTAGCCGCTATCGAGCATAAAGAGCCATTTCAGTGGGCAAATACATATACATATATGTCTGATGTGTAACTGTCTGAAACTGTGTGGGCATCACCCGAAAGCTGTTGGCAAATTCAGGGTCGCGCCATCAAACATATTCATGATGTTGACAGTTGACATTCGCATTTTTTTCATAATTTGCTTTCACAAAAAAGTTCGTATATACTTACGTATGTACATATATACTCACATACAGAAATATATTTTTCACACTGTAAAAATATAAATTCCATTTTGGTGAGCTTACGGAGCTGTCCTTTTGGCCGTATTGTAAGCACTTTGTTGTAATAAATTTGCAAAAAGGCTTTGTGTGCCATTTATGTATTTATTTTTGAATGAAAATAAGTTTTTCTGTGCCGAAAAGAATATTTACGGTACCGTTTTAAACTCTATTATGTTTTTCATTTCCATTTCTATTTTTTTTTTGCTAGAAACGGTGTGACTTAAGTTATATTAGCGATTTTAATTGGGAATTGTAATTAAAATGCCAATCAATAACATTGTAAATAAGCAAGTAATTAAAGCTTTCCATGAAAGGTAGTATTAAAGAAAGCTTTCGAAAGTCGATTCCTTTTTTATTTTTGTAGTAGTCTTTGAATTGAAAATTAATTAATTAAAATACAAACCAAGAACATATTACATAAGTAAATATTGAAAGCTTTCGATGAAAGCCTGAACTTTGGAAAGCTTCGGAGGTCGATTAATTTTTCTTTTTGCGATAGACTTTCTAATTGAAAATTGTAATTAAAATACAAATCAAAATCGCAATACGGAAGTGATTATTGAAAGCTTTCGACAAAAGAAGAAGAAGAAGAAGCTTTAGTAGCCTAAGAAGCCGATTAAATTTTATTTTTGCTATAGGTAGAGTGAGGAAATATAAATAATAATATTTTGAACAATTCATGTTGGCATACATTTGAAGCTCCGAATTTTGTTTCAATACTTTTTGATATTCCAATTCTAATTTCTGAATCCTCTTTATTAAGTATTTTTTCTGTTATAGGATATAGGGTTTACAAAGCAATTGTCGCGATAGTTAGAGATAGATCTATAAGTTGGTTTTTGAAAAACAAATAATTTCTCACGACCAGTATGACCTCTCTAATATGCTCTTCGATTAAATGAGAAGCTTTTTCATAATATAAATACACTTGAAGGTTAACCATTTTTTGTCTAAGAGAATGTCCGTTAAAGAACCGTAGAAAACAATAGTTTTATAATCTATACCAGCCCTACAGAATATTAGTGTTCAGCTCAACTTCAAATTGTGTTCCAATCTTATGTAGGACACTTAAAAATACATTTTGAATAATATTTGCAAAAATTTCAAGACAAAAAACCAAAATTCGTCGAGATACGGGCCGGTGGAGTGGGGGCTTCAAAAAAAAAAACGGTGCGTCCTGGTTGACGTGATTTCAACCCTTATAGAGATCTAAAACACAAAAAACAAGAAGATTCTTCATTAGTAAGGATGTCGTTATCAGGTTGACCATTTTCACAAAAAAGAAAAAATAATAATAAAATAACAAAATGGCGTCGACTTGAAAAAAAAAATAGTTTGACCCGATTTTTTCGACCATTTCGAATTTTTTAAAAATACTTCAAATGAAAATATTTGGAAATCCAAGGCAGACACGATAGAGAATTATATAAAGAAGATATATACCAAATCCATCAAAGGAATCGGTTCAGTAGAACATGAGATATCATATCAACCACCTCAAAAAAAGTTGTTTCGAGAAAAACACGTTTAAAGTTTAGGAGACCACTTGGCCGACTCGGACGCCACGTCACAAAATCGGCTGTATCTTCGAAAATAAGTCGAATTTTGAAAAATCCTTCCAAGGTCATATTTGTGAAAGTCTAAACTTTCAAAATTTGCAAAAAAAATCGATTTTTTCAAAATTCTGGACCAGAATACCCCCTTAAACAAGAATGATACGATGTCTGTGTTGTAAATATTAGACAACTTTAAGGAGGCTGTATTTATCAAAGAATATTCGTTAGTCCTGAACTGTTTTCGAATATATAGGTAGAGTTTCACGTTTCCATAAGAAAGTTTCAGTCTTATTTAATTCAGATCTCAGATGCAAAATCAAAAACTTTACTTATACTCCTTTCCCTTTCAAGTTCTGGCTTTGAAACATGGGACAAGTAGAATTTTCTGAATCAGTACTGTAAATGATCTCTTAAACACAAATAATTGCATGTTAGAGAGGCGAACTGTTTTATAGAACAATCTAGTGCTTCCGATAATAAAAATAATTTTTCATAAATTTTTCGCCAAAAGGAAAACATTTGTCCATATTTATCGTGCCATTTGAACTCAACTCAAGTTGAATGACATTTGTTTTCTGTCTCTCATGACATTGCCTGCCAAAGTATCCACAATAGTTTCGGCGAAAAATAAATGTCAGCACCAAATAACAGTCACACAGCTGAATTGAACAAACGCCGTAAAGGTGTGCTGCGTTGGAATCGGAATTGATGATTTTCATGCAACATTTTGTGGCACGCTAGTTAATAGCAAACAAACAACAATAACAACACTTTACATTTGCGGCGTCACAACGGAAATGCAATAAAGCGCAAAGGCGACGAAACAACAAAATAACAAGAGTGTAATAATAATAACAACAAACAAAGTCTCGCGAAAGTCTCTAGGGGAAATGAACTTTCACTTCCCTTTTGACTTCTTTGATCTATTAGAGTAAATCAGAAACAAACAAGATGGCAAAAAGCAAAAACAAAAAAAATGAAACAATAAAATATAATGAAAAGTCAGGACACACAATAAACACCAGAGTCAACTATTTGAATTATAAAGATACATACATACATATATATGATACCCAAATATACATAAATCTGAATGACTTGAAAGGAGCGAACGTGACGGCAGCGCTGTGATTATGATGAACAACAAGAAATCAACATTTCGTATGTATATTTGTATATATTCCTGTGTATTGTTGTTGTTGTTGTTGTGTGTAAAATGCATTTTGATTGTCGCATAAATTGCGAATATAAACGGCTGACGTGACACAGCACCCATTGAGTGGGGCGGATGAACTTGTTGTTGTATAATAAACAATTGCAACGCAACACCGTTACTATTGTTGTTATTAACTACAATTGCAGGAACATTATTTCGTATTGTACTGCTGGCAACAGCATATTCTTATTCTCATAACTGTCATTCTTACATGCTACAGTATTGTGCCAATAATGAGTGCCATATTGTTTCTAAAGCTCCAAACAATAAGAAACAAAAAAGTCAAATTTTTATTTTCTTTTTATTTTTCTCATGCATGAAGTTTCACTGCTATTTCAATCAAGCTCATTGGTAAATGCTTTCTTTTTTATTCAATTTAGTCTATACAAATGTGTATAAATTTTATTTTAATTAAAAATAGAGGATGGATTTTTAAATCAGCCTTAAGAGAACAAAAAGTCCTTTGGATCAACTTAAACAAAACTATTAACTCTGTGCAATATGTTGTGAAAGCATAATAAGCCTCTGTCATAGGCGAGAACTCAGTGGTCACCCCTCGAAGACAATAGTAAACTATCGAGTGTATTTCTGTTCCGAAAAAGCTTTTCATAAAAATATCAATTTTTCGAAGTCGAATTATGTTTGTAGAAACACGCCAAAACGTTCTTTACTCATATGAGGAGAAGCTCGACAAGATTATTTGGTCGTTATTATTATCAGAGTTTGGAACTTCCTAAGATCTATGCTGTTCAGAAAAGAAAAATAATGAATTGGTCTTAGTAAATACATAGGTAAACTATTACTTATTGGTCGAAACCCAAATATAAGGTTAAATATGAGTTATTTTCTCTTTTCGATTGAGTTTGATTCGAATTTGTTACACCATCCATTAGTAAATGATTTAGTGAAGTTATTCTACCTCAAACTATGGGAAGTTTTACCCATTTTCCATATTCGATAGTTTTGTTACGGTGTAAGATATCTCGAAATCAGGATCAAGACAGAAAAAATGAGGGGAAACAAGTAAGAAAGTGCTTAGTTCGGGTGTAACCAAACATTATATACTCCTGCAATTTATTGAAGTAATTTGATTAAAATAACACAATATATGGGTCAACCATATATATAGTATATGGGGACTGGGATAATTCTTAGAATGTTTTTATTAATTTTCCTAAGATATCTCACATATTAACCGATATATACGGTATTAACTCCACCATAAGTTTGAAAATCCGTATATTAGGTATATGGAAGCTAGGTGAAGTTATGACCCGATTTCGCCCAATTTTGGCACAGAGCCACACCTACTAAAAAACAGATCTCCTTTGAATTTCTTTAGAATATCTGAGAGATTTAATTATAATTTCGGTAAATAATAGGTGTCAAGCACTGAGGTCCTCATGTTCGGTATGTGGGGCCTTGAAATGTTATAGTCCGATTTCCGTGATTTTTAGATGAGCCAGGTCACACTAGAAACGCAGTATTTGTGTATAGTTTTGTTGCGGTATCTTCACTAGTGCTTCTTTTATATATTGTAAAGTAAACGATTCAGATAGACTTCAAAGTTAAGGTGTAGGTGAAGTAGGCGTGGTTGTGATTTAGCCTCTTTTCATGCCAGAAAAATATAACTAGCCGAATTTCAGTGAAATTGGTCGAGTAGTTTCGGAGATATGGTTATTGATACATAAGTGGGCGGCCATTTAAATTTTGTATGTATAACAAGTTGAGTGCTGCCCTGCTATACCATCTTTACTATGAAATTTAAGGTTTCTGGTGTTTTTGCTTCCAGAATTAAAGCATTTTTGTAACCCATTATACAATTTTGACATTGAACTGTTCAGTGGTGGCGTGAGCTTCAGAAAATTAGAAGAATTAGAATTTATAAAATGTCTCCTACTTGAATCCCGCTATGACATAAAAAATATTATTTGTGTCCTTACTCATATTCGAAGCTCTTCTTATTATATTTGTAGATCTCTTTCTATCTAACTTTCAGTCATAATTACAACAATAAGTTCTTCAGTGGTTTAGGGAATAGGATATTGGCGCCATAGGAGACCACTCTGATGAATACTACTAAATTTCGCTGGTTACTTAGAAACACCAAATAAACTTAAAATTCAAAATGGCTACTACTATGTTATGTGGGTTCATGTGTACTAAGAGAGTTTATTTTATACACTAATATTATTCATGCGATGTGCAATTTCATATTCAAATGTTATATGCTGAGATTTTGTGTTGACTTTTTTATTATTAAATAGTATATTTGTATGTTTGAGCATATGCAATTATGTAAATTAAAACAATAACAGTAGTCAACTGCCCGGAGTGTGCAAGCACTTAATATTTCAATCACACACAGCCATATCAAATATATATATATTTTTTTATATATATTATTATTTACACACCACCCGGTCAGCTATTACAAACCAGCTCGAGCCAGATCAGCTGTTTGCTGTTTTCCAAATTCATATTAAAGCTCACCAGGCTGTTGCTAACGAAGCTTAAGTGAAAGGCATTTAAATTAAGCACAATGATGCGAATTTATGAATCTGCATATATTAGAATATATTTACCCTACATGGGTTGGCTGTCCGCCAGCACTGCCAGACGGCCAGCGCTACATGGGTATATGTGCACTTAGTTAAGCGCGGACCATACCCGAATCCAAGCATCATTTACAATTTAAAGTGATCACTAATGGGGCAGCTGTGCTATTTATATATACACACACGCCAACATTTGCATAAACTTATGTTCCTCCATATAAGTAGTTCTATTTATTTGACAATTTTACAGTACACACATTTGTTGGTTTGTTTGCTTGTGTAGTCGTTCCACCCACATAGTCGTTCACGCCACGCCACGACCGCCCGATGAATGTCACAGTCAGCTGTTGCACAAGCTCGCTGTCACATTCATTATGACAATTATTAACGCAGTTAGTTTATGTTTAAGTGAGATGAAATTGAACTTTGACCTTGAAAAGTGTTTGTCATAAATAGGTACCATAAGGTCATTGTTGTATTTTTTACTATATTTTGACAATTTTTTTTTGTAATTTGGTTGAATTTCCTGTACGTATATTTGCTGTTTTCATTTATATGTTTCTGAAAGTTTCTTATTATCTTCCTATTTGACTTTCGGAAGAATAAAGTCATCCGCTTTCTAAACAGAATTTTGAACAAAACTACCGCAGATATTTTTTTTGGAAATCCTTCTCTAATAAAATCACTCAAAGTGTGGAAATAAACTTAAGAAATTATATCTCTGGATTAAAAAAAAGCCTTAGCAACCTTTCAGTTCAAGTTAGCGTTGTGATTTTCTTAGGAGGAGTTAAAGTTTTACCTGTTTTAGAGGAGAAAGTGTCCATCAAACTATAAGTATAGGCGAGGTTTCTATGATTTCTATAGAAATGTGCAAAATCGGTCAGAAGTTTCGCTTAGTTCCTATATGCCGAGAATTATGTCGTTCAGTAAGACAACTTCGTATCGTATACATCAGTAGGTGTCCAATATATCTGAGTAATAGGAAATTATTTCAACAATGGTTGCCATCGGTTCATGTCATTCACTATCCTTCGTAAGTTCAATATACTGACATTCGTTAGTCGGGTTGAATTTAATATTTAATTAAATTTTTAATCGAGAGATCTAAATGGAACTAAGTATACTTCTGACCTATAGCTTACGTAATTTAGATACCTAATCTGTGTTAAATTGTGGGACAATTTCGTCTAATAGAGAATATTGAATTTCGTAGTCTTTTGTGAATCGTTTCTTACCAACCCGGTAGGAATAAGAGCAGTAACAGTGTACCCGATGAAAAATTAGGCGATTTTCATGATTTTTTTTTTTAAGAAGGTACTCGATCGAATGTTTCGAAGTTTTTTGGACATACTAAGGTATTATGTATTTTCAGCTTTATTTTAAGACTTTTTTTTACAAAAATATTGAGTAAAAACGGAGTTATGTTTTGCATCGGAGGTGCCAAAAAAATGTTTCTTAACTGCTGACATGAGTCCTGCCGAATGTGTAGCTGAAACAAAAAAATTCAAAAAGATTATTAGAGTTGTAGGTATTTTTTAAGGAAAAATTATAGCTTTTTTAATATCAAATTGACAATTGACCAATCAAGAAGATCTTAGTACATTGTATTGTAAATACATATATTCATATATTTGAAGTTGCAATTTTGAAAAATGTCGTTTCGAGAAAAACGCCTTTAAAGTTTCGACTATAGCGGTTTATGACTGTGCTCTTTAGAACGCTGCGATTCAAAAACTATACAAGATACGACCTTGTCGATTTCACAAGATATTTTTGAAAGTATAAACTATCTAATATGCAAAAATAATTCGATTTTTTGAAAGTTTCACACTGGTATAGTCCCTCAATACATCTTTATGGTTTCGAAATACTTTGAATAACTTTAATACTTACTTCAGAGTTTTCATGAGAATTAAACTTCAATCAAATATTATATAGACACTCAACACCTACATATACTCGTATATTTATTACATATATTTAAACTTTTATACTGAAACATTATCATTATTTACCAAAGCACACAACATATACAACAATAAAGTCTGCAAAAAATTTGTCTGGCTCCGTAATTTCTATATGAACTGCTAACGAGCATATATAAACATGTTCTCACGTGACACATTGCCATTATCCTTTTTTTTCGCCATTCGATTTATACGTTGTATAGTTTTGGGCGCGAAAACGAAATATATTCGTGTACTATACAGGTATGGCTGGTACGTTCACCTGATGCACCAGAAATCCGTGTAGCCGTAACTAAAGCGTCAGACTGTCTGTTGTTTAAACAGCCTTTAGCGAATTGGGAGTTTTGCGATCATACATTGCTTTAGTGGCATGCAGCAATAAGGCTGGCAAAGGACAAAGGGATAGAGAAGTATAAATAAAATAGTGGTGCATAAATATATACCATGTGCATACTATAGTTTTACATATATACGAGTATATACCAGTATATCACATATGGTGTTCGAATGCAACTTTGTCAGTTTCTTTCTGGGCCTTAAAAAACTGTCACGGTTAGCTTTAAATTAAAAAAGTTTTGAAGGTGTGAGTCTGGTTGGAATCAAATTCGGGTCACAGAAATATATCCTCTTCGGTGTAAAAATAATCACGAATATGGACTAAATTTCTGTTCAAAGAAAAATATGGCAGGTTAAAGTAAGCATACGAGCTCATTTCTGCATGAAGATGCTTCTAAAAATCATTTATCCATCCGAGGTTCTATTGTTGGATAACGTGGAAGCGAAATGTGTCCAATATGTTCTAGATCTTATAAAGACATTATATTTCTCATTTCTTCATTCTGAATTCTGACTGATTCGGGATGTCAATTAAAGAAAATTTAATTAAATTAAAGAAAGTTAATTTTTTGAAAATGTTCTCATTATCGGAGACGTCTACAATACGTACTTGGTGTGATACGTCGACTCTAAGGCAAGAGAAATAATTAGTACATAGATAGGAGCTATAGAGAAAATAACATCATAGGAAACTTTGACGTATTTGCAGAGTTTCAATCCTATTTCGAATATAACGGTATTTTAAGGATAATCAAAGAAACATATATATATATTAAGTTTAGTCCATAATGATTAATCAAATTGAATATTTAAAGGATTTTTCTAATTATCCAAGAAGTAAACCTCGAAGAGAAGACCTCTCTTTTCATTACATACCTAAGCTTTTCGGATGGTATGGTCCGAATATGTATAGACAATATATTTTTTTGTTAATAAATCTTAGGCCGATTTCCTCACCAATCTTAGGAAGCTTCCAATTTTTGTTAGAACTAATTTGTCATCAAACAGTTTTGTCTGTTATCGCATTTTGACCAGAATTAATATTTATCATTAGATGTTTGGAATTCTGTTTAAATAGTGAAACTAAATTCCATTTAAAAGTCACAATTCGCTGTGAAAGCTCAGTCAAAAGCTGCGCACTAAGTCATAAGCTCAACACAAAAGCAAAGCAAATATTTTCGTAATTACAACTCTGAAATCACTTTATGCATTTATGCACTGTAACTTTCGTTGCTCATTGCTGAATGCTGAACTACTTTTATGGAAAAGAAAAGAAAACATTTCTGCACCCGGGCACTCACCTAAGTGCCTTTGCAGTGTCGTGTAAAGCTTTTCTTCGCATTCATGCTATTGTTTTGAAATCTGTCCGATTGTCAAAGTGACAACGCACTTTTGTTGGAGTGAAACTTGACGCCGTGCAAAGCTCAGCGTACCCCATTGTCTCAGGGGTAAAACGTGCCTGCTGGCGAATATGCTTTTTAGCGAGACGCCAAATAAATTGCAGATAAGTACGTGCAAAGAATGGAAGTGAGTTGCGGGGGGAATGAAAAACTTTTACCAACGACGAAATTTGGCTGGTTTTTAAGTGTGTGGGGATGTAAAGCTTTAAGCATTATAGAGTGAATAGTTTTGGTGTTAAATAAAGAGCAATAACTTTTCGGCATTCATTTACTTTTGTTTACTTTGGCTTCACTCAGCCATAAGTTATATTATACATATATGAGTACATTTGTACTATGAATACAAGAAACTAATAACAGAAGTCCTGCCATTGCTGCCTTAGCTATGAAGACCGATAGTTTTCTTTTTGTTGTTGTGTAAAATAAGCAGGCTTAAGTAGCTGGACATAAAAAGTAAGCAGTGTTTTATGTTAGCCAAACTTGTTGAGAAGAGCTTAGTCCGATTTCTAAGGCATTCTTTTTCGGACTTAGCTAGAAATTAAGATTTACGAGAATAAAAAGTTGAGCTTTTATCGTTTGCTACGGAACTTTGCTATTGATATGTGATATGCGAATTTGATTGCTTTTGTTTCGAATATTGGCTCACATGCTTTAGAATCTATAAATGCGATTTCTTCATATCCATAGAAAATACCGTTTTCTGGGTTTTATACCACCAAAGCAAAAGATAGAATGTCTTATCCTTCTTGATATTTTTTTTATTTCAACCAAATGCCTATACAAGTAATCCCTGTGTTATATTTGCAACCGTAAACACAATCTAATTCAGGAGAATAGTCAGAGGATTTATGTTTTCTATTCCGAGTCTAGCAGTGAGAAAATAACATTAGCACTTGATAACCGTTTTTCAATATTCTCAGTAATGCTCAATAATGGAGAATTTCCAAAGCAGTTTCCTGTTCGATTGAGGCAATAAGTATTCTGTATACATTAACCGTTTCTTCTGTTTGAAACTCGTGCTTTCCTATGATCCTAGATAGAATGAAACAAAATTAACTTATTCGATTCTAAATCAAAACTGTTCGGCAGATGTATCCACAATTCGACTAATAAGTCTTATATTTTCCGATTTGCTATCAAGACATTATAGTCTCTTGACCACAAATATCGAAAAAAATCGCAATAATTTTTTTAAACTCGCCCGAGTGTATATTTTTTAATCGTGATTATTTTTCTGGAATATCTAACCCATTTAGTTGCTATATGTAGATTTTGATGAACTTAGAAATTATTCTAAAATAATTTCCTTACGTTAAGCAATAGAGAAATCTTTTTGATCGCTTCTTAAATTGTTCGGAATTATGAGCCAGCATTTTTTCGAAATATGAAGTGATCAAGTAACATCCGTACATAATAAGTCCTAGAATTTCTTAATACTACGGTGATATAATAGAACACCCGGTATCGGAATATTGTTCAGTCGTTTCATGTACTGGGTACTAAAGGAGTTTTCTTGATAGCCCTACACAAGTTTTTTTAAATAAAACAAAAACGGTTTAGGATGTCAATGAAATTCTTTATTCCTGTGAAAGTGCATTCGATGCCATTACGTATGGTACTCGATTTCTTTCCAGACGCTGAACCCAATTTTCGTTCACCAAACTTGGTTTTCAATAAATCGATTTTGAAAATCTCTTGTGGAGCCGTCCTGTTGGAACCACATATTGTCCAAATTCATATCATCTAATTCGGGCCAAAAATATTCGGTTATTATTGAGCGGTCAGACAGGACGATTATGACGACCACAAATTGGACGTGGCGCTCTTCAAATTAAGGACACTGACTCCGAATTTCGGTAGTAAATTTTAATAATTTCGACTCGTTGTTGGATCGTATATCTTTCAATGATGAACTTACAAACAATACTGCAGAGAAATGTCAAAACAGCGGGCCTACTTTAGTAGCGTCACTTTTGGAATACTCTTTATTAGGTTTCCGTACATCAATTGATTTCTTCCGTCCTTTAGAGCGATCATATATATAAATGAAAAGGTATCATTAAATGAAAAATCTAATATTCAGTCTCTGTACATCTGCTTACGTTTATCCGTCGGTAATCTAATGTCATGCACTTTGCAGTTCCACCTACCTTGTGGATAACCGTATGTTATGATTATATAATTTCAATCGTAGCTTCTATAGTAGATGACTCCTTACTCAACAATTATAATAATGGTTGATGATCTACTTCGTATTGTGTTTGGTTTTGTATTCTATATTTTAAGTTTTCTAAATTGGTCCCACTGCAAATTATAGCTTAAGGCAGTATAGTCTGCTTTAGAAGCCGAAAAAAGCGTTTTTTTAGCAATTTTTTTTGAAAGTGAATGATTGCGGTAAACGGAATTTTAAGACGATAGTGTACTATATTTAAGGCTTAAAAAACAATATTTATTATTAAAAAATATTGAAATTTTTTCAAAGTTGTAAGTATTTTTCTGGAGCGCCTGGAGTTTGCACTTGTAAATCGGTGCCGGTGATGGAGGTCGTGCGATGCATCTGAAACAGTCGACCCAATTTTTTTTTATTTTTATAAGTTTCTCTTCTTTATGAACTAAAAAATTACCGAAAAGTTATAAAATTCCAAATTTTTTCGAAGTTTGAAAAAAAAATTCACTTTTTTAAGAAAAAAAAAAATTGACTTTAAGTTGCAAAACAAAAAGTTTAAATAATACTATTGTCCAACTTTTTTAGTTCAAATAGAAGATAACTTAATACTGAAGCTAGATCATTTGGTTTTTTTCGATCGGACATATATTCTTTTTGCTATTGCCGGCACCGTTTTCTAACACTTGTGAAAATGAAAACTCGAGAAAACATGCTTTAAAGGTCTGCCTGAGCATTCGCACCTGCTCGACGCTCGGCCACTAAAACTGCTCTAGCTTCGAAAATATGTCGAATTGGCCTCTGGAATTTTAAAGACATATTCTTGGATAATTTTGGAAGAGATTTAAAACAAAACAAAAAAATCCATTTTTTTAAGCCTATAAAGCAGACTACTGCCTTAATAGTTGGTACTTGGAGAGTTTTCACTAAAAATATATTGAACGTAGGACCTCAACGTGCACAGTTGTCTCATTGTCTTTGCTATCGACATTTCGCTTTTACCTTCTTGGGACACAATGTGGCCGATTTAAAACTATTACTTCTTCTATTAAACTAAAACTTCTATTATGAAATTTTTTTGTAAGTTATTTCATGTTCTTAAATCTTTACAATCATAGGAAGACAAGTTTACGGAAGCTCTTCGAGTTTTGGATTTTCCTTTGAATTATTCGAATATAATATACTACTCATCACCCTCTTTAGTCCGTCATGATCTCTGACGTCAAATTCCAAATGGGGTTGATTTTTTCTAAACTTCCTTCCTGAAGTATAAAGAATTTAGCACTTTTGCTCCAAATTCAAAACCACTTTAATATAAGTTAACTAGAATCAGCTCACACCTGCATTCCTTACACTTCGCCAGTCTCGTCACATATACTCGAAAGCACTTGCGAACGCAGATAGCCGACAAAGGTGTGTTGGCTGGCCTACAATAGAAGTTGACAAATGACATTAAATGGCTTGTAACCACACAGCAATATTGCTGTCTATATGTGTGTGTGTGTGTGCGTGTGCTTGTGCACTTCTGGCCCCATTAAATACACTTATTGTTACAAATTGCGACGACAAATGTGATTGTGCAGATATTCACCCACTTTCATTGTGAAAATGAAGAAAATAAAAGAGAGAAAAGCACAAAAGGATAGGCGTGTAAATAAAAAAGCTGCACACACACACACACACACACTTGTATTTACTGCGTCACAAATGAAAGTAAAGTAACTGAGCAAACCTGAGGTTGTAAATAAAATTACGCTGTCACCCATGTTGTTGTTGTTGTTGCATTTGTTGTAGTGATGTTGCAATATACGTACCTGTGACCTATTAACTAAAAACAATCCAATTACGAACTTTTCAAGCCTATTGTGGTAATTTATAAAATATGCACACACACGCACGCACACTTATACATCCGTGTATGTCGGTGCTATTTGCCATGTGTTCAATTGCATCGACGTTACGTATACGCCCCACCCATCACATACTCCTTGTAAGCCAATTGTGTTTGCCGTTCAATCACATAAGCGAAATGCCTGAGAGGGGTTGCATGCATGGATGGAAATGCAAGGAGAACAGCAGACTGGCATCAGTGATTGCTCCTGGCTGCAGTCGCGCCTTGTGCTAACTTCCTCCACCCACCTACCGACCAAGCCTTCTGTGCAGTGGCTGAGGCTGACTGCCGTTTGCATCTTTAAATGCAATTCAATGCATATTAAATCGGTACAACAACAATAGCAGCGGCAAATCGTAAATGTACGCCAACACCACCACCAACAACAACAACAATGCGTTGCCTGCCGCCACCAGCATTACAGCAAACCAACTACAACAACAGCAGCGGGCCCCATTGACGGTTGACTGGCGTAGAAATTGCATTTTCCACTGATTTTCATTTTGCAATATTGCACCGTTGGTTTTTTCGTTGCTTTTTGTTGTTTTTGTGCGGTAGATTTTTGTAATATTTACTTATGACTTTGGTCGGATCGGCTTTGTGTGGCTGGTTGCTGGAGTGCAAAATGAAAAAAAAAATCCGTTGTGGTAATTTTTGTTGTTGCTCCTGTAGGCTTTATATGCGATTTCATGGCTCGGTGTAACCCGCTTTATTTTAAGTAAATTCGCAAATGCAACCAGTCGCACTAGGTAAGGTGTAACCAACATGTGTGTGCGAGCTCGAGGGCCGATGAGGCGGCGAGTGCGCTGAAGATATGTTAACATCGTTTAGTGTAGGCTATATGAGAAAGTGGAAAAGTTATGATTTTATGAGAAAACTGGGTCATGTCAATAAAGTTGTGCGCACCATGGATTTGTGCCGCCGCTGCAGCGTGGGCTCAGCTGCGATGCTCAGACTCACACAGGCAAATATGTGTGGTGGAAGTTGGTTGTGTTGGTATTAAGGCCTCGCGTACCGAACGACTAGATCCCGAGATTTGCGGCTCTCATTTGTAGTTCATGCCATTCAATGTTGATATCGGTGATTTGAAAGTTTCGATATTTATAAAAATTGTATTCAGTGAAATCTCTGTTGAGCTTATATCCAGCAAGGTCGGGATTGGTAGTGGTAATATGGTTCAACGGAGTATTCGTTAAGCCATACGCCAATAATTTAAATGAAAACAAATGAAATGTGGGAGAGGCAATAGAGAGAAGATGGGATAACAGTCGTAATTCTTTAGAAATTGCATAGCAATATAAACTCTAGTTTTTTATCTATGCCATTGTAAGATTTAAATACAATATTATTAGGATCTATATTTATTCAGGAAATAATAAGAACATATCCTAAAAAGTTAAAAGTTATAAACATCCTCATTCATCCATCCAACTGAATTGATTTTTAGTAAATATAAAATACCAACTTTTGATGACGAATTGTATTCGGGAAGATCTATCCTTAACTCAGAGATGATTTGTTGTTGTTGTTATTGTAGCGACTAAAAATCTTTCCCAAATAATTTTGAAAAATTCGAGCCGAGGTGACTGTTAAAAAATACGGGTCCGTAATGGTTACGTAGACTCGATTGCCGGTTGATGAGTTGTTGAGGATTCCATCACATCGCATATATCGGTCTGCTTTACAGGCTTCAAAAAATCGATTTTTTTGTTTTTTTTTTTTAAAATCTCTTCCAAAACTATCTAAGAATATGTCTTTAAAATTCCAGAGGCCAATTCGACATATTTTCAAAGTCAGAGCAGTTTTAGTGGCCGAGCGTCGAGCAGGTGCGAATGCTCAGGCAGACCCCTTTAAAGCGCGTTTTCTCGAGTTTTCATTTTCACAAGTGTTAGAAAACGGTGCCGGCGATAGCAAAAAGAATATATGTGCGATCGAGAAAAACCAAAGTGATCTAGCTTCAGTATTAAATTATCTCCTATTTGAACTAAAAAAGTTGGACAAAAGTATTGTTTAAACTACTTGTTTTGCAACTTAAAGTAAATTTTTTTCTTAAAAAAGTGATTTTTTTTTCAAACTTCGAACAAATTTGGAATATTATAACTTCTTGGGTATTTTTTTAGTTCATAAAGAAAAGAAACAGATAAAAATTAAAAAAATTTGGTTCGACTGTTTCAGATGCATCGCGCGACATCCATTACCGGCACCGATTTACAAGTGCAGACTCCAGGTGCTCCAGAAAAATACTTACAACTATGAAAAAATTACAATATTTTTTAATAATAAATATTGTTTTTAAGCCTTAAATATAGTACACTATCGTCTTAAAATTCCGTTTACCGCAATCATTTCCTTCACTTTCAAAAAAAAAAAAGTGCTAAAAAACGCTTTTTTTCGGCTTCTAAAGCAGACTTAAAAACTCGCCTAATTGCATCATATAGGAATTAAATTTCAGTTTAAAGTAATGCTCGTGACGAAGGTTCCTTACAAACCGTTCCCCACCGCCTAAGGCTTTAGACCCTGAAATCATTGCTGTATAAGACGTAAAACCGTGAAATCATAGCATATGTAGAATTATTTAAGAAGTTCAGAGAGAGAGATACTGCTGTTTTAAGAGTCAACGAATTTTTTTTATTTTTGTCTTATCCAAGGACTACTATGTACAGATCCCGAAATTTAGGGATTGTTATAAATGTCGGTATCTACTTTAATATATATATTTCATATGCAGTTATGCTCATATTGCATGCTTATTTGCTCAAAGGATATGAGACAGTGGCATATCAGCAGCTATAACAGTATTAAACTGCGATTATTAATGAAATTTTATCGAAGTGAATATTAAGCTTGTAAAGAAATCCGTTTAACATGTAACTAAGGGCTTGCATGTGGGTATAAACGAACACGCACGAGGTAAAATTGGTATAAAATTAATAAATACATACTTGCATACAACCACTCTCTGTCTCTCTCTAGTAAAACGCAATGTCAGTCACATACATGCATATACATATTTGCTAGATCACTGCTTACTTAACAGCAATTTGGAACTGGCTTGTGACTTAACAAGCTTGTAATTCATGAAAATTGCTATAGTTGATATGATATCACTTAAAATACTACAATGATAACAAACTTTTATTCCATTATATTGACTAACAAAGAAAAATTAAAGTCTGCTTTTAGGCGGTAGACACATTAAATTTTATTACCGCTCACTATAATGAATTTGATCATTTACTTCTGCACTTTTTCTCCACACTCGTATAATATTACCATAATTTAAATTTGTTTGGCAAACCAAAGTGACATTAAAAACTCCTGCAACCCATTAGGGGCTCACCGAAAAAGTAGCGAAAAAGACTGTCTGGCACCAGTTAGGCGGTGAAAAATGGCATACAAATTGTGGCTATGAGCCGTATAGTTAGCAATTCGAAGTGTAATTTGTGTTTCAATTGAGTTTTTCCATTTCCTTTTCGCCTTTGTTGCCTCCTCCTCTTTTGCTCGTCTCACTGTGTTTTGCTGCTGATAACAGCGTGTCCTCTCATTGGTTTTGTCAACGCCACTGAAGCATGCCACCACCTCTACTGCCACTATTGTAATTTGTTTGCTTGTAAGCTGTTGTCAGCTCTTAAGCTGAATATGCTTCTGTTATGTGTAAGCTTCTTTCAATTGCCTGCCTTCCATCCTTCTGCTTATTGAATTTATTTTAGCTTCGCTATTTGCCCTACTATGTCCAAAAACATTTTAATTTTTTATATCAGTTTACGCTTTCTGCTTGGTTGGCTACATTTTCTATATTTTTCGAATTATTTTGAGCATCACTTTGCTTTGGTTTAACTTGTTTATCCGATAGTCGGTGTTTTAGTGTTCGTAGTTCGTTTGTTGTTGGCGCCTTTAATGTGATATTGTCTACTACGATATGGTTGGTTTGTTTTGTCTTTCCGCGTTAATGTTGAGCTTTATTGATTGCTTTCATATTACAGTTAACAACATTAGTCAAAAATGAAATTGGCTGGTAATTCATTAAATTTTCATCTTGTAGTTCATGAAAATGTTTTAGGATTTGTTCTATAGATTATACAAGAGGCCTTTCTTCTTCAAAGCCTCTTAAAATGTAATAATTTTCAAGATATGACGCGTTGAAACCAATGTTATATGAAATTTTTTTGTAAGTCTTACTGTTATTGTGGTGGCTTTGGAGAACTCTTCTGAGAGTCCGTTTAAAAATCCCGTTCGTTTCGATTACAAATACCCTTCCTAGCTGAATATTATCTCTCAGTCTGCGGTCTTCGAATTATAAATTGTATACTAAGAAGTATAATAAACAGGAATTTTTAGAATTTTGTTATTAATTCAAGTTCAACACCTAATTTGCTCGGTGACTTTGGTACTATTCCACATTCTATTGGTACAATCTGTTTGTTATGATTGCAATTATCTTGATTTTTGTTAAACAAAATTCGAGTTTTTTTTGTTTACTTCCTGAATTGTAATAAGGCATGCTTTCATGTTGACAGTCGTTGATGGTTATAAATCCGGGTAATTTTGGTTACATATAACTGACTATAGTAGGAAAGACAAAGCTATTGTCGCATAGTTCACAAAAAGATTAGAAATTTTCTGATCTTTTTGGGATTCTGATCCTCTCTGTTTCTTCATATAAATAGTGAAATATTTCTCTAAAAAGATAAGTGACTTTACTTTGATTAATCGATAATTTACAGTGCAGTATAGTGCAGAAAATACCTTTACGGTATTTAAATTTCTCTATTTATTGATAATATACTTATAACTGGTTCCCTAATTCTCACGTGATAAGTCATAGATTTATATCCAGTGTAAGAAAATTGTCCGATAAATTGAGTTCTGAAATCCCCATTTGATAATTAGACTTCTCTTTCTTTAGTTTAAGTATGCCTCCTAACTAGTCTTGTTTTGGTATAAGTAGTCTATAGGGTTTCATCTTCCTCGGTAGGTAGGAATTGCGAATTTCGCTTGTGGTTTATTTTAAACTTGTATACTTTTACCAGATCGACCAATAGAGACCCTCCAAGATGACATATATATGAGAGTTTCTCATATATATACGTGGTGTGTTCAAAGAATAATGGGAATTGTAAAATGTAAAAATTCACGGCTTTGGAGAGTTCAAATTTGTTTTATTATTTTGATATACATATATGCCGCTCAATAAAAATTTCAACTGTATTAACTGCTTACTTTGTCTGTAGCAGTCACTAAGGTTAGACCTGTTTTTATGAGCTTGGCGATTTTCGCTACTATGCCCCATCCTTCATATTCGCCAGACATGACGCCGTGTGACTTTGTCCTATTTCCAAAAATAAAGAGAACAATGAAGGGTCGTCCTTTTACAAACATACGAGAAATCCCTGAAAGAGCCACAGTCACAGAATGGATAAACATATTTTTCAAAAACTAAAACTTCCGTTATTTTTTTAACACACCTCGTACCCACATCAAATTACTATTTCATATAAAACTGGTTTCTCGGATTCCCACTCAATAAGTCGTAGATTTATATCCAGTGGAAGAAGGATGTTTGATTGGAGTTAGAATGAGTTCTGACACCAATATCAAAGCATTTTATACTCAGCTTTATTCTTCTCACTCGGTGGGTAGGAATTTAAAGTTTCGCTGACTTATGGTATACAGAGATCTGGGTCCTGGTGGGTGTGGGCCTCCATAATTGCAATAGGGAGAAAACCGGTTTCTCCGGGAGTTCGAAAGGTCTCACTTCCCTGAAATCTCAACACTCATATCTTAAGCTGGATAGCAGCACTGCTTTTAAGGCTTTTACCATGTGTGATTGAGCTTTATTTCAAATGTAAGCAGATATTAAGCTAAAATCCCTTCATTATTTGTATATAAAGGACCTAGTTCAATTCAAATTTTTTAAAGCCATTTTCAGGATTAAGCCGAAGCAACTTTCTATATGATTGAAAAAGTCAAAGGTGTTCGGGTTTTCGCAGCTTTGTGTTGATATAGCAGATAAAATCTCTATTAAATAATTTTGTACGGAAATGTTTTCTCTTTCGTGACATTCAATGTGTTTCTTTCTGGTTTTCTAAATTCTTTAACTTAATCACTATACATTGTCTTCTACATCTTTGTTTTCCATTCATCAAATTCTTTGGCCAACTGTGACTCAATAGCACAGCTGAGCTAACCGAAGACCACAAAACTTAATTCCTGATAACTCTTTGCTTGTGCAAAAATACGGTTTGTGGGTTTTGTGGCGTCCAAAAGTCGATGGCAGCACAAAAGATAACAGATAAATTAAAACTGTGACGTAGAAAAGCTGCAGAATCTCAAATGAAACTGAAAAAAAAAAACTGGTGAAAAACGAAATTAGTCGAATTCAACTGCAATGCGTCTCACTTTGTCAGCTTGATGAGCGACTGCGATTCGCACTTCATTCATTGTGCTGCTGTACACTTGCTCTCACATTTTTACCACTTGTCGGACGCCCACGTTTTTGCTTCTTTTTTTCATAGTTTTGGTTTTGGTAAGCGCTTTGTCGGAACGTTGAACAAACGACTTGCAGACCGACCGACCGCTCATTCGTCCGTCCATGCATTTAATCTTCCATTGAGTTGGTATTTTCATCGTCACTTTGTCGTCAGTGTCGTGAGCTTATATTGTCACGTTTTATGCCACAAAATGAATGGTCCCTAAATTGTGGCGAGTCAGTGAACTCGAACGTTTCTGTTTTGTTTTCTTTTCTTTTCGAATTAATTTTCCATTTCTTGTGTTTCTTCGTTGTTTGTATTTTTCTTTCTTTTTTCTACGCGACTGTTTCTTTTGTTGTTGTACGCTTGTTGTCCTAGCGAATTTACGCCACTTGTGAATTAAATGGAGCAATTTTGAAAATGGAAAAGAAATCGTTAGGCAATAACATAGAAAGTGAGTGGAAAACGGGATTATATAAAACACTTAACGCTGTTTGGGCCATAAAAGTCGGTGCGGTGCTTACTAGTATCTTGCTCCTACTTTGCTTTATCACGAAATTGCTCTGGCTGAACCAGTTTCTGAGTACAGCACGCAGCCAACGCCCCTCCTGGTTCTGGTTTTGTTTGTTGAATAGCCAATTCGTCCCATGAAAATGACTCGCCACGCTCAATTGTAGTGTAATTGAGAGTCATTAATTTAAAATGAATTGAATTATAACAAATTTACTTTAGCAAATGCTTGAAACGAACTATGAAAAGCGCAATGAAATGTCGTAAATACACAATATATTTTCATTTGAAGTAGTGTAGCATACTTTTGGCGGCGGCCAGTTTTATTCGTGTGACAGTTAATGACTTTAAATATGCAAATACGTTAGAGAAAAATGCTGGAATTTGAGGGAGGAAAATTTTAAAATCAGCAAATAAATTTCGTTAAGAGTTATTTGGAAATTACAAAATTTTTAGTTATAATATTTCTCTAAATGCTAAGGAATATACATTGTAACGGGTGATTTTTTTGAGGTTAGGATTTTCATGCATTAGTATTTGACAGATCACGTGGGATTTCAGACATGGTGTCAAAGAGAAAGATGCTCAGTATGCTTTGACATTTCATCATGAATAGACTTACTAACGAGCAACGCTTGCAAATCATTGAATGGGCCCTAGAAAAGTTGGCAGAAAATCCGCTTTTTTATCGACAAATTTTGTTCAGCGATGAGGCTCATTTCTGGTTGAATGGCTACGTAAATAAGCAAAATTGCCGCATTTGGGGTGAAGAGCAACCAGAAGCCGTTCAAGAACTGCCCATGCATCCCGAAAAATGCACTGTTTGGTGTGGTTTGTACGCTGGTGGAATCATTGGACCGTATTTTTTCAAAGATGCTGTTGGACGCAACGTTACGGTGAATGGCGATCGCTATCGTTCGATGCTAACAAACTTTTTGTTGCCAAAAATGGAAGAACTGAACTTGGTTGACATGTGGTTTCAACAAGATGGCGCTACATGCCACACAGCTCGCGATTCTATGGCCATTTTGAGGGAAAACTTCGGAGAACAATTCATCTCAAGAAATGGACCCGTAAGTTGGCCACCAAGATCATGCGATTTAACGCCTTTAGACTATTTTTTGTGGGGCTACGTCAAGTCTAAAGTCTACAGAAATAAGCCAGCAACTATTCCAGCTTTGGAAGACAACATTTCCGAAGAAATTCGGGCTATTCCGGCCGAAATGCTCGAAAAAGTTGCCCAAAATTGGACTTTCCGAATGGACCACCTAAGACGCAGCCGCGGTCAACATTTAAATGAAATTATCTTCAAAAAGTAAATGTCATGAACCAATCTAACGTTTCAAATAAAGAACCGATGAGATTTTGCAAATTTTATGCGTTTTTTTTTTTAAAAAGTTATCAAGCTCTTAAAAAATCACCCTTTAGATAGTTCCATAGATTTTTCGAGTTATCCCAGGAGAAATCTGTAACTCCATTTCAAGGAAGTACGATCAGATTTTTCATTTAACAAAGTTTGTATCATTCAAATATTCACCATATATATCTAACGCCGACAAAGATCCGTGCGGTCCAATTTCATTGTTTCTTATAGTGAACGATTTTCAAAATAATATTTTCAGAAATAATCTTGGAATCCTTAATGCAGATTAGACTTGGTGAGATCCGTTGTTAAGAACATAATGTCATTCTTTCAGAAATAAATATCGTATTTTAGTAAAGATGTAGTAATGAAAAATTGCATTTGATGATTAAGTGAGATATTTTCGATATCATTTCTTAATATAGTATAAATGACGATTTAATAACTAAATTAGACGAGGTTATTTGATCAATAAAGATTGTAAATGTTATTTCTAACTGTTGAAAACTGACGCGACGGGTTTCGAACACAATTTCTTTCATTCTTTCAATATTACCGTTGTAAGTAGTGGCCAACATATATGAGTACCGCCTCAAGACATTCGCCAATGGCTTCATGTATGTATGTGATTGGCGTTCAACCGTTTAGCAGGTTATAGCCAAATAGATGAGAGCGCGCCACTCGTCTTTTTCCTTCGCAGTTCGGCGCCAGTTGGAGATCGCAAGTGTAACCAGGTCGCTCTCCACCTGGTCCCTCCAACGGAGTGGAGACCTTTCCCTTCCTCGGCTTCCTCCGGCGGGTACTGCATCGAACACTTTCAGAGCTGGAGTGTTTTCGTCCATTCGGACAACATGCCCTAGCCAGCGTAGCCGCTGTCTTTTTATTCGCTGAACTATGTCAATGTCGTCTTATAACTCGTACAGCTCATCGTTCCATCATCTGCGGTATTCGCCGTTACCAATGTTCTGAGGTCCATAAATCTTGCGCAAAATTTTCCTCTTGAAAACTCCTAGTGTCGTCTCATCTGATGTTGACATCGTCAAGCTTCTGCACCATAAAGCAGGACGGGAATGATAAGCGACTTGTAGAGTATGATTTTGGTTCGTCGAGAGAGGACTTTACTGTTCAATTGCCTACTCAGTCCAAAGTAGCACTTGTTGGCAAGAGTGATTCTGCGCTGGATTTCGAGGCTCCAATGGCTTCATACCACTCAAATTTAAGACATTTTCTGAAACTTTTTATGATATCGTAGCATTAATTCAAATGGAAAAGTGAAATCTCAAGCATCAGACTATGTAGCTTTTCGACGAACTTTATACTAGCGGTTAGGCAGGAGTATCATCTTGAAAACATTTTACCGATTTCGTTTACGGGAGTACTTCAGCTAGGTAAAAGTGAGTGTAAAATTGTATGTTTAGAGTTGAATATTTTAATTCTCTTACTCTGTTCGAATCGCCAAGCATTAGAGAGTAACGAATCGAACAAATTATACCAGTTATTAAAATAAACTGGCAAAACTTGCAAGGCAATCATCCTCTGATGCATATGATATATTGTTGCGATTCTCTCTTTGATGGAGAAATGCCTCTCAATGGTCGTGGCTTTGGCCGACCGAAATCGGACTATAATTTTTCAAGGCCTCGGATATCGAACATGACGAACTGATTGTTTATGACAATTTTTTTATCGAAAATATTTTTAAATCTCTCAGATATTTTAATGTAATTCAGAGGGAATCTTTCTCTTCTAATAGTGTGCCTTATATACGGGTTTTTCAAAAATACAGTGGGTTTTATACCTTCTGAATCGGTTAATATGTGAAATGTCTTAGCCAAATTAAGTGAGCTTATAGTGTTTAGTGATATGGATATAGTGGATCTTGGTGGTGAAATTGGGTCAATTTGGTTCAGAAATTACCTCAGTTCTCATATATATTATGATGAATTTCGTAATTCTAATGGACTTTATGCAGAATTTATGGTTCACCCATGTGTGTTATCTGAATAAAATTATATCTATAAAAGGCGAGAGTATAAAATGTTCGCTTACACCCGAACTTAGCCTTTCCTTACTTGTTTTTATATAAACTGTTAATTTGAACCATTCCACACAATGAAACTGGTCTAAAATCCGTAAAACAAAATCAGTTAGATTGAAGATAAGGAGTTATACCACTTTAATGAGATATTCGCCTAATCTTTTGTATCAAATTAAACTTACTAATTTTGTAGTTGCTTTTACATGTAAAATGTTTGACCACCGGTTAAAGTTAGCGAGCAGAAAAATGACGAATAGAAGACGGCTTTAAATAACAATTTGTGGAAGGAAAAAGTATAATTTGCTTTCTCATACTACTTCAAAGATTTTTTCTCATTATTTGCTTAAATTGTGCGTGGAATTCAATTAATGTTGGATTAAATGCAATTAAGTTAAAATTTATTGTTGTATTACTTTATTTTCTTCTGCCTTCAATTTCCTTTTCCAATAATATTGCCGTATGCAACAAAATTACAAAATTACAAATTTTCCAATTTTCAACGTAAATTCCTAAGCTTAAATAACTTAACCGGGTAAATATTGAGCAACGCACTAAAATTCATTTCGACATATACCATAATATAATGCAGCAGCCACATTTGTGACCACACAATGGACCGGCAAATTGAATATTCTTGCATTAAGTACGCTTTTCAACGCAAAAGCAAAAGTAAACAGCAGATATATATGTATGTATGGGTGTATGCGTGTGCTGCTGGCCATCTTGATTACGAGCCACCACCACAGCAGCAGCAGGTGTATGTGTGTATATGTCCGTGAGTGCGAAGAATTGTAAATCGCCAAAGCGCATTGCTTGGGCAAATAAATTTTACATTTCATTTCGGAATGTAAACCACAGGCACTTCAAAGCCGGCAACAACATATATACATACTTGTGCTTATGTCTCTAATACTACCATCAACACACCCACACACTTGCACAGCCAGCTGTGGCAGCGAGCGTAAAGAGCGCTTTGTCCTCGTTACCCAGCTGGGCGCGTATGCCGAATGCTTATTTAGCTAAGTTCAACCAACTTTTTGCCTACTCGCCTATATATTTTCACTGCAAACACAGGCACACACACACACACACACCAACATACATACTTACACATAAATACCGTTATTTTCTTTTCAATATGCGTTTACACCAACAAAACATAAATCCACTTTGTTTTGTTTTCCACTTTGTCCACTTTGTTTTCCACAAATAAAAAACTATGAAAAATGTGTTGCAAGCAAATAAAACAACAACAACAACAATAAAATATTGTTGAAAAATTCTTACAACAACAACAATGTATATGGCTAAAAACGAAATAGCAACGCGAAGTATGGCAAAAATTGAAAATAAGCACAAATGTTGAAGCGACGCCGACGCCGACTGTTGCTGCTACTGCTGATAAGGATAATGCACCGTGGCGCAACCAATGACCAAGCGCCTATCAAAATGCAAGCTCACTGCAGATTGTGGCATTTTCATATTTACGAATGCATATTTTTTGCGATTTTGTTGTTGTTGTTGTTGTTGTACCATTTTTATTCATTTTTTTTTATTTTTTTATTTTTTTATTTTTCACGAAATCTAAGCGGAGCAATGCACTGCCGGTGAATGCCACAGTGACTTACAGCAGTGTAACTGCACAAATACGAGTACATATATACCAAATGTAAATATGTTTGTTTTTATATAAAATACCGTTTGCTTGCCTGTCGTTATGTCTGTGCAGCTGTAAAATTACCCGGAGGCTGTTAACTGCACACACATACAAACACCTCGTTTCAAGTATGTTTGGAAAAAATTTAATACCAGGCAGCTGTGGCGAGGCAAAGCGTTAAAATATGCAAAAAATATGAGGCAAACAGTGTAACAGTGTAGCAGATCCATAAATTATTTTTCTTTTGCATAATTTTTTGTATTTGAAAAGGAATTTTGTGTGCTTGAAAACTGGCGTGGTGTAGTGCTGGGCAGGCCAAACCGCAGAAATTTATGCATAATCAGCTATGTGTTGATGGACAGTTGTAAATTATCAGCGGAAACGCCTGCAAATATGCAAAAACTAACTGATTGTTATATGTGTAGTCAGTTTTTATGGCCATCCTAAACACACACACACACACTCATACTTATTTATACTGTGGTTTGTTGTTACTGTACGCCAGTTAGTATGCAGCTTTACTTTAAGCGGATTACTTTGCATGCCCGCTTTTGAAGAGTTTCATTTCAGAAAATGCATACATTTAAAGTTTTAATTATAGTTTGGCTTAATTTAAATGTTAGCATTAATTTTGTTATATGGCTTATTTTTAATTGAGCTGTTCTGGAGTTGGATTTATGTTTATACTTAATTTGTATAATAATTTTTTTTGCTAAATTATTATTATTTTTTTTTTAATTTGAATGCAATTTCATTTGCTTAATTACACGGACAATTTATTGGCATAGACAAATGTTGATAGTCACTTGTCTATTAATTTCAAAGGAAAATAGAATTGAATAGTTTCTTTTAATTGCACATAAAATTATTACAATTTATTGCCTTAATGGAAATATGTTTTTATGCATTATTCGTACATTAAATTGTCATAATTTACTAGAGGAGTCAACGTTGCAAGTTTGTTCTCCATTGAAATGGTTAGTAAAAAATCGGTTGCCTACAATTAGGCTCAATGCGAAATTCCAACTATTCCATCAACAATCGAAGTGCTATACCTCGTTTAGCTCTTCTGTTTCTGAGTACAATTATGTGAAAAGTGGTCCTTGTTTCGTTGCAATATTTTATTTTTATTTTAAATTTTAATGTTCAGAGCGACAAAACGTTTTGCTTATCTTAAGGAGTTCGATAGGTTTCAGAGGTTCAAAACAGGGGGTTTTTTATATATATTTTTTTATATATACCATCATATATAGTGGAACTTCCATAACTCAAACTTCTACAACTCGAAGATCTCCATAATTCAAACTTTTGAATTGGCAATAGAAATCAAATTTCATACAAATTGTCTTCCATAACTCAAACTTTTCGACAAGGGCAAATTAAAAAATTTAAAGTTTTACAATCGAGGCAGAATTTTAAAAGAGTCTATATCGTATGGAGATTAACAAAAAATATGGTATTACACTTATTGATTGCATAAATCATGTAACAGAGACATGGGATACAGACGTCAAGAGCCGGACAATTGCAAACTGCAACAAACAAAACTACCGAATACATGTTTTAACGTATTTAAATAAAACTTTATGCGAAGGAAATAAATAAGGCTGGGTATATTTCAATTAAACAGTTCAGCATATCAAAGATACATGTATAAACAATATTTTGAAAAATTTTTATTTAAAAATTCCGAAACCTCAGCCGTTGCCGTGGACATCTAAAATCAACAAACCACATATATTTCGATAGCACCTGGATAAATCTAGTTAATGAACAAAGGAAAATCGAAAACTTTAAAATTTTAATTTTTGATAGAATTTTAACCAAAAAATTCAGTTTTTGGACAAATTTTCCCCATATATTGTCTCGAAAAAAATAGTTGTAATAAAAAATCCTTCGTTCATTATCCAAATAATGTTATTTCAAAGATGTGTGCAAGATTTGAACAAAATCGCTTCATAACTTTTCGAGATATCGTGTTCACCGACTTAAAAAAATGAGTTTTGAGATAAACGCCTTTAAGGCAGTAGTCTGCTTTAGAAGCCGAAAAAAAACGTTGTTTTAGCAATTTTTTTTTAAGGGGAAGGAAATGATTGCGGTAAACGGAATTTTAAGACGATAGTGTAATATATTTAAGGCTTAAAAAACAATATTTATTATTAAAAAATATTGAAATTTTTTCAAAGTTGTAAGTATTTTTCTGGATCGCCTGGAGTCTGCACTTGTAAATCGGTGTCAGTGATGTAGGTCGTGCGATGCATCTGAAACAGTCGAACCAATTTTATTTTTTTTTTTATTTTTATCTGTTTCTTTTCTTTATGAACTAAAAAAATACCGAAGAAGTTATAAAATTCCAAATTTTTTCGAAGTTTGAAAAAAAAATCACTTTTTTAAGAATAAAATTGAGTTTAAGTTGCAAAACAAGTAGTTTAAATAATACTATTGTCCAACTTTTTTAGTTCAAATAGAAGACAATTTAATAGTGCAGCTAGATCACTTTGGTTTCGATCGGACGGACGTATATTCTTTTTGCTATCGCCGGCACCGTTTTCTAACACTTGTGAAAATGAAAACTCGAGAAAACGTGCTTAAAGGTCTGCCTGATCATTCGCACCTGCTCGACGCTCGGCCACTAAAACTGCTCTAGCTTCGAAAATATGTCGAATTGGCCTCTGGAATTTTAAAGACATATTCTTTGGAAGAGATTTAAAACAAAACAAAAGAATCGATTTTTTGAAGCCTGCAAAGCAGACCACTGCCTTAAGTTTTAGATTTATACTGACGTGGCCGAATGGGCGGAACTTCCAAAGGGTATATCTCTTTGAATATTATGCGGATTGTTTTGATATTTTTGGATAACATTTTTAATATATTGCACTAAAAAGCCAACATTTTTTTTTGTTTTCATTTTTGAAAATTTGAAACCCACCTAACCTTTTAAGTTTGGTTGTAAATAGATATATTTTCATAAATAAATGCTATCGGACTTTCTTTGGCAGTGATTCATTAGCTTTGGGCAATAAAAATTATATTTTTCTTAAAGAATTATACCAAGAATATAAAACATAGTTCCGAATGTTTTTAAAACAGATTGAGATAATTTTTGTAGCTGAATCCCGATCGGAAGTTCCACTTAAAAAATGAGACATTTGTGTTAAACTCATTCATCATCCAAAGCCATACACATATAATATCGCTGGAATTATCTTTAAAATCATTTCGAAAATATTTTTTCAAATATTCAAAGTTGCTTATTTTCTTAATCAATCTTAATTATCGGTAGGAAAATATTTTTTTTTAATTTTCTAATTGTGCCAAATCTTACTACCTCGGCTAACGCATTACATGACGAGACTTCTAAGTATTGTTCTATTTACTAAAATAACTCATCTTCATACTAAAAATAAGGATAAATACTTCCCTTTCACACATTTTTTACTTGTCTGTGGTAGAAATCTAACGTTTAGTAATCACTTGTCGACCACCTGGTCCTCTAACCAGACAGTCCTGATGCAAAGTATATAAATCAATGATTATCTATTGCACATTTTTTGTTTTCAGTACCCCAAATAATTCATGGACCGACATCCGATTACAAGATATAAGAGCCAATCTCATGAAATATGAATGTTATCATTTAATGTGATTTTTTCTATATTTTGACTTACTTTATTAAAATTTGTACTTTATTTTATAAGGATGGTTCTTACGTAGACAAAATTGCACTTATTACCCAGTTTGAAGACTGATCTCAGTGTGGAAAGCTGTACTTTATTTTTTCTCTGGGTTCCTTAGAAGATGCAAACTGAAACGGTTATTTCCAAAAAAAAAACCGGAAGAATAATATGTAAACTTCGAAAGTTTATGACTCTTTAAAATTTGAATTACTCTCTCTTTCCTCTCTTCCTTAGTAGTCGCTTTTAATGTGCACATAATAGTAAATATGTTTCAGAAAATGTAATTAGTGATTCAATGTTCAAATGAAAAGCGAACTTGGCAATATTCAATGCAAACTTTCAATTAAACGAACAATCATAGATTATACACACGTTTATATGTTTGTCTGCGGGTGTATTCAACAATTTTATTTGCACCGCAAGCAAATGGAATATTAATTGACTAAAATGTAACCATGACATTCAGGTTTTAGAAATGAAATTAAATACCAAACAAATGGATAACAAAGTTTGTCAGTTCTGCAAAATTTCCCTCTTGATAACACACCACAACTACCGCAACTGTAATTATGAGCAACGACAGTTTGCATGTGTTTTGAATGCACGGAGGCTGAAAATTAGCCGACGCTCGATAATTTGCATTAACAGCAGGCAGGTAGTTGTGGGAGGTAGAGAACGTGAGCAACAGCAACAGCGCCAAAAACAAAATAACCACTTTCAACACAATTGCACGTAAATGCAACTAAAAATATATAATTAACGCTCACATGATGAGCATTTAGCTATGCTTGCGAACACCATAAACACCTCAATAAGTATGAAATACTGTAATATATGCGGGAGTATGTGTATAGATATGTATGTATAAATGTTGTTTACTGTTGTTGCAGTTTGTCGGAGTTTCCGCATTTTGCTTAGTTGGCTGAAACTGTAATGTCACTAATCGCACTAGAAAACTCCCCCGACATGGCAAGTAGCGCGCATATGTGTATGTGTGCATGTGATGTAAGCATAAACTGGTGTGGATGAGTCTATTTCCTCTAATAGATAATTACAACTCCATGCAGACTCATTTTAAGTATATACATATATTTTTATGTATTCATCTGGACAGTGCTGGTCATGTAATTGGGGATAAAGTAAACTCAAAATTTTAAAATAGAAAATTTTTAAAGAAAGACTTTCTTTAATTTTAATTTTTCAATTTCAATTTCAATTTTAATTTTAATTTTAATTTTAATTTTAATTTTAATTTTAATTTTAATTTTAATTTTAATTTTAATTTTAATTTTAATTTTAATTTTAATTTTAACTTTAATTTTAATTTTAATTTTAATTTCATTTTCAATTTTAATTTCATTTTCAATTTCAATTTTAATTTCATTTTCAATTCCAATTTCAATTTTAATTTCATTTTCAATTCCAATTTCAATTTCAATTTCAATTTCAATTTCAATTTCAATTTTAAGTTTAATTTTAATTATAATTTCAATTTCAATTTTAATTTTAATTTTAATTTTAATTTCAATTTCAATTTTAATTATAATTTCAATTTTAATTCTAATTTTAATTTTAATTTTAATATTAATTTTAATTTTAATTTTAATTTTAATTTTAATTTTAATTTTAATTTTAATTTTAATTTTAATTTTAATTTTAATTTTAATTTTAATTTTAATTTTAATTTTAATTTTAATTTTAATTTTAATTTTAATTTTAATTTTAATTTTAATTTTAATTTTAATTTTAATTTTAATTTTAATTTTAATTTTAATTTCAATTTCAATTTTAATTTTAATTATAATTTTAATTTTAATTTTAATTTTAATTTTAAGTTTAATTTTAATTTTAATTTTAATTTTAATTTTAATTTTAATTTTAATTTTAATTTTAATTTTAATTTTAATTTTAATTTTAATTTTAATTTTAATATTTAATTTTGATTTTTCATAATAATAACATAATCGTTCCCAATAATATAACCACCACTGTGTAGTGTAATATTTGTCTATACCCGCATATCTCCACGCAGATTATCGCCTCTTACTTAAAATGTCTCCAAAGGAATACTAGCGTCGGCAGTAACGCGGCAGCAGAGGCGCTCATGAGTGGAAAATTGCATTTGCTATGCTCATAACTAAAGCCAGCTCGCACACACTCGTATCCGTTAAAGTCACTGACGCTAGTTGGGTGGTTTGCGGTTGCTGTTAATTTCGTTGTTAATGCTCGGCTTGGGCGCCTTTTTCCTGAAGGATACATAAATTCTCACCACTTGGCGGCAATCGGTGCAGCAGCAATCGCGCCAAAGTGCAACGTTTACTGTGTCTACCACAAGCATCCGTTTAGACCGCTGCTAGTCCCCGCCCTCAACAAAATGCATTAGTGCAGTTTCCAGTTTCCCTTAGTTTAGTGCTTTTATGTTGGTTTTTCTTTTCACTAGACGCTGCTGTAGTACTCTGGAATAAAGTTCTTGTTTTAAGTATTCGTGAGAGTCGAATTGATATTATGCAGTTTGGTTAACGTTTCAAATATTCTGTGGATGTTGGGTAATTGAGTGCGATTGATATATTCAAGTATTTGGTTGTCTGTAACTACTTGTAAGTTACTCCTCCATACTATAGTAATAATCTAATAGTAGTAATGCAGTTGCAAGTATTTTTCACATTTTATGATCTTTTTACTGTTTTTTTTCTCCTCATTGTCTGATTGTAAACTAATACTCGTAATATTCTTTATGGGTTGCTTTCTGCTTTTGCAAATACTATTTTTCGAGTCTCTAAAATAGCCATAATTATTTTTTGACCTATATCGGATTTTTCCTAGAATCAATATTATAAGGTTTTTAAATACTCTCATGTGTTACGTGACAAAGAGTTGTTACATTGTTGTTGTTGTTGAATATTGATAAGTGTCTAATCGTTGGCTGAATATAAGTCTGGATCCGTTTCAGTTACGTCGATATCAATGTCATGGGAACGACGGATTTGCCCTAAAGGACTAGTTACCAAGTAATAGCCTTTTCACACAGCCCAATTGATCAATTAAAATTTTGATTGAGAAACCAGTTTTGGCCCTTCATACTGCCTGCTACTCGATAACTGATCAGCTGGTATACATTTTTGTTTTTCATAAGAAGTTGGTAAGTTTTATCAGCTAATTGCTATTTTTTAGTAGCGAGATCTACCGCCGTGTAGCGTGAAGAACAACACGCAGACAAAGACCGTATATATAATAACAAATACGGTCTTTGTCGCAGAGTTGCATTTCATTTTCAAGTCGAATAAAAATTTTTATTTTGTGTGGTAAATCGTTCTTAATCAGCTCCTGTGTAAAAAGGCTATAAATCAGCGTTTTAATCGAGCAGTGCAAAGGCTATAAAAATGTTTTGTAGTGCATATCTTTCGATTATAAGAACACTCCAGTAATTATTTTGACATGATCATCGTCCGTTTATCTTGGTATAGTACGGTAAACGGTGGAAACAATAGCACTTCGCTGGTAAGAGTATTCTAAATAATTTTTGCAATTGCTCCGCTCCGCTTTAGCGACAATGAAGTGATGAGCAAAAATATTGAAAACCATCGAGATATATGTATGAACGACCAATACAGTGATCTAACCCATGCAATCGTCAATCATTAAATTACACATTCTAAAATGGATCTCTTCCTATTTAGGCCTTCTAGCTGTTCTCTTGTTTTATCTGGCTGTTCTTATTTTTTTTTTACTTTTTTTATTTCTTGTTATTCTTAAATATTAAATATTCGAATATTTAAATCAATGATTTTCATTATTGGCCTACCTGAGTAGACAATAGCTCGTGTAATTTCCCATAATATTTGCAGCCTCTAAAATTAAATCTTTATTTTAAATTTATCATAGAACACGTAGTGGTATCTGCGTCCCTAAAGCGTACACAGCGGATAGGTGTCATAAAACATTTGTTTATTTATGTGCTCAAAAAACTGTCTTAATCCAAAGGAATAGTGCCAGTGAACTAGTGAACCTTACCTATAGATTTCTCATAGACAATAGTGTCCTTTAGTAAAATAGCTGCAAATCTCTACTTGACTTGCCTCTTAACAAAGAAGAGTTTAGAGTTAAAAGTGTGCTACTTAAAATTAATCCGCAACTATACTCAGGGACTTGGCTCTCTATATATACATATATATTTAAACACACCCACACTTTTTTGCATTAAAAGCCGTGGAATTTGCGCTAAATCTTATGTATTCATGTTGCCCGCTTTGAATGTCACATAAACGCGTAGAATATAGCGCTTTCATATATATGTACGTACATTCATTACCGTCATTTGAGCTTTTGACATAAGAATGTCATTCAATCCTTATGTATTTGTATGTATGTAGATGTATGTATGTAGGTCAATCGCCAAACGCCATAGAAAGTTTTTACGTATTTACCGCATAAATTCCTTTTTAAAGCTAAAGTATGCTGGTATAAACTTTAATGCCACAATGCTTTTACAGCGCAAATAGTAGTAGTTGCATGAAAGCATTGTTGGCTTTAACGAAATTAAACCAGGTAGCTTTTTCAACTTTTCGTTAGCGTCGCTGGTGTTGCCGGTGGATTGGCGCGTAAAAATTAAATTAACTATATTTTGACATTCTCTTCTTTACTTTTTACGCCCAGCTACCCATAATAGTTACATAAAAAAGTTTGAAGCCGAAAAAGTTAGTGACTTTGCTTCGTCATGAAAGTCTCAATTTTGTTTTTGGTTTTTATTTTGAATTTGGTTTATAGTAATTTGCATAATTTCGAATTTTAATGCTAATGCAAGGTGATATTTGTTGTTGGAAATCAACAAGTTTCTTAGATTGAACAACCGGGACGGTTAGGTTACAGTATAGTATATATTTTAACCATAGATAATCGACTACTGAGCGTTTCTCGACTACCGGTGCTATTGAAAGTGTCGATTAATCGCTCTACTATCAATTGTGACAGTTTTTCAAATCCTCATTGGTCGACAAAAATGTATCAATCGTTAAATATTTTAGAATTTTGTCGATCAAGTTACACAACAGCAAAATAAAATATAATCGACTCAATCGACCGGACTGTATTCCAATGCTAGTCGACACTCGCAATAGGGTTGAGAGTATAGTATAGTATACAGTATGTTTTCTTGAGCTTGACTGCCATAATAGCTGAGTGCTTGACTATTACTCGGGCCTCGTTGGTTTGAAATCAAACAGAGTTCGGGCGGCATTCTGAAGTAATATTAGGCTTCTAAATAAATTTTGAAACTCTTCTAAAAAACCCATTTGCCATTCGGAATTAGACAATAATTGCATCATTGTTATATGTATAACCCAACCGTGCAAACAAAAAAGCAAATGCCGGGCAAGCCATAACGTGAGTAGATATTGAGATATATTGATGAAACGTGGCGTCGCCCACTTTTGGGGGCAAAAACCATATCTCAGTAACCACTCAACCAATTTCAACCTAATTGGATACAAATATGAATAACGTAAGGGATGAAAAATGGGCGAAATCGATAGCAACCCCGCGATTTTCCATATAATGTGCCCAAAAAATAAGGTGACATTGTATTTATTTTGAAAATTCTTTATTTATTCTTCCAAATCAATTTCATCCCCTTCAAAGTAATCCACTCCCGATGCAATGCACTTATGCCAACGGATTTTCCAATCTTCGAAACACTAGTTGTAGTCACTTTCCGGGATGGCCTTCAGTTCCGTCTTCGCTGCGGCTTGAATCTCCTCTATGGTATTAAAACGGTGCCCCCGGAGCGGTCTTTTGAGCTTTGTAAACAGCCAGAAGTCGCACGGCGCCAGATCAGGTGAATACGATGGTTGCGGAACGATATGGGTTGAGTTTTTGGCGACATTTTTTCCAACAAATTCAATGTTTTCGGTATCAGTCGAGATTTGACGCGCTTGAGGCCCAAAACATCCTTCAAAATGGTATTGGCTGTGCCTTTCGATATGCCACCTTCATCAGCAAGGTCTCTAATTGTTAATCGACGGTTTTTCAACACCAAATCTTTGATTGGTTGAACGTGAGCTTCGTCGGTTGAGGTTGATGGTCGACCTGGACGCTTTTCGTCTTCGACACGTTCACGACCGGCTTGGAACTCACTATACCACTTGTAAACATTTTTTTAGACATAGCCTCATCACCAAATGCTTTCTGCACCATCCTCCACGTATCCGCAGCAGAAAATTGATTCCGTAAACAAAAATAAATGCAAATTCGTTGCTAAACAAATTTCGACACCGCAAAAAACAAAAAACTCACTTTTAGCAGCTCACAAAACGACACGTATCTCAAACTCTAATGAATATTTCGATATGAAATTTGACATAAATGTGACTGACAGTACTACCAACCTACATAATTTTGAATTAAATCTCTTAGATACTCTAAAGAAATTCAGAAGATATGTTTTCCAATGTGCCAAAAATTGGAAGAAGGGGATCAATACTCTAGCCTCCAAACCTTTTGCTCCCATACACCTCATATACAGATTTTCAAATTTCCCTGGACTTTATACCGAATATATCGGTTAATGTCTTAGCAAAATTAAGTAAAAATAAAAACTTAAAAATCGTGTAGTTTTGTAGCGAAAATAGTGGAAATCGGTCCAGGTATTACTCTAGCCCCCATATCTATATATATTGATTTTCGTTATTTACTTTACAAGTCGTTCGTTACTTGATTTTTGAATTTGTCCATCCAAGTCCTTAACTCATGAACTTGAATTTTGTTGAAATAATATTGTATGCGTAATATATTGCGCCAGTAAAAATGAGAAATTTTAATAGCTTCTAAATAATATGATTACAATTATACTTTTACTTTAATTTCGAATATTTTGTCATTTATAAAAACAGCATACATAGTACATTTAATTTTATAATGTGATAATATTCAGCATTAATTCTTGCTACGCGCCAGTCACGTTTTCCATTTCACACGAGCTGCCGCCGAGCAAGCCGCAACTTAATAAAAGTGTCACTTTGGCGAATTTATGATGCTAATTAAATAAAATCACATTATGAACAATGCTACTTGCAGCATGCAAGCAAATATATATGCAAATTATTTGTAGGCCCAGGCATTACAATAATTAAAACTTGAATTTTACTCGCACACACCCGCACCAACCCATATATCAGCCATCACTCATACGCCCCGGCTTATGTCGGTTGAGTGTGTGTATATAGCTATATGCTACATGGATACTCCCATTATTTGTATGTTTAAATTAACTTTCCTTTACAAATTGAATTTTACATGCTACAAATATGTTTTTTTTTCTATAACTCTGCTGATTTATTATTTTTTTTTGAGCATCCTTTTTTTTGCTACTAAATACATACACACATCACTCCAATGTGTGGCATAAAACATGTATTGTGTATAAATGGGGCCAGCGAGAGAAGATAAATAAATTCAATTTGTCGTTGACAAAGCAACAAAGAGTGAAATGAAGCAAACAAGCCAGTCAAATAGTCCTTCACAGCGCCGCGCCCTCCTTCCCCCAACGAAATGAAAGAAAGCGCAAAATATTAAATTAAACTGCTATGAAGGCTGTGGCCTCTTCTACCGTTACTATTAACTACCGACTTATTGTTGTTGTAGCGCCTTACCTTACCTGTAATCTGCACATGCTCTCGTTTACCAATAGCGTGGTACACCGCGTCGTATGCGCAACTTTTGTCGCTTGCCTGCCATGTTCATGTTCTTCTTGCCTTACTTTCTCACATTCATATTGTTTGGTCGCCGTCGTCGACGGTGAATTGTGTTATTTAATTGTGCAGTCATCTTTCCTTTTGTTCGGCTGTTAATTAACAAAATTTACAGGTACACACTGGCATTATATTTTCGAGTGTCGTGTTTTTTGGCGCGGTAGAAATTGTTTTATTGTGTCTTTATTGAAAATTGATTTCGTACAGTTGGCGGTGGTGTTCAAGTAATTATAAAGATTTCTTTCGGTGGAAATGAGGTTTACCTTTACTTCGCGTTTAAGTTTCAAATTAATAAAGTGAAATCATCTACCATGTTTCTTAGCGCATTAAAGTCCAGATAAGTTGTTAATAGGGTAGTCAAAATACCGATAGATCAATAGTAGTGAAAAAATAAAACAGCTTTCAGCGAATTCTTAATACATATTCTTAAATTATTTTTAGATTATACACCTCGAGAGTTGTTTATTTGGATTTTAATGACCAGGGATGTAAGAGAATACGATTTATTCTTAGAAAGTTTTGAAATAGTAATTTAATTTGTCGGTATTAAAACCTTTTCAATGTATTTTCAAATAAACAGAAGATTGAAATGCCATTGAAAAGTTGTATATGACTGGTATGCGTGATTTCACCAATCATTATTTTGAAAGGATTGCTCCTTTTGAAGATGAAAATAAACTAACATAAAATAATAGAAAGTATTAAATAGACTCAGCTTCTCCAAATTATAATTGTGTTTGTAATTTATCGAAAATATTGTCTAAAGCTATGATTTTTTCCAAGTTCTCGGCAATAAACTCGCATCATCAATTGCCATGAGGAATTCTTTTGGCGGACTTTTCATTGGACCTTCAAAATAATTTGCGTTTATATAGCAATTCTGTTTGGTCCTGACAAATGTTGAATGTTTTCCAAACGTCTTGATTATTTCATTTTGATGTCCATAAATTGAGTTGTTGTTTTTAAAACGGCAGAACAAAATTCTTAAATAAAATGGAAAAATACTGCTGAGTCCATCCATAAATCTGGGCTCGTTCCAGCTATGTGGAAACAACTGTTAAGGACATAGTCTTCGCTAGATTCGATGTGTAAAACTGAAAATTCAATACGTTATGAAGATGTTTAAAAGTTGCAATTTACCAAGAACCAAAAGAATATGAGAACGATTTATTCGATAGTATCAATTCAGATCCCATCTTCGAACGGATATTTAGGATAAAAAGTTTAAATTTAAGTTTGGTCTTACCATATTTATACACTGAACAGGGTATATTAAGTTTGTCACGAAGTTTGTAACACCCAGAAGGAAGCGTCGGAGGCCCTATAAAGTATATATATAAATGATCAGTATGTTGAACTGAGTCGATTTAGCCATGTCCGTCTGTCTGTCTGTCTGTATGTCTGTCTGTATATATACGAACTAGTCCTTCAGTTTTTAAGATATCGTTTTGTAATTTTGCAGATGTTATTTTCTCTTCAAGAAGCTGCTCATTTGTCGGAACTGCCGATATCGGACCACTATATCATATAGCTGCCATACACACTGAACGATCGGAATCAAGGGCTTGTATGGAAAACTTCCGCATTTTACTACATATCTTCACAAAATTTGGTGTGAGTTATTGCTCATAGAAATAATTTAATCTCCGAAAAAATTGTTCAGATCGGTTCACTATAGCATACAGCTGCCATACAAACCGAACGATCGGAATCAAGGGCTTGTTTTTACTTACTTTTTCTTACGTCTTTAGATTTGCTTAAACACAGAGTTACTTAAAGAAATGCACCTGTGAAGGGTATATTAGCTTCGGTGCAGCCGAAGTTAACGTTTTTTCTTGTTACTATTACTATTAAAATTTTATTTGTATTAGAGCAGATATTTTACTGTATTCCCAAAATGAGGTTAACTTGTTCTTTATGTGGTATTTTCAACTTAGGTAATAGGGTACCAATAAAAGCTTGTAAACTCGAATATCGTTAAAGTTCAACTATTTCTCTCATGCAACTAAATTTGTTTACCCCACCCTAGTAAGTTTTTGTACATATCTCGTAAACTACTAAAGCTATAACAACTAAACTCTCTAGAGTCGTTTTCATGGTACAGATGACACAGTCTACACTCAAAATTGTATACAAAATTTGAATTGGGCGGCTCCGCCTACTTATGGGCCGAAAACCATATCTCAAGAACTACTCGACCAATTTCAACATAATTCGGTTCTTAACATTAGCTTGGCATCCCAATACTACAGTTTGAAGATGGGCGAAATCGATTGACAACCACGCCTACTTTCACTATTCCAAAATTTTGAATTCCATCTGATTTCTTCACTTTACATTATATAAGTAAGATATCGGAACAAAACCTTGCATAAATAGTGCATTTATAGTGGGGCATTACCCTTCTAAAATGCGCCGAAATCGAACTATAACTTTTCATGGCCCCAGTAATCAGGCATGAGGACATCAGAGCGTTTTTCTAATTTTTTATTGAAAATATCAGGAAATCTCTCAGATATCCAAAAGAAATTTAATGGTGATGTGTTTCTGCTCTCTGTGCCAAAATCGGACCAACATTTCCTCTAGTCCCCATATATCTCCTATACGGATTTTCAAACTTCCGGTGGACTTTATACTGTATATATCGGTTAATAAGTGAGATATCAACAATCAAATTTAGGTAAACGTATAAGCTTGGATATATTGTAGCTTGGTGGCAAAAATAATTGAAATCGGTCCAGGAATTAACCTATATATAATCTATCTATTTTATAGTAGACTTTATTATAGTGGACTTTATGCCGAGTATGTGGAACAAATTATGTGTTAAAACTACATACTATATGTTCGGTTAGACCTTCCTTTCTAGTTAAAATTCCTTTTAATTTCAACAGAGCCTTCATATGCATGTTGAACATGGAGATTAACTTATGAAGCTATTTTTGTTGAGTTGGCAATGTTTTTTTGCCAAATTTACTAAACATTGACTCTAAGTTCATATGTGATATTACCTAATATAATATCATATATATATTCATATACGCCTAGCATTAGGTTCCAACAAATGCCCTCAAGTTGCACCAAGCAATAAATATTTTACCACTTAATACAAAATGTTTAAAGAATTTCGTCACCTCAATGAATGAATGTGTAGTGTCTTCCTCGAATTGAGTTCAAAGTGATTTTTTCATAATGCAAATTGAATACGCTCAGTTATAAGTACAAATGAACGTATGGCGTATGTCGCAACAACTACAACAAAAAAAGAATTGATAATACTACGGTGTGATATCTTCTTATTTTTTTCTCATTCACTTTCGCTGTTTTGCGAAAATCACTCACCCCACGGTGGCAAAGTCGTGCCGACACCAGCGTCAATTAGGGCGTTCAAACAACTTAAAACTGAATTATCCAATTTAATGGACGCAATACAAAGATAAACGCACACGGATTCATACAGAACATAACAGTAATAAATAAATTTGCAAGTGTTGTCGTAATTCATTTATGGTTTTTTTTTTATATTGCGCGACTACAGCGTTTTAAAGCACATCCGGTCTGTGGGACAGTTGGGCACATAAATCAACGGCACCGCCATCGCAGTCATTCGACGTGAGTGAGCTATGGCGGGCGGTTTGAAATTTACGGTTGAGACCGTTATACGAATTTGTGTATCGAAATATTAAAGTTTTTATATATTCTTGATTTTATTTATGGCTCAAGTTCAAAAAAACTTAAGAGAGTCGAAAAATATTGAAAAGAATAATTCGAAAATTGCCTATAAGAAAATAGTGATATTAAAAATCAAGTGTCCATATATGTATCTAAAAAAGAAAATCCTTGATTATACCAAACGACAGTAGTGATTTTCCCAAAGAAAAATATATATATATATAAAATAAACTAAAAACATATATCATACCGATTTTTCTATATGGCTGCAACAACATTTTCCCGTTCCAATTCCACTTGCAGCACCTACAGCGACTCGGCGGCCGCGTCTAGTGAAACCTTAGACGCCGCTTCGGTCGTCTCACCCACAATGGCTGCCGCACCACCAGCTGCCGCCGCCGCAGCGAGCACATCGCTCAGCTATCAGGATGAACAACAGCCGCAACAGCATGTGATGCGCGCCCATCTCAGCAGTCACCATCACTATCACCTGCCACACCAGTTCCAACATCCACATCATCAGAATCATCATACACACGGTGGTGTGCCAGTGGCCACGCCCACTGTGCCCGCCAGCTACGCGGGGACACAGCACCTGCTGCATCATCACCACAAAACGAGTCCTTACAGCAGCAGCGCCATGGATGAGGATAGCAGCGGTAGCGTGGGTGGTGCTAGTGGTCCGACGCCACCTGCCAAACCGCCACACATCCAAGAACGTCGTTCGCCGCCGAGCAGTGCCGCAACCGCAGCCACTCTGGGCACATCCAGTGTTTTGCTGGTCGCAGATGCCGCTTCAACCGCATCGGTGTCGCCGGGTCGTCTGGCTAGTCGTCTGCGCGATTCGGGCTCACATCATCGTGTCACCATTGATGAGTCGAATATCGCCACATCGTCGGCGTTAAGCCATCAGCTGGATGTTAGAGGTGGTGATGGTGGCGATGATGGTGATGCTGGCAGTGGCGGTGGCGGTGCAGGCGGTTCAGGACCACCATCGCCTGGTTCATCGAATCGACGTCTCTCCTCAGCGCTGGGTGATGATCATCAGACCGGCCACTTGGCTTTAATGTATCATTCGCATCAGTTGACCAGCTATCCGGTGTTGCCGGCCATCAAGCGAACGCATCGCCCATCATTCATATATCCACCGATGCCGCGTGTCAGAGCGTGAGTACACTCAATTCATATTTATATCAATATTACTATCTTATTTAAATCTTAAACTCTTTATATGAGGATAGTAACCGTATTTATAGTACTGTGCAATAATTCCATAGTTATTATTTGAGATATGGAACTCGTTGTGTCTAAATTAATTTTAGGCTTGTTTCCTTAGAAAAAGTGAATAATTATTTTGACGATTTTCTAAGGATTCTGCCTGAGTTGTTGTAGTACATATGATTAATTTTTTAACCATATATAAATACAGATTCGTCTCAGCCATATTAACAATACTATTTAAGAGCGATGTTTTTAAGGCGGTCAATCGAGCTTCTCCTTTAAGCACCTTTTCTTAAGGTGTTACATCTAGTTAGGAGCCCTAAAAAGTGAAGTTCTTCAAACATTTTTCCTGAGAAAACTTCTAAATTTATTATTCTAAGAATTTGTACATATATTATGGTAACTTTGAAGAGTGTTGAATATTTTTTATATGTAAAAATAACAGTTTTTGAAGCTGTTCCGGCAGTTTTCCAGGAACCACTCCCCAAAACGACCACTACATCTCTGAAGTGGATCATCTGAAATGAAAAAAATAATCTCGTTTCGTTATAGTAATGTATAATCTTGTAATTAATCGAAGGAGTTCACAAGACAATATTTTTCACAAAATGTCGGCTTCTAAAAAAGAATCGATTTTTAGCTTTAAATTGTGTAAAAATCACTTTTTATCGGTTATAAAAATTCTTCGACTATTTACCACAAATATAGTTCAGAAGTCTTGTAAAACTTTGAGAGTATTCGGTTCAGCCACTTCCGAGAAATCTTGGACACCGACTTTCAAAAGATAGTTTTGAGAAAATCAAAGCACCACACTGACTTACTCTTAAATGCTCGGACGCGTCGTTAAAATTATGCGTGTAACTTCAAAAATAAACTTCGGATTGACAGGAAATTTTTACAGCGTTTATGGCAACTTCATAAAACCACCCTCCTTATTTGCGATGAACTCAGACAGCCACTTTTTACAAGCCTTTTTTGGGTTCAACCTTACACGTCATGGAAAGGAACAGGTGGTAATCACTAGGCGCTGTGTCCGGGCTATATGGTGGATGCGATAAAACCTCTCGTCCGAGATCCCGTAGCTTCTGACGAGTCATCAACAAAGTGTGTGGTCTGGCATTGTCCTGGTGGAACATTACACTCTTCCTGTTGGCGAATTCTGGAGGTTCTGGTCGATCGGTAGAATTAAGCGTCTGGCCATATGGGAGCAGCTCAAAGTGGATTATTCTCTTCCAATCCCACCAAACACACAGCAAAACCTTCCTGGCGGTCAATCCCGGTTTGGCCACTGTTTGGGACAATTCACCAGCCTTCGACCTCGACCGTTTTCGCTAGATATTGTCATAGTCACCATCCGCTTCAAAAATTAGTCGAGTTCGTTCCGTTTCAGCAGCATCTCGCAGGCGTTGACTCGGTCAAGAAGGTTTTTTTGCGTCAAATCATGCGGCACCCAAACATTAAGCTTTTTTGTGTATCCAGCCTTCTGCAGATGGTTTAAAATGGTTTGGTGACAAACTCCCATCTCCTGGGCGATTTCATTTATTTAATAGAAACATTTTTTTTGCCAGTAAAAGTTGCGGTTTCTTACTTCTCCACTAATTTCCGACTGAATACCGCAATTTGTCAACATCCAATTCATAATTTTCTTGAAATCAAGTTTGTCTCTTTATGTGTGTATGTACATAAAAGCACCGTTATCCCGTACATTTTCCAAAGTTCCTAATATCACGATGGCAAATTCAATTAAAAGCGAATCATGCGCGCCGCTGCCTCAGACACAAAGGCAAAATCCCACAAAATTGCTTCATCAATTTGGTGAAATTGAAAAAAGCGAATTTTGTCAACTCCGAGCATGAAAAATGGCTTTCATACGCTTATTTATGGCTGTACTTGTAGATAATATGCTGTTCTTGTAATATTTCCATAAACAAAAAATTATGTCATAAACATTAGTCCATATATGACGACCCAGTAGCAGGAGTATGCATGCAAGCGTGTGTTTCATGCTGTTCATTAAAGGTCGTTTAAATCTACAAGAAGCACGAAAACTCACGCTTTTACTTTCACCTTCCTCACTTTCGGGTTTTTCGCTCAACTTCTTGGTGACTTAGTCTTTAGTGTTACTCTTATTGTTGTTGTCTGCGTTGGACGTCCTTTGGCTCCAAGACAAATTGCATTGTGATGAACTGCGTGTTCATAAAGTTGACATAATATTGAGGTTTGTGGCGACTTCTACGCATATTTATGTGAGTGATATATATACAAACTCAGCAGAAAATGTGGTTCGTTATGGTTTATTAAAGTTTGAAAAGTGTAATTTTATAGGCTTGATGAGGTTAATAAATTGTAGGTTGCAGCGAGTATACAAACTCGGATGTTTTAGTCTTTGTTGAATTATTTTTGATTTATTTGAAACTCTATTACGCCAATTTTTTTTTTCAAAATTATTAGAATTGTTTATACAAAAATGTGTTAATGTGTTAATGACGTAAAGAATATGAAACACTTCTCGACGATTTCTGTGATATAACAAGGATAAAGAAGATGTTCGATTCCTAGTATATGCTATCTTAGTATCCGTCAAACATGAAATATATGAACTTTTTACCACTCCAAAGTGGTCACCCCTCGGTACAAGTAGTGCTCTTCCGCTATATACGAGCTTCATGTGAAATCGCTTAAGGGGACATCCCATATGACGGCCTCTTCCTCCACGATTCCGGCTGATTGGCTTAACGGATACGAAAAAAGCTAGCGGCGTTTTAACTTGTAACCTTAAATGCATGTAACGCACTACGACCAAGTGAATATACTAAAAATTGGACTTTTGGTAGACATATGAAAAAAACTGTGAATTTTGTGTGCCTTTTTAGTTTTTTGTTATAAAACAATCGAAACGTTTGGAGATTTTAAATAATAATAGAGCGTTCCATGCGTTTACATGTGCTGACAAGTCAAGTCATTCGGTCAAGCCGTTTTTGAGATACGATGGAGGAAAGTTTGAGAATCACGGTTTTGAGAAAAACTAATTCAAAGTTTCCCGCTGCCAACTGAGCGCTTCAGACAGCTCCGTCTTCTAACTTCTGTATCTTTAAAAATACTTCCAATTTCAGAAAACACTTTACTACCGTATTCTAGACATGTTAAGTAAGCATAAAAAATAAAAAAAATTCGAGCCCATCACATGCGATGACCCGCTTAAGGCAGTAGTCTCCTTTAGAAGCCGAAAAAAGCGTTTTTTTAGCAATTTTTTTTTAAAGGGAAGGAAATGATTACGGTAAACGGAATTTTAAGACGATAGTGTACTATATTTAAGGCTTAAAAACAATATTTATTATTAAAAAATTTTGAAATTTTTTCAAAGTTGTAAGGATTTTTCTGGAGCGCCTGGAGTCTGCACTTGTAAATCGGTGTCGGTGTTGGAGGTCGTGCGATGCATCTGAAACAGTCGAACCAATTTTTTTTTTTAATTTTTATCTGTTTCTTTTCTTTATGAACTAAAAAAATACCGAAGAAGTTATAAAATTCCAAATTTTTTCGAAGTTTGAAAAAAAAAATCACTTTTTTAAGAAAAAAATTGACTTTAAGTTGCAAAACAAGTAGTTTAAATAATACTATTGTCCAACTTTTTTAGTTCAAATAGAAGATAATTTAATACTGAAGCTAGATCACTTTGGTTTTTTTTTTCGATCGGACATATATTCTTTTTGCTATCGCCGGCACCATTTTCTAACACTTGTGAAAATGAAACTCGAGAAAACGTGCTTTAAAGGTCTGCCTGAGCATTCGCACCTGCTCGACGCTCGGCCACTAAAACTGCTCTAGCTTCGAAAATATGTCGAATTGGCCTCTGGAATTTTAAAGACATATTCTTGGATAGTTTTGGAAGAAATTCGATTTTTTGAAGCCTGTAAAGCTGACTACTGCCTTAACCATTAAAACCGGTGATTTAAAGCTCTATTCATCGGATAAAATTACAATTTAAATAGAAGAGGGTTATCAGTCAAGTATTTAAAATCAATAATAAATGGATATAGGTTTTTCCATTGCCTAACTTTATTTATTTTAAATATAAATCCAACGTGCACTAAGAAATCACGTACGAACTAACTGTCTCAAACATTTTCACTTAAATCGATAGCTTTGCTTAAAATTAGTCAAATCTGATATGTAACGTTTAAAATGTCTTAATGTATATATATTACATACAAACATAGATATGCAGTTGACTTCAATTGTAATCAGTGCTATCTCACAATATTTAACAAATTGCATGCGACCTCTTTACAGAAAGCGATACATCTAGTATGTAGTTGTGGTGGGCGAATAATTGCCGTTCTGCTTGTGGCACCACTTGTGGTGAGGCAGCAATTTGCCATTAACCGCACATAAATGCATGTTTACACACACACGCGCACACACACATAGAACCGTTAATTAAGCTTTTAGAAATGTAATGTCTCAAACGATGCAACTGCAACAAGGAAATTACTTTATTTTGGCATTCACACTTGTCTGCACTGCCACCTACTAAATGCATAAGCATGTATGTATATATGTAAGTGCGTTCGGTTGCATGTGCGGTGTGGTAGAGTGCAACATTCATCTTATTTGATATATGTAATTCTCTAGCATGGTAGCGTGCATGCCCATAAATTTAACTCTATTAAAACAGAAAAACCTAACTGCTTTATTATGGTGTGTGGTTTAAAAATAGCAACGCTTTTCAATTTTCAACCAGTGTGTGGGATGTCTTTATAGAATATATTTATTTTTTGTGAAATTAAATAAATACTGGTAGAATTTGTGTGGCTTTTGTGGTAGAAATTGTATAATTTAAAAAAAGCGCAGACGTTTTTTGGAAAAAATGGTCTCAAAGTCAAAGTGACGTCTATTTGTACCATTGATCATAAAGCAATGTTTCTGCAAAGTCTAAAAATGGTCCTTCTCGGATGTAATGGAATTTCTTATTTTATGCTGTTAATGATTTGAATGACAATAAGTAAAAAAAGTGCTGCTTGTTGTTGTAGCTATTATCTATCCCTGCCAGAACGGGAAGCATGAGTCTAGTTGTCGTCGAGGTCATCTAACGGGAGGCCCAGGAAACATGCCGTTTCGACGGGGTCGGACCAAAGGGAATAGGGTGCGTTGGTCATGCTAACAGATAATTAGTGTCATGCGGGGACTCGTTGCATGCAGGATATGTATTTTGTATTCACAGAACAAAGTTGCGCAAGGGTCACTCTAGTTTCACGTGGCAACTCGAGCTCTTCGTCTGCTAAAGGTGTTGGTTTGGTTCCAAGGACGCCATTCACTGGAAGGGAGTCGAGGTGTTAATAGCTCCACTGTGAATGGGGTTTATAGCGCGTCTGAAACTGTCTGCGTCCGCGGTCTGGTCGATGTATTGTTCTAGGTCATAGTCGTATTGTAAGAGTGACCTCTTGATGCTCCTTGGGGACGGCTCTGCTTCCAGCAAGTGACTACATGGGTGTTTTCTACGAAAGCACCCTAGTAGAAACTGCTTAGTAAGCAGTTCATTATGCTCATTAATAGGCAGCATAGTGGACTCATTGTGAAAATGTGCCAGGCTCCTCGCAGAGAAGAAGTTCGAGGAGAGTCGTAGATCGTCGTATCCTTAAGAACCACTTTCTTAATTTCAAACTTCATTTGGAAGTCCCCTGAATGGCTCGTTTAGCTCGATATAAAATGTGGACCAAAGATTTTCCAGTATGTGGTGTAAACTTATCGTCCTTTTTTAGTGTTTTCAAAGGGACGCATCTTCTTTCATACTGAGGAATTTTACTCGTTACCATTAGAAACATAAGTATTTACTTTATAACGCAACACTTATTTGTCTATATACTTGTCGGCATATGTATGTATATACAACCTTCAAATGCTTTTCGCTATAAATTTCCACCAGTGCTCCGTGCCATTATTTAGCCTGACATGCAGCAGTTTACTTCATTACGGTGCATATTTACATCATCGTTGATCTTTCCTTTTTCCCTTTTATTATCTCCGACAGCCTCTGAAATACACTTACGAGTATGTACTCATCTACTTGCTATTTAACGTAGTTTTAGGATTAGTCGATGTCTATCATTTAATGAGCAACAATGCTTTGGTGTTAGTTAACAACGCTTTATAGATACATACACCCCACCAGTTCTTCTTCGCCATTTGCTTTTACTTTCGATGATAGTTAGTAACGGCAATTTAGTGTGAAAGTGTATTGTTTTTCTGTATATACAATGAAACGTAGTACGAGGATAGTTCAATAAGTCTGTAATATTTTTGATTTTTCATCCTAACTTTGCTTTAGTTTCATAAAGTTTTTTTTTTAATTCTGTTCGAATAAAAGTCTTTCCTTTCAATCAACTAGTTATCTTTTAATTGACTTTTACAAGTTTTCCTCTACTATCCTATTCTTTATAAATACAAAAAACTATTAAAAAATAGTGTCTTAACGTATTTATTGCTAGCTTATAACTAGATTATTTTTGACATTTGTTAATTTATTAATTCATTGATATAGGATTACTAACTATATAGTGGTGCCAATAATAGTTACGAAAAATTCGACATGAGTTCTGTCATGTATCTCCGAAAAATGTCATGAACGATTGAAAATCTTCTTTAATATTTTATTTGTAGTTTGTGGTTGTAAGAGATCGCAAATCGACCCATACTGCCGCCTCATATAACACAACCGCTTGAAAAATAAAACTGTATATACAATACTTTTTTGTTGGCTATGCTAAGCTCATATCTCCTATTTAAAATTGGATATATTGTCCTTTTAGTTTTTTAATAACATGAAGTACGTGTTCTATATAGGTTTAGACCTAGAGTGTAGTATCAGTCTTAAGTCTCAAAATGTTCCCCAGTTGACGTCCATAGAATTAGTATTGAAGATATACCTAGATGAATCCTTACCACTGACGTTCTTATTTCAGCTGCATAGGGTTATTCATTTACCGCTTTACTCTTAAAATTTCATCGATAGTATATACATCAGAGAACTATAAACGATACACCCCTTCTGTATTATCAAAGAGCAGAGACGGTCCTGGTGTGGTTTTATTGAAAACTCTGTTGGATGTAGATGCCTTTTGATGTTCTTGGATTTACTTGTGACTCTCTCAGATTGTTCAAATTAAGCTCCCTAGTCTCCTCTGTTAAGCTAATTTCGTCAACAATAAAACAGTGTTATAGTCATACAGATTTTGAGGGCTCCCTCAAGAAATAAAAGCGCTCTTATGGCTTCATCTTCATTTGCAGGGTGTTGTGACAAGCCCATGTGTTAGTGAGACGTTAATGAAATGGAAATAGATAAAATATTTATTTTATTTTATTTTTGGGCCGGAACAAACACAGTTTATTAAAATTATTATAGAAAGTATTTTAAAATATCATTAGATTGATAGACTACCCTTTTTGACTACCCTTTCAGTCTAAATATGCTCTGTATACGTGTATATGTATATATAAAAGTCTGTATGTAAAATATATTTCCTTGCATTTATCCACATGAATTGTGCTTCAATGTGTTTAATTAACCTAGGCGGTAATCCCTGTTGTTTTCTTCGCTTGTCTATCAATTCATCTCACATGTCTGTCCATCACTTAACAGGCACCTGTAACTAACTGTTGGTGTATTGCATCGATATACTCCACACCTCGGACGCACATATAAATAACCATACATAAGTATAATGCCTGGCATATTAACTTCCTTCAGCGCACGCTTACGTCGTAACTGTCACTCACTTACTTGGAGTGTGGAGTTCTCTTCTGCCAATTAATACCCGACTTGCGGTTGTACTCTGGTTGTGCTGCGGTTAAGTAAGAAAAGGTGTTCACCAAAATTAACCGCACGTTTCCCATTATTTTCCGAAACGGAGAGTCATGGAAGTTAAGCACAGCTGGTTATACACATACATACTTGCTTACCATACATAGAGTGCCCACATTTATTATGTTAGAGAGGTTAATGCATAATTTATGAATTTGCGCTTAGCGTTAGGCAAAAGCTTGATTTGCAAATGATTTAGTACCTTTAAGCTGTACGGCACATTAATGGAGCGAGAGTGATGTGCAAACAATTACAGGAAGGATGAGGTTGGTTTACAGTGACACAAATATCATTTTGTAGAACTGAACTTAATTAAAATTTTTTTCTAATAAAATATTTATAATAAATGATATTTCTAAATTTAAATGATTTCTATTTCAGTGGTGATGCTTTGGCCACACTCTTCTCCGCATTATATGGCAAATTGTTGGTGGTAATGGGCATTGCATTTCCAATGGCTGAAGTTATATCTACATATATACCGCCTTCCTTCTATGAGGTAAGTTATTCGAAAATGTATACCGTATACGCAGTTAGGTTTTTGTATTTGTAGCCCGAAACATGGGCTACATTTATGGATATTTAATTTTAATAATTTTTTTTTATCTCGAGAACCCGTATTTTTGAATACTTTTTTGAAAAAAGTAATCTACAGTACATTTTCACTATTAAAATGCATGAAGTGAAGAATTCTTCGAAATATAAGGTCTAGTAAAAGAAATGCACATTACCTTCTAATATGTGGCTTTAATATTCTGCGTTTTGTATAAGTGCGATCTGGTTGTGCTATATGGCTTAAGAAAGATAATAATATTTCGTACTAAAAAAATCTACTCGAGCAGTTTTGTGATTCGTTTACTCAGTGCTGCACACGCGTTAAAGATTGACATCAGCAAACAGAAAAAACGCCATATTTTACTGTTTTCAGTATGATCCTGATAAAGTAACAGCCAATCACATGTAATTTCGGTTTCATCGATTTCGTTCTGGTAGTTTTAATGTGAAAGATGCTCTACGCTCAGGAATCGAAATCGCTCAATTGTCGAAAATATCGATAAACTCATGGAAATCGTAGAGTAGAATATTTCACAAAAGATCGTTTGAAACCATTTAAGGGGTTAGGTGGGTTTCACAGGCTAAAAACCAGATAATTTTAAATTCTTTTTAGTATATATAATTATGTGTTTCATTTAAGATACATGTTTAAAAAGTATTTTGTGAAATTTCGAAAACTCAGCCGTTGGCAAATCATCTCCCATGACGTGTCCAAAAAAAAAGGTCTTGCGGTGGACATCATAACTCTTGATTGGTTCATCTAAAAACAATAAACCAAAAATATTTCGATAGTACTTGGATAAATCTAATTAATGAACGAAGGAAAAAAGAATATATTGAAATTCGAATTTTTGGCAGAGTTTTAACCAAAAAACTCAGTTTTTTGTCAAATTTTCAGCATATATTGGTTCCAAAAAATAGTTGTAATAAAAATAAAAATATCCTTCGTTCATTAACTAGATAATGTTATTCCAAAGATGAGTGCAAAATTTGAACAAAATCCCTTAATAACTTATTGAGAAATCGTGTCCACCTAATTGAAAAATTGAGTTTTGAGATAAATGCGTTTAAAGTTTTGCATTCGTAATGACGTTGCGTGATGGACTGAACTTCCAAAGGGTATATCTCTTAGAATCTAACTCGGATTGATTTGATATATATGAATAATATTTGAAAGATATTGCACCATTTAATAAGACAATAATTTTTTTCGAATTTTGAAATTTTGAAACCCTTTAAATAAGGTTGGAAACAAAAAGACTCAAAGGCTGTGACTACGTGTCACAGAAGTCAACGCCAAACGTTTCTTAAACTAATTTCTATCTGCGAATCTTTGTTGATTTGCACCAAAATCAATTAATTTCTGAAGCGGGTGGGTACTGGTGAATAATAGGTGATGAATATTAACCACAAAGTCAAGCGAAAACGGTTTGTGGTTGAATTTCGGTGACCTCAACTCATTCGTAGCCAAGTCAGGAATGACAGTCTCCTAAGCTACGGCCAAACTTTTAATTTCACTGTCAACAGTTAGACTGTCCGAAAGGTCGGTTTTGCAAAATCTCCCAAAAGGAGTGTTCCATCAGTACAACGCCAGCCCAGACTCATCGATAATGCATCCACCTTATATTCCGGACAGGTCATTATTTTCTGATCCTATACATGATAACTGTTTTTTTTTTCTGTTGACAAATCGTCTAAAATGAAATCTTGGAAAATCGACTGTCCCATTTTTTGCCAATAAGGACGACGGTTTTTCTAAAATGGCATAATGAAATTATCTACAAAAAGTTATCGAACAAAACTTTGTATATTTGATCTAAATTGGATCAGTCTAACTATTTTTAATTCGATAAATATAATGGATCTCTTTTTACTAGACCTTATATGCGAAATGAAATTCCAAGTGCCGATCCGAGTCACAAAGAAAATTCCAGTGGTTGATTTATTTATAATTGCTCATCGGAGTATTTAATTAAAAAATATCGAGTGTTTGTAGTTTTAGTATTGGTATATTTAATTTTACAATTTTTTACAGATTTTTATTTTATCTCTTTATGTATTTAATACTAGTTCTTCATCTGCATGCATGGAGATAAACTATTTTTGTATATAATATAAATTTTTACTGAATATCTTTTTTCGCTGCTTTTCTATCAATCATCAATACAATTTCATCTGGCAACACCATTTTGCTTTCGTCACACACTATTGTGCAATGTATCAAGCAATCACTTGATCGACTATCCGCAATCTCATTTGTCTTGTCGAGCAAATCACCTGAAAAGTGTTACAAATGTGTAAAGTGAAAAAGAAAATATTAAAACAAACTAAAATTTCAAAAAGCAACAACAACAGATAGATTAAAACGAATTCAATTTGTTAAATGTTGTCTTGTTAACATTTGTGTGTGTGTAGTTAGGTGTAATACTTTGTCATTGCGTTAGGCAACTCCCGACTCCCTACAGAGTACATATATGAGAAAAGACAGAAGACATGGTAAACAAGACGGACAGACAAACGATAAATATTCTGCGCTCAACTCCTTTCTCTGCGAATGCCTAAGTGTGTATTTGTGAGGCGTTGTGTTGTTGGCACGCCTAACGGCACAAGCGGCTGTCTGCCTGTTTTGGTTGACTGGAAGTCATGCCACATGTCATGTTCGATTGCAGACGACATTTACTCTTTGCCGGCTGGGCTGCTACAAATGTCGAGCTGTCGCTGTTTCCCCAGTAATCCTGCTGTTACCCACACACACTCACGCACATACATACATATAAACACCTTTCTAGATATATATGTATGTATGTATGTATGTGAATGTGCTGCTTGTAAGACGTGGCGTGGCATCAACATTTTGTCATTTGCTGCAACTAATGGCCGCATACGCTGACTGTTGTTGTTATTGTTGTTGGCCATTGCAGCTAGATTGTAGTTAACTTCATTCGCGGTTTTAACACGCGTAAATTTATTGTTGTTATTGTACATATATGTATCTACATACAACAACATCAATATAAGCATTCACTAACGAGCCTTAGAAATATTGCTTTTCTATTGCGTTGCTTCGTTCAGACGCGTGTATGTGTGTGTGTGTGTGTGGTTATCCTTGTTTTTTATATGCTCCAACGCCATCCATTGATTGCGGAAGTGCATTTCGCCTGGATTAATAGTCATCGTTTGCAAACAATTTGCGGGCACAGGCCTAGTGGTGTTGGAGTTGGCGTGTCGTTGATATTATCGATTGTCGTGGCCAAAGTATTGTGGTGGCAGCGAGTTCAATAAATCTTTTTTCGGTCAATCATATGTCAATAGTAGCGCTGTAGTCTCGATATATATGTACGTGTGTAGGTTATATGTGCTTCAGGCGTCTATTGATTTGCATATTTTCGCAGCTATTCCTCGCATACCACGTACTTTACTAAATAATGTAAGATAGAAATAATAAAAGCAACAAGGCATTAAATTAATACAAATTACAAACAGAAATGAATTCGAGACATTTAAATATTGTTCTACAACTTTGCTTCCGCTGTTTTTTGTAAAATTAAGGCTTTATTGTATAAAAACGGTTACGAAAATGTTATTCAAAATATTGGCTGTCGCTAGCTACTACTTTTGACCATCTTTCTGACAGCATGCGTATTTTGTGACGAAAGAACTCCTCATCTTTCGAGTCCATCCAAGGATCAATCCAATTTCTGACTTCTTCATAAGAACTGAAGCTAGACCGTGTGCCATCGATCGGAACAAGTGGTAGTCAGATGGAGCAACGTCTGGTGAATAAGGCGGTTGGGGTATGATCTCCCATTTCAGCGTCTCCAAATATTTTTTGACCAACTTTGCGACGTGAGGCCGAGCATTGTCAGTCTGGAGAATGACTTCATCGTGTCTTTCCTCGTATTGTGGCCGTTTTTCTTTTATTGCTCGGCTCAAACGCATCAATTGCGTTCCCGTGATGGTTTCACTTGGCTTTAGCAGCTAATAATATATCACCCCCAACTGGTACCAAGCATATGCAGAGCATGATCTTGGCGCCGTGAATGTTCGGTTTTGCCGTCGACATGGAGGCATGTACAGGCTTTCCCCATGACTTTCTCCTCATCCCCATGGCTTTGAGGTGTTTTGATACTGCTTGCTGTGTCACTTGCAACGATTGGGCCAACGCATCTTGCTCGAGTAATGCTTCCAATTCAGCATCTTCGAAAATCTTCTCCCTTCCACCACCATGTCGGTCTTTGACTTCATAATCAACATTCTTAAAACGTTGAAAATATTCGCGACATGTTCTTTCACTTAGGACCGCCTCACCGTACGTATCCGAAAGCATTCGATGAGCCGCACTTTTCTTGGAATTAAAAAATAAATGCAAAATTCCCCGCAAATTTCGAGAATTCGGCTCAAAAAGTAACATTTTCAGTGGAGAATAAGTTTGGGATGCAAACAGATCTCTACAAATATTTTGTTGGGTTAATGTTGACACAAATGTCCAAGATCGATATAAAACGATTTAATCGATTTAATCGACCAGTGCTTGACCCTAGAGACATCTATTGGAAAACGGCGAAAGTAAAGTTGTAGACCTAATAACATGTACATCTATATCTACATACTATATAATGGGTAATAATATATAACGATCTGACCCTATTTGGAAAATTCCAATCTGAATGCGAAATTCCTCAACTTGCACCAGGCGCGCAGAACCGCATAGTAGGGGTATTGTCGGCGATTTTCATCGAATAACTCGCCCATTTATGGACCGATCGGGGAGTTTGGGGCCTCATATGAAAGGGAAACGCTTCCTCAAAACGATCCCATTTTTTTGCGAATTATATGGGAAAATGACACCTCTAAAGTACAATTTAATATTTCGACTGTTATTGTTAAAAACCATTTAAATAATAACACCATTTTTTGTATTATTTTATTAAATATATTTTTATTGATTTTCTTCTTTTTTATTTACAGGTGTATTATCTTTACTTGTACATTGGTAGTATGATATTTCTGCTCTTCATGTATGCCACACTATTATGGGGACGACCGAAAATACCAGCGAATATTAGTAAGTATCAAGCAGTGATATGTTGAGTTAAACCATACATTTATTTTGAAGAAAAAGTATAGTATATCACTCGTTAGTCTGTGCGCAGCTGGATACACTTAAAGAGTGAAAAAAAATTAATCAAAAAACAAGAAAAAATAATAAATAAAAGAATGAAAATATGAAACGAAATAAAGTAAAATAATACTGAGAGTATTGGTAATTAAAATGTTTTTTTTTTTCGCCATTTCATTTATATTCATTATTATGCGTGTCATTACCGAACATCAACATTAATCGCGTCAAAAGTCCGTCCATTCATAATTAAGCAAACACAGTTACACAGAAAAATGAAATGAAATGAAAAAAGCAAATATTTCACGAATCCTTTATCCTCTCGCTTCAGCTTCGCCCACCAAATCGACATCAAAAGCGCGCTCCTCCACCGCCTCGGAGAGCATGGACGAATCGGACACTGACAGCAATTCGATGCACAACAAACGCATACCGACGGTCATACCCGCCCGTAGGCCCTCGCTGCTGGCACCACTCGGCCGACAGCATCACTACGGATCCTTCTATCTGCGTATGGGCGCTGTGGGTGAGTATGAACTCCACTGTGTTGAAAATTAAGCAGTCAAGTTGGTTGAAGCCAGCTAGCAATGTAGTATACTCCTTATCTCATGATGATGATGATGAATGTATATGTATATATAAGCATTTAGCACTTGCAACTCCTTTTCACTAACGGTGTCGTCTTGCTTTTTGCCTTCTGTGTCATATAAAATAGCTCGCTCTTGCGTTTTCGCTGAATTTATGAAGATTTATTTGCTAGCTGTAAGTCAGTAAGCATTTTTATGCATTTAATGAAAACTTATGAAGTTGGAGTTGTAAATTAATATGCGTAAATACATACAGACTGACATTTATATGCTGCTATAAAAGCGAAATAATCTGCAAGACTCTCTACGAAAGTGCTTGCTTTATGACACTTGCAAAATGAGACCAGTACGGATCGTGCTGAATTTCGCAAGATACTTAAATTGCACAGTGATAGATACAAAGTCCCAGTTTTCGGCCAAATTTTATCTAATTTATGCATTGGACACCATGAAAAAATAAAAGTGAAAATATTACTAGTCGGTTATGATTCTTATATTTCAAACAACCGAAGGGATTGATTTTTTAACTATATATAGTAAGATAATAGAATAATATACACAAAAAACTGCGCCTGTGGTGATTAGATTTCAGTTTTCGAATCATTATGAAAACTTTGTTAAGAGATTACGCCATCCTGAACGCATGAAAATCGTACGGTTTTTTAGCAATTTTTTTGACAAAACTATTTGAGGTAGGACTTCTTTACATTTATTGCTAATTTAATAGTTATCTTAAGTTTTGTAAATATTAAAAAAATTTTCCGGAGCACTCTTTGATGGTGTAAATGATCGGCATTTTAATTTTTGTCTGAAATGAGTAAAGTTATATTTTTCTTAAAAAAGTGATAAATTTTGAACAGAGTGACGTGGCCGTTTTTTAAAAAGAAATTTTTACTCAATTGAAAGCACTTTAAAAATTTATTACCGTATAAAAAATTAAAAAAAAAATTTCAAATTATTCCATCGAAAAAATCTCAAGTCACTCTATGGAAAATCTATTTAGGAAGATGTATTTTAATTTTCAAGTCAATCGGTTGAATGGCTTTTGAGTAATCATGTACACTGTCGCGATTATGGTTTTGAAAAAAAAAAAAACGCTAAAGTAGAAAGAAATGTACTCTCGACGCGCTCCCACCGCGCTGACTTGTAATGATCATAACTTTCGTAATTATTGAGACATTGTTTAAATACTCGTTAGGATATATATATATATATTTGGCGTAGAAACCGCCTTAACCCTTTCGTTGAACGAGAATAGGCAAGAACTTATTTTAGCTAACTATTGGAGTTCTGTTCATCTCATAATAGCTACCAACTTCTTTTAAAAGACTACTCCCGTGCGAAAAATACACTTAAAGTTTAAAGTTAGCATTGCAAATTATATTAGGGATAATTTTTCTAGAAATTAGCCTAAAAATTACAGTGTTACGTAATCCTGTAGTGGTGTGCCGTGGATGATAAGCTAATATTTTCAACAGCAACCCTTAGAAACACAAAATTAATTTGAAAATAGTTCCATAAATAAATGGTTTTTCAAAAGGGACGTTACAAAAGTAGACTGATAGCAACAGCACGCGACTCCATATTTTTTCCCGCTCTTTTGACATTTCTCTTCAGTAAGATTTGCCATTTCATCGTGAAAATATATACCATCCAATAACGATTTGAAATTATTAAAATTTACTACCGAAATTCGGAGTCAATGGCCTCAACTTTAAGCCCTAGCTAGTCCAATTTATGGTCATCATAATCATCTTATTAGATCAACAATTGAGCGTTTAGTGGAAAAATGTGAATCCACAGGCACAGTTAGGTTGATGAGACACAGAAACTGCATCAAGTTTGTTTCGATTAAATGTGTTTTTAGAGAATTGTTATTACAATTCCTGAAGTCTATGTAAACTGTTGTCAAAAAACGTGTCGGATTTAACTCTTCTATACTTCCGTTAAACACGTATTCAATGAGAATTGATTCAGCCGGTTCGAATCAGTTTTCTACCTTTAGTGTTAGAACTCGTACTAGCACGAAACATATTAAAAAATACCTAAAAATATCGAAAATTATGTATACCTATTTTTAAGGACAAAGAATATAGCCTTAAACTTGTAAGAGCTGTGCAAATGACTCAATCCAAGTTCAAAAATGGAAAGTTTTTTATTGCTTTGTGTATAAGTAGTATGAGGTGCTACCACTAACTCTTCCCCACATACTAAGTGTCTAATGTTACGTAGATTTCCCAATGGAACCATAAAAGTGATTGAAAATGGAAAATGGCAAATGGCCACTTACTCGTACCAACACTACAATCACTCAAACATACAAATACAAAATCAAAGTACTGGACCATTGCTGTAGCATTCGATTGCTATCTCTTAGATTTTATCTTTATGTTCATTGAGAAACTCGGAAAATTTCGTAAAGCAGGAAATAAAATAGATAGCGGATTTCAAGGCATTGCTGTATACCACTTCAATGCATTTATTTATTTTTATTTTTTTATGGCGTTGCCAGCGTTATTTATTGCAGCAACACTGAATAGTGTATTAACCAGCGCTAGCAACTGCTGCTTTAATACTCTTCACTAACCGAAAACTCCTTTCAGTAACGAAAAATTTAAGAAAAATTGCTGTTTATTGAACTTTGACGTATTGTCGCTGCCGCTTCCGCTGTGCTTAATTTAATATGCAGTCGAAAAAAAATAAATGGCCTGCCTTGTTGGCTGTTGATGGCTTTGATGTACAAATTATTTTCTTTTTATTATTTATTGATTTTGTTTTTGCCATCAGTAGGAAACCACCTTGATTCGCCAAAAATGAATTGCAGCTGTCGTGCGAGTTGTCAGTTCATTAGTCTTTGCACTTATCGAGGGAGAGAGAGTTAGTTCCCTACCAGCTGTTGACTGCTCATTTCGCCGCCTTTAATTGTGCGGCCTAATTGACGTTGTAATTCGGTTAATGACGCCTGCGGAGGCTGGAGGCTGTTGCAAATTCTAATTTATGCCTAATTTTATTTCAACACATTATTTTCATTTGCTCCTATTCCATCATTCGTCTTCTTCTATTTACATGCATTTATTTTTTGCTTTTACAGCTTTTGGCATTGGCAGCATGATTTATTCGGGGCTGGAGTTCGGGCAGTATTTCGAATTGAATCCGGACACCAAGTGTCATAATGTGCTGTTAGCATTGACACCGGCGACGCGAATGGCATTCATTTTCATACAAATGTACTTTATATTCCTGAATAATGAGGTAAGTGGGTTGTAAGCATCGGTTTAAAATTTAAGGTAGCTATTTAAGATGGATACAAAAGGTTGGACTGATATAATTTGATTTTACCCAGTGAAATATAAAAATATGTATTTAAGGTGAAAAAATAATGTTTGCAACTAAACAGAATAGAGGATAGAAAAGAACATAGGTCGCCGTGCGGTCTTCTGAATATTAATCTAATATAAAAACTTTTCGCCTTAAAGTGATTCCAAGCTGGGATGAAAGGCTTCGGACCATTTAGAAACGCAAAAAACTGATATTTTGAGATAACTTCCAACTACAAAATATTGGGCTTTGAAAATTATTTTCTAAATAATAATTTTGTAAAATAGTCGAATCTAAGATCCAGGATTCGGTCTTTCTGATCTTTGTTCTGAATATACAGATGATATCAGAGGTGATAGGGTTACCGTGTGAAGGACTTGTAATAAACCCGTGTCCATAACAGTCGGGTCTACGTATAGGATATATTCGTTTCCGATTCATTCCGAAACATGGATAGAAGAAAGCTTGAAGAATTGATTTTTCTTTTTTTTCTTCGGTGTTCACGTAGTAAGTCTTTCCATGTGAGATTTTGCATATTTGTGAAGAGTTGATGAACAATAATAGTCAATATAAATCGAAGTGAAATAACGAAATGTTTTATCGTCTCAAGAATCCAAAATAATCCAGTTAAAGGTTTAACTATAACTATAACTATGATTTTCTTTATTGATACTTGTTCTTGAGAAAATATGGCATAAATTTCAGGCCTCCATTCTAACTGGTTTCACGGTGATCATTTCCACAGACCTAGCTACCACAATTTAAAGTACTAATGTCAATATGGTATGACTAACTTTTGATATTCTATTTTATGATAACAACTAACTTCAGATCATAAAAAGAGTGCTTACAGATGTAGGGGACGCAGATAAGCTTAAAATAATTTCGTTAACATTAGTTGATTCCTCCTACTTCCTCTCAAAACACCCTAACCTATCGGAGATCGTTTTTGAGAACACATTCTAAAGTCCATCATATGACTTATCTACTAACTGTAAAACTTCATCCACACTAAACTCTCTCTTACTTGCAGCAAATCAAGGTCTACCGCTACAAAATTATCGCACGCTTCGGGCTCATGCATATGATCGGCACTAATTTGGCGGTGTGGCTGAATGTTTTGATACAGGAGACGAAACACGAGATATTGACATTCTACAATCCGGAGAATCGTACACTACGCATTTCGCATCGTATACCGGGACATTCGCGTGGGCATGCTGCCATACCGGCGGTAATACCCACCGATCCAACAGCACACTTGCGTATACCACGTGGGCTGAAGGGACCCTATCAGATTTTCGAGTGTCGCCGCACCAACATACTTGGCACACTCGTACAGGATGCATCGCCGTTCCTCTTCCCCTGCACCATTGAGTATTCGTTGATCTGCGCAGCCATTTTGTATGTGATGTGGCGTAGCATCTCGCGCCCACCAACACCAGCGCCACAACGTCCGGACACGATCAGTTCGCCGATGAAGCGTTCACCGCATCACTATTCGGTGGATTGTGCGCGTGCGCACAAGGGTCTCTTCGTTGGCATACTCATACTCGTGTTGACCATCATTTCGCTCATTCTCTTCTTCGTGTTGATCTCGCGACCAGATTTTGTCGCCCTGGCCGTCACCGAGGTGACCATCTGTGAGCTGCTCATCTACGGCACTGCGACCATAGCGACACTCATCGGCATGATACAAATACGACATCTACAGTACGATTGGTATCGCAGCTTCTCGTTGGATGATATTCTATTGGTTGGCGCGCAGACTGGGTCCTTCTTGTATAACATATTCACAGTGATTGCCGGACACTTTACGCTGCGCAGTGATGACATGCTGGTACCGCTGAATGCGCTCGCCTCCATTGTGCAAACTGCCTGTCAGACGCTATTCATATTGGACGCGAGCCGACGACAGGCCATCACACCGGAGCATATACGTAAGAAGCCCGGTCGGGAGATTGTCACGTTTATGTTGGTCGTGAATTTAGCAATGTGGGCGATTAGCACGCTGGAGAAGTCACGCGCCGAATCACATCCGATACAGTTGAACTTCTATGGCCTCTGGGCGTGGACGATAATAACGCATGTATCCATGCCGTTGGCAATATTCTATCGTTTTCACTCGACCGTATGCCTGTGTGAAATCTGGAAGCGTGCCTATAAACTGAAACCGACCTATATGTGAGAGTTTGCGCGCGAGCGCATTGCAAGCATTGCGCAACAGCAACAATTCTGTGAAGATCTCAAAACCAATTTGTCGTACTGTTATTGCTCGACAACGCTGGCCGGTGGCGAACTCGAGACCGTCGAAGAGGCGGAGAGTGGCGAGAGCAACGGCTACGAAGAAGATGACGAGGGTGAGGATGGCGGCAATGTTGATGGTGACGTTGGTGGCGCTGGTACCGATACGACTACAGCGGTGCTGGAGGGTGGTGGTGGCACCGGCACAGTTGCCACAGAAGAAGAGGAATTGGACACAACCGATGGTGATGAGTTAGAGGCGACACAACGACCGAAACAAGTGAAAATCAATGGTACCGAAAAGAAGCAGAAACAGCAGGCCAGGCAACGACATGTCAAACTAGTAGACTGTAAGGATAACGGTAGTGATAATGGTAATGGTAAGGGCAACGGTGGTGGTTGTGGTGGCGTTGGTGGTGGTAAACCTTCTGCATTTTGTCCGGTTTTCGTGATAAATGGTGAATGAGTTTACGAGGATTTTGAGTTCATCGATGCGGGCAGTGATCGTGAGCTCACATTTGTTTAAGGTGGACACTTTGTATAGGACTTGAAGTGAGGTGAGGTACTGTAGGAAGGTAGAGATTTGTGGTCTCGAGCATAAAGAACTCGATAATAGTTAACCTTGTACGATACTTGCGTAATGCTGACCTTATGGAAAGTCATATCCTGCATATTAAGTACATAAGTCTTGAACCAATTTCAGACTAAAATTGAGAGTAAAGTTTAGCTGAACATCTAATTGGGAAAACAATGCATTTACTCGCCAAAGAAATCATGAATATAGAGGCTAGAAATAATATACATATTTGCTGGAACACACACAGTTACTTACTAATAACGAAAAAAATAGGAGTTTAGTAAATGAGATCAGTCAGTAGCTATAGAGCTGAAGAGTGGAACTTGTACTATTTTATTTCAAATTTCATTCGATAAAAAATCTTAATTCGTTTATAAATTCCTTAATTTTAAAATCTAAATATCACACTTTTAGTAAGGTTTCTTCGAGGAGGCTTCAATTGGAAGGTTATTTTTTCAAGAAAAGAGAGTTGATGTCGTTATTTGTGTATACTCTTGAGGACCTAGGACACATATGCGTCATAAAGGGTATATAAATTAATATTATTGATACTGATGCTTGATCGAACAATGAGAGATTCTTACGTGCTAATGTCTTTTGCAACCCTTACAGATTTTATGAGAAGCTTTTTCTTGCAGAAGAAATACATTCCGAAGTTTTTCGGTATTTAAAGGAATTTCGATTTAAGTTTGTCAAAAAGCGGGGTTGAACATTCGGCTTTGAAGTGCAGTACGGATATTTAACCATTACGGCACAACGGCCTGGATTGAGGCTAACCGATTTCATATTTGAAAGAACACCACGTAACTTTACTTTGTGAAGGTCTTGAACTTCACAGTAAATTTTGTGTTTTCTTAGCAGTTTTTTGCCATAAAAGGTAACAATAGAGCATATCGGGAAGTAGCGAATTATTGGTAGAGAAATGTTATTGAATCCAAAACAAAAAAGATAAATCAGAGAAACTATAAGCAAATCCAAGTAATTTGTAGTTCGTTAATCAACAGCAATATTAGAAGTGTTCTCTAGGAAATTTGAGATCGAGAAATGAGTTTAAATAACTAGTATTGAAAATAGAAAGTGTTGAAGACATTAAAGAAAAGAAATCAGAAAAGCTCAAGTGAATTCAATATTAGCAATACACTGCGTAATCAAAATGAACAGCATAAATGTACGAAATAGTTCAGTTCGAAACTAAAAACTACTAGGGAATATATACATACATACATATTAGACAAAAATAGAAAAAAAAGTATTTGAAATAAAACGAGTTGTAAATTTAATGAATTTTTAGTAAACAAGTATAAAGTGAAAACAAAAAAACAAATAATAATGATAATGAAAAATCTATGCACCGATATACGGACCCACCATAAACCACCATTTCGAACAAAATTTTCATTGGCATACAAAGCAAATAAATAAAAAAAACGAATTAAATTAATTGAAAACGAATTTCAAAAATCGGAGAGAAAATTGTGAAACGAAATGAAGAACAAATAAAGAACCCACACATGCAACTACACTCAACTAAATAACATGATAACCTTACAAACATACAACCATAACTGCATACAGAACAAGTATTTTTCGATGAAAAGATTAATTGATTTTACGATTTTACAAAACCAACAAACAAAAAAATGAAAAAATAAAGTGATGTCATATTTTCTTTCAATTTTACCTATAACAAAGATCGAAGCAACAATATACATACATACATATTATATATATAGAAATTCATAGAAAAAATAATAATACTAAAATAATACTAATCCTCGAAGTGATAGTTTGTTTAAAGAAGAAAAACCGAAAAACCGAAAAACGCATGTAAAACCGTTATATCATGTTCAAACAAATAATAGTCATAAAAATCGATATGTAATAATGTAATCTTCAATACACGTAATGGTATAAGTCAAAATCAATGAGCAACAAAATATTGTAAACACATACATAATATAACTACACATATAGATTTGGAATGAAAGCAAAAACATAACCTTAAAGCAAATCTAGTGAATACCATGAGAAATAATGCGTATGTAGTTGTATTCATCGATACTATTTGTATAGACTGATTGTGTGTTCACTGCAAATAAGTTTAATTAAAAAAGTAGAGAAACTTAAATTTCAAAAGAGTCATAGAAAACAAAAACTGAAGAAAGTTGCTCCTAATAGATATCTCGCGAAAATAGGTCCTTAAGAAACTAAAAAAAAACACGGCATTATGTTACATGTATTATGAAAGCATTTGATTTTTTTTTAAATAATACTTTCATATTTTTAACAATTATTATGAGTACCGAGAAAAATATTATTTTATGTTGTTTCCAAATTTGGACCAAATCAAAAATCGTCGGTGTAATAATCGGTGCTCTCTATAATCACTAATATGCGGTAGTAGCGACAAGCTTAGAAACTCAAGTATTCTATTTCAAGATATTTTGATTTCTCAGTCTCCTTATTTCGTACTTTCTTCTCAAGAATAGCTTATTCGATGATGAACATCGAGAGAAACATATAATCTATGAGAGACTGTTCCATAAATCCACCTTTTTCAACTATGTTTCGACTGTTAGAGCTACGTGGTGACCAACTAATATAACCTATTGAAGACAGATGACATTATTAACGATTTTTTTTTTTTAATTAGACTAGAGGAATTATTTTAGTAGACCGTGATTCATACTTAGAAATCTTCTGACATCACAACGGACTGACAGCTGTCCTTTGGGACCTTTACTGTGGGTCTTGATACTCGTTCGATTCTATATTTTTATAATAACAGTCGAGATAAAATCTCTCTCCGCAGAAGAAGTTCGAAAGTGTGGCTTTATAATTTCTCAACATTATTCACGCTAAAATTGAACAATATAGTGTTTCGAGAAGGGATGCGATAGGCTTTCTAACAGGTTCCAAGCGGTAACATTATGGAAATAACATACAATTAGAAAGGATTGGATGACTCTCTAGAGAAAAATCACGGATTCCTCTGAAAAATCTTGACTAAATTTTGGGAACGAATATTTCCTCAACACATGACACATTTTTATGTAGGAGACTAGTGAAAATCTCTACGATTTTCTCTAAGCAAATCAAGATTTGTTTCGAAAATCATAAAATATGTAAATATTTTTGGACATTTCAAAATTTCAAATTTCAAAAAATTGCGAAATAAATCGAATAAATTTCAATCATATTCAAAGGAAACTTTCTTCGACGAAATATAAGATATATTAAACTGACAAGAGAAAAAAGCTTGGTTAAAATAAAATACTATATTTCCAATATCAAATTTGTTATTATATTTTCACTGTTTTTCCACAAGCTTCTTATAAAACCCAAAGTTGCCAAAAATATATGTAATTCGAAAAAAAAAATATTAAATATGATAAAAAAGTTGAGAAATTGAATAATGAAATTGTAATTTAAAATTAAATCTGCCCAACATTTCCTATTATAACTTACACAAAATCGAAGTTAGTTATTATAAAAAGTGAAAATAAAATTAAGCCCATTTGCTATGTGAAATCAGTATTACAGTTATTACTACATAATTTGCTGTAAGTGAAATGCTAACAAAGTTGCCACTTAATTATGCTAAGATCGAACTATTATGTACATATATACCACTATGCATATTATAAGATTGTGTTATTTGTTTGCGAAAACTGTTTTGTTGCATTCAATTATTGTTGCAAGGATTGGTGAATTGTTTGTTTGATTGTTCATGTAAAACTGATCGTTTGATCATTATTTCAAGAGTTGATTGTAAGTTTTTAATTCTAAAAAAGACAAAAAAAAAATTAATTAATTAAAAATGAAATAATAAATATTATAAGATAAAATGTAGTAGCATTTTTTTTTTAAATCTGCATTTAAAGTCCCCCAAATCATTTATGTATGTGTGATAGATTATGAAAATTTTACTTTAATGAATATAATATCGATTTTAAACGCATTCGAGGCTACAAACTTGAAAAAAAAAACAAGAAATTATTTGTTTTAGAAATTATGCATTAAAAAGTAAATATTGTTGAAAAATTAATTTTTTAATTGAAAATTAGATTTTAAAATATTATTTTGTTGGATTTAAGCAATAAATTTATAAGTGAATAATGTTTAAAAACGAAATAAATTATAAAAGATAAACAAAAATTCTTTATAAAAAAGGATTTATTTAGTTAGGTTAGTTTTTAATATTTATTTTTTTTAATAATTAAATTCATTATTTTTTTCAATCGATTTTATTTTACCATTTCTAATTTATTTTATTTATTGAAATAAAAATTTATTTAAAATTTGTGTTAAAATTAAGCAAATAATTGTGCCAGGTTTAAAAAAAATCGTAAACTCAGGTGCCATTTCATGTTTTGGCTTTAAGCGCTAATCAAATTTATTTAAAAAATAAAATTGCATATAATATGATTTTTTCGCGCAAAAAAATTGCAATAATTAAAAATAATAAAAGTTTAAAAATATATAAACGCAATGATTGTAAAAAAAAAGTATTAATTAAAAATATTTTAATAAAAAATATTTTTTTTTCATTTCAAATAAAAAAATTAAAATTAAAATTTATAAAATATTTTTTTTTGAAAAGTAATAACTATTAAAAATTTTCGACTTAAGTACATTTTTTGATTTAGAAAATAATAATTTAAATAAAAATGTTTATTAAAAAAAATTGAAAAATAATAACTATCATAATTCTTTTTTCAACTTAAGTACGTTTTTTTGTATTTAAAAAATAAATTAAAAATTAATAATTTAAATAAAAATATTTATTTAAAAAAAATTGAAAAGTTATAAGTATTAAAAAAAATAATTTAACTTAAGTACATTGTTTTGTATTTAAAAAATGAATTAAAAAATAATAATTTTAATAAAAATGTTTATTTAAAAAATAATTGTTTTGAAAAATAATAACTATTAAAAATATATATATTTTAACTTAAGTACATTTTTTGATTTAAAAAATAAATACAGAATAATAATAACAACTATTAAAAGCTAATAATAATTTACTCACCTAATATGTATAATTTAGTTTCGATGCCAAAGATTTTTTCTAAACCATATACAATATTATTGTACTCATATAAATTATGATATTTCTATAATATATAAATAGAAGATGTATATTTAACTAAATTACCACTAAATTAAGTGTTTGCTGTCTGTAATTTAATTAAACATAATAATAGTAATTGTGTGTTTTCATAGTTAAGTATGAGGAAACAAATATGTTTTAAATTTAGTTATTACAATTCAAATATTTATATATTCTTCATATAATGTACTAGCATTGTATTTGTAGTATATAAGGGAATTTATTAAAATAATAAAGATTTTTTTAATAATTCTGTACATTTATAATCAAATTAGTGTAGTTAAAGGCAAAGTATTAGAGTTAAAAATACATTTGTGTCAACAATATAATGAAAGCAAATTTATAAAAAATTATTTAAAAAATCGTAAATAAAAAACAATATTAGAATATAAAAACAAAATCAAAGCAATCTTCTAGAGCGAGCGATACATAATAAAAAAAAACACAAAAACTAAAAAATATAAAACGAAAACCCTAAATTTACTCCACATAAACAAAACAAAAAGTAGTAAAAAACAAGTAAGGAATGGCTAAGTTCGGGTGCAACCGAACATTCGATACTCTCGCAACTTTTTTGATATAGTTTTATTAACATAACACACAATTTGACCCATATATTCGACATAAAGTCCGCTATAATACCGAAAATCAACATACATACTATATAGTTTATGAGGGCTGAGGTAATGCCTGAACCGATTTCACACATTTTCACCACCAATATACATTATATCCCGTATTAAATGCTCACTTAATTTGCCATTTGCAGCGCATTTGGATGCGCAAAAAAACGTTAAATAAACTGGAAGTTGTAACAATTTTTTGCTCTTAACTTCATTTAGATATTCATAAATGCGAAACAAGTTAGAAAATATGTGTACTTTGGAAAATTCTATAAGAAATTTCATTTTCAAATACCTCATATATGAATTTTATTTTCCAAATTTCGACCACTTCCGTTCTCCATAGCATATACATATATACATGAAATTGGTGTCGAATTCAGGCTACAAGCCTTCTTCCCACTTCCGTTGTTTCAAATTTGCCACTTTGCATATGCAACACCATCGGGTAGCTCTGCCGCTCTGCCGACGTCGACTGCGAAAAACTGCATTTCAATTTGGTTCGCAAAAACTGGGATTTCTACCAGGCACCCAGAAATGGCAGCAGGTGGATTTCTGCCTAATACTGTTAACGCACTGTTAGCTGTGCAGACTGGTATGTTAGCGGACAGTGGAATGTTATTGTCCATGTTAAGCCACTGCAAAAGGTGCAGAAATCATGTAATCACACTTTTTGCCAAAACTTCGTGGTTTCTTAATATTTTTCGAAGTTTTTTTGTTTAAATTGTTGCATTAATTCGGCGCAAAATTATAAGAACAAATTCCATGGCAAAGTGATTAAAATTAAATAAATATTTAATAATATAACATAACGCTATCTTTGCTGTTAGTAGGCTTTCAAACTTTTACAAAAAATGGAGCTACTTAACATTAATGGTACTCAGAATAATCTGCAGGCCTTCCTGCAACTTTCTATGCCCATAATGTCGAACTAAAGTTAGCATTTGCTGGTGTTTTATGCTGTTTTCTCATATTTGTTGCCGATTGCGACATATTTTAATTTTTTATAAATGTTTAGAGTGCAACAACAACAACCATTTTTTTATACACTTGTGGGCCATGCGATTCTGAAGAGACCAGTAAAAACCGCATGGCTCTAAGTGCCTCCGTTTGGTCACAATTCGCATTTTTCAATTTCGCAGCCACCTACTGCCTGCTCCTGGTCGCCTAGTAGAAATCCCAGATTTTCGCAACAAATTGAAATGCATGTTTTTGGCAGCGGCAGAGCAGCCCGATGGTGTTGCATATGCAAAGGGGCAAATTTGAATTAACGGAAGCGGGATGTGGAGGGACCGGAAAATGTCATCGGGCGGAAACCGGATGTGACCAACTTCCGGTCCCCAACTTCCGGTCTGGACCCCAAACCGGAAGTGGAACCCCGTTATTTTCATTTCCGGTTTCCGGTCCGGGTCGACTTCCGGCCCCGCCACATCCCACTTCCGTCAATTCAAATTTGCCCCTTTGCATATGCAACACCATCGGGTAGCTCTGCCGTTCTGCCGCTCTGCCGGCGCCGCTGCCAAAAAACAGCATTTCAATTTGGTGCGAAAAATTGGGATTTCTACTAGGCGACCAGGAGCAGGCAGTAGGTGGCTGCCGAACAGAAAAACGCTTATAACTTTTGAACGGCTGGTCGTAGCGTAAAACTAAAAATGCCAAAATTTGCAGATTCGCATGCTCTATAATCCTATATAATAAGAATCTATCTTGGAATAACCAGCGAATTTAAAAAATTAAAAATATATTGAAAATCGCAAACATTCAGGGAAAAAGTGGCTAAAACGTCTGAATTTCGAGTTCTAACTTGCAAATATAGAAACTAGATGATTTTTTACCTTAAATAAGCATATAAAGTTTTATGAAATATTTCAAACGAGGAAGAAATGGTAACACCAAAAACGAACACATTTGGGTGCATCAACCAGCGTTTGCACGTGTATAAAAGAAAAAGAGAATATAAAAATGAAGTAGAAAGTGAATAATTACTGTCTGGCATACAAAAGCATTCGTTCCAACAACAAAATATTGCGTATATTGTGCAATAAACTATGCAATTTAGTGCAAACATTGAAAGTAAAATATTGTATAAAAAAATTGTTTTGTTGAACATCTAAGGCATTGAATGGATAGCTAATGATACGGAGTAACTTCTACCACCATTTTCTGAAACTTATTTAAGCAAACGAATGCATCTTGTGCGTAATTTCCATGAAAATTCGCGATTTGCATCACATTTTTAATTTTAGTAATTCGCGGGTGATTCCAACACGGAATCCACTTATTTAGGATTATAGTCCATGCGATCCTGTGAAATTCAAAATTTAGATCACCCAAATCCGACCTCTGGTTCAAAAGTTAGAAACATTTGCGTTTCGCTGCTGTCCGGCGCTGCCGACGTCGGCTGCGAAAAAATGCATTTCAATTTGGTGCGAAAAATTGGGATTTTCACCAGGCGACCAGGAGCAGGCAGTAGGTGGCTGCGAAATAGAAAAATGCGAATTGCGGCCAAACGGAGGCACTTAGAGCCATGCGGTTTTTACTGGTCTCTTCAGAATCGCATGGCCCACAAGTGTATAAAAAAATGGTTGTTGTTGTTGCACTGTAAACATTTATAAAAAATTAAAATATGTCGCAATCGGCAACAAATATGAGAAAACAGCATAAAACACCAGCAAATGCTAACTTTAGTTTGACATTATGGGCATAGAAAGTTGCAGGAAGGCCTGCAAATTATTCTGAGTACCATTAATGTTAAGTAGCTCCATTTTTTGTAAAAGTTTGAAAGCCTACTAACAGCAAAGATAGTACTATGTTATATTATTAAATATTTATTCAATTTTAACCACTTTGCCATGGAATTTGTTCTTATATTTTTGCGCCGAATTAATGCAACAATTTAAACAAAAAATCTTCGAAAAATATTAAGAAACCACGAAGTTTTGGCAAAAAGTGTGATTACATGATTTCTGCACCTTTTGCAGTGGCTTTACATGGACAATAACATACTACTGTCCGCTAACATAACAGTCTTGGGCAATAACATTCTACTGTCTGCTAACATAACAGTCTGCACAGTTAACAGTGCGTTAACAGTATCAGGCAGAAATCCACCTACTGCCTGCTCCTGGTCGCCTGGTAGAAATCCCAGATTTTGGCACCAAATTGAAATGCAGTTTTTTGGCAGCGGCGCCGGCAGAGCGGTGGAGCTACCTGATGGAGTTGCATATGCAAAGGGGCAAATTTGAATTAACGGAAGCGGGATGTGGCGGGACCGGAAAATGCCACTGGGCGGAAACCGGATATGGACCACTTCCGGTCCCAACTTCCGGTTTCCGGCCCCCCACTTCCGGTCTGGACCCCAAACCGGAAGTGGAACCCCGTTATTTTCGTTTCCGGTCCGAGTCGACTTCCGGTCCCGCCATATCCCACTTCCGTTAATTCAAATTTGCCCCTTTGCATATGCAACTCCATCAGGTAGCTCCACCGCTCTGCCGGCGCCGCTGCCAAAAAACTGCATTTCAATTTGGTGCCAAAATCTGGGATTCAAATTTGCCCCTTTGCATATGCAACACCTACGGGTAGCTCTGCCGCTCTGCCGACGCCGCTGCCAAAAAACAGCATTTCAATTTGGTGCGAAAATCTGGGATTTCTACCAGGCGACCAGGAGCAGGCAGTAGGTGGCTGCCGAACACAAAAACGCTTCTAACTTTTGAACCAGTGCTCGTAGCGAAAAACTAAAAATGCCAAAATTTACAGAACCGCATGCGCTACAATCGTAGCTAAGAAGATTTATTCTTGGAATTACCAACGAGTTTATAAAATTACAAATATGCGTCAAATAGCAAACTTTCAGCGAAAAAGTGGCTAAAACGTCAGAATTTCGAGTTCTAACTTGCAAATATAGAAACTACATGATTTTCTATATTAAATGAGCACATACAATTCTATGAAATATTTCAAGAAATAACGATATGGTAACATCAATATCGACCACATATCGGTGCATCAACCAGCGTTTGCACGCGCATAGCAGAAAAGACGAATATAAAATTTAAGTAGAAAATTATTATTTATTGTGTAGCAAACAAAAACAATCGTTCAAACAACATATACATATATACAATATATATTGCGTATATTGTATATATATTGTCTCATGCCCGAATTCCACGCATTTGGATCCGCATAAAAACGTTAATTAAGCTCAAACTTTTGCATATTTTCTGCTGTCAATATAATTTGGACATCGATTAATCCGAAACAAGTTAAAAAATGTGTGCATTTTGAAAAATTCTATAAGAAAACTCGATTTCAAAAGCCTGTTATATGAATTTTATTTTCAAAATTGCGACCACTTTCGTTCTCCAAATCATATAGATATATTCATGAAATTGGTGTAGAATTGTTCTGGCTACATGAATTTATAAACGCTTTTACTAACTTATGGGCATGGTCAAATTTTATTGCAAAAAAACACGAAATTGACTCTCAAACTGTCGGAAACAAGCGCTTATAACTAAAATATTTTAAGAGTTAGAATTCTGCAAAGTATCTCAGAAGATGCGCAATCCTCTCAAGATACCGTTAGCAAAAAAAATTGCAACAAAATTCGCATTAAAACCGATGTTTTACGCCATTTTCACTTTGAAATTCAAAATACAAGCCGCGAATTTGAATGCCAATGGAAAACCATTAATTTTTGCGAAATTTGTGCCCACGTGCATATGCTACACATTTCACACGCGCCACACACAGGCCACACACTTGCACACCAGCCAACAAACAGGCCACACACATGCACACCAGCCAACACACAGGCTGGTGCGTGTGAAAAGTGAAGCATATGCACGTGGGCACAAATTTCGCAAAAATTAATGGTTTTCCATTGGCATTCAAATTCGCGGCTTGTATTTTGAACATCAAAGTGAAAATTGCGAAAAACAGCGCTGTTAATGCGAATTTTGATGAAATTTCTTTTGCTAACTTTATCTTGAGAGGATTGCGCATCTTCTGAGATACTTTGCAGAATTCTAACTCTTCAAATATTTTAGTTATAAGCGCTTGTTTCCGACAGTTTGAGAGCCAATTTCGTGTTTTTTTGCAATAAAATTTGACCATGCCCATAAGTTAGTGAAAGCGTTTATATATTCTTGTAGCTTGAAGAATTCTACACCAATTTCATGTATATATCTATATGATTTGGAGAACGAAAGTGGTCGCAATTTTGAAAATAAAATTCATATATGAATTATTTGAAATTGAAATTTCTTATAGAATTTTCCAAAGTACACAAATTTTCTAACTTGTTTGGCATTTATGAATATCTAAATGAAGTTAAGAGCAAAAAATAGTAACAACTTCCAGCTTAATTAACGTTTTTTTGCGCATCCAAATGCGCGGAAATGGTGGCATGAGAATTCCCCTTCAGTTGACACCAACACTTTGAATGGTCATAACTCTGGTAAATCTGAACCGATTTCGATGATTTTTGTGGAATATAAAAGGAAATAACACTGAAGCATTCAATTCACTAACAGTATAGTAATTACAGCACTGGAAGTAGGCTCTTTTTCCACACTTTTGTACTCACAATGTGCCTCTATGTAGATCCTCTTAAGAAATAATTAAAAACTTTGTTGTATTTGTTTATTTTTATTATAATTTAATTAGATTTCTTAAAAGAGTAGTTCTAGTGGCTTAATTATCTATGTTTGTATATGTATATAATATATATATTGCATGTGTATGTATACAATTATGTGTATTGTTATATAAGTTATTATAGGAAAATTAACGAAAGCTTTTTGACTTCTACATATACATATATGTAAATTACAACTAAGGTATGTACGATGACGACAGCGACGGCGATAACGACGCACCAGCGCCTCAAGTGACCACGAGATGACAGCAATAAACGAGACAACATGTTGAGGAAATCCAGGCTGATCCGAGTAGTTGAAACGATCACGTATAAGACCTGAAATCAAAAAATTCAAAGATGCGTTACAACTAAAATGTAACTGTATGTGTAATCTAAACGTAATAAAAATATTTTGTATTATGAAACACATGATATCGACTGACACTTACCCGCAAATGGTCCGCAGGCGCACGTAAACAAGCCGGAAATGAGCAGTGCCAAACTGGAAGCTGCTGGTAAACGTCTCAATGGAACACAACCGGGTATAATAAGTGACCAGCAGATTGTGCGCACACCCTTGCACATGCCAATCCAAACGAATGTACACAGTATGACCATGTAGGAGCGTGTGCAGGCCATGACAGTGCCACCGTGTGCGATGCCAACGACACCTGTGGAATAAAAATATTTATTAGGAAATTCATTACTTCATTTAAGAGGTGAGGAGGGTTTCAAAATTCAAAAAAAATTGTTTAAAATATTATCTAACAAGTAAGGAAGGACTAAGTTCGGTTGTGAGCGCACATTTTATACTCTCGCAATTTATTTATTTAATTTTATTAATATTATATAATACACAATTTTACCCACATATTCGTCATATATATGGTATGAAGTCCATTGAAAGTTGGAAACCCTAAGATTAGGTTAGAAGCACCGAGGTCCTCATGTACGATATATAGGGGCCTTGAAAACCTATGGTCCAATTTTGGCGATTTTTCGAAAGTGCCCGCCACATTATAAATGCAGTATTTATGAAAGGTCCTGTTCCGATTACTTCACTAGTGCTTACATTATATATTGTAAAGTAAACTATTCAGATTGTCTTTAAAGTTCTGGTATATAGGAAGTAGTCGTGGTTATGCACCGATTTCGCCTATTTTCACAATATACGATTGGAAGGCAAGGCGAATATTACAAACCAAATTTCATTGATAGCGGCCGAGTAGTTTCGGAGATATTGGCGGAGCCACACCCACTTAAAATTTTTTATAACAATTTAAGAGCAGCCCTTCTGTACCTTCTTTATGAAGAAATTTAAGGTTTCTAGTGTTTTCTCTTACTGACTCAAAGCATTTTTAGTAATTTTCAACCTAACTTTTGTATGGGAGGTGGGCGTGGTTATGATCCGATTTCCCCCATTTTTGGACTGCATTAGGAAATGGCTAAAAAAAACGACTGCAGGAAGCTTGGTTTATATAGCTCTATTGGTTTGCGAGATATGTACAAAAAACTTAGTAGGGGGCGGGGCCACGCCCACTTCCCCAAAAAAAAAAATACATCCAAATATGCCTCTTCATAGTGCGATCCTTCAAACCAAATTTTATTTCTATAGCTTTATTTATGGCTTAGTTATGGCACTTTATGTGTTTTCGGTTTTCGCCATTTTGGGAGCGTGGCAGTGGTCCGATTTTGCTCATTTTCGAAAGCCACCTTCCTATGGTGCCAATAAATAAGTGTGCCAAGTTTCATCAAGATATCTTAATTTTTAATCAAGTTACAGCTTGCACAGACGGACGGACGGACGGACGGACGGACAGACAGACATTCGGATTTGAACTCCACTCTTCACCCTGATCACTTTGTTATATATAACCCTATATCTAACTCGTTTAATTTTGGGTGTCACAAACAAGCATTATGTGAACAAAACTATAATACTCTCTTAGCAACATTTGTTGCGAGAGTATATAAAAAAATTAAATAAAAATAAAAAAAAAAACAAAAAAAATATTAATAAAAATAAAAAATTTAAAATAAAAAAATATAAAACGAAAAACTAAATCAATACAATATTCGTATGTTTGCAATTGACAATTGATTACATGAAACTACTAAATATGTATTATATTATTATACTATATTATATATATTTATATATATATTGAAATAACTGCAATATTTTCACTAACTGTAAATTATTTCCGCATTCTACTTGATTGCTCAACTAATTTTTTTCTTTAGAAATACGACTTAAAATATACCTATATATGTATATACACACACACAAACATATATATAAAGGATAGATGCCCCTAGTATTAAATATTTACACATGTATTTAATATATTTATTAGCATATTTTTACAACTATTAACATTTTGTCTTAATTAATAATATAAAAAAAAACAAAAAAAAAAATATGAAAAAAATGTCAAACCCCCGAGAGAAAAGCAAATATAATGTTATTTTTTTCGTTTTACTATGAAAGTGATATCGATTCTGATATCTCCGAGAGTTAAAAAAAAACATAATTGTATGATGTAATAACAATCATGAAGTTGACGATAAAGCATATACACGTGCGTATTATTAATAAATATAAATAAATATCTAAAATGTGTAAAGAACTTTTTGGGAAAGGGTGGGCGGACTTGGAAAATCGCAAGTGATGTCAAGACGGTCTCCATTACCCGTTAGAAATGTATTAAAGAAAAGAAAATAACACCCTTTATACAATGAATTACTAAACTTTTGAAAAATGTTAAAAAAAAATTATAATACTTTTCGTTGGAAAAGGGAACGAACTCTGATCCTGTCTACCCGCAATGAAAAACATCTATTTATTGGGAATTATAATTGAATCCGCAGCGAAAAACTTCCGAATGGTTTACTTCTTTAAAATTTCCGTAACTCACTCATCAACGGATAGATTTCGACCAAAATTTTCGAATTTGCGAATTCAATGATTCGTACGATACGGTTTCAATGATGCCGACGTAAAATTTTTCGATCGAATTGACCCATTTGTAGATCGAAACGGATTCAATGATTAGTCCCATTAAAACATGATTAAAAATACGGGAAGCGAACGAAGTTGTATTTGAGTCTATAAACAAACTAATTTTCGAGACCATCTTGTCTTTATTTCTTTAAAAAATAGGCTCTTTTTCAGTATTTACAAGACATGGAGGTGTTAGTCGAGTCATTTCATCTACCGCGAGAGCGGGTAGGTTTTTCAGTAAAATTCTTTTTGTGGACTATATGTTCCTGCAGTGTGTTGCTTGGACTGGATGTTTGAGTTCCATAGAGTGGAAAAAGTAACAGTGATTTGTGGGGTATTAGCCAACTTTCAATGATCTTTTATAGTGCTCTGTCGACAATGGTTGAATAACATTGTTGCATTTAATATTTTATTGAAGAATGTAAAATACCTTACTGACTAATCCAATAGCTCGCTACAAATTTTATTTAGAGTTACCGGGATTGAATTATTTTCAAGATATTGAAAATACTTATATACTGCGTACATTGTTGTTTAAAAAAGTGTTTATTTTCTAGTACTATGAAGAATAAAGGAATTTTCTTTGTACATTTTTCACATATGAGAATGATGAGTATACGAAGTTAGATCTTGACACCATTGGTTAAAGACATATCAGTATACTAAAGTAGAGGAAGAATGATGGAAAACACGGTGCATTTCGGTAATATAATATTGTATTATTACATTTTATTAAAAATACAGAATGAAAAGTGCACTATTAACACATGCACCTGTGTAACTCTCAGTCAAGCTCTATATAGTTATTCTCTTTGGTGTCTGACAGAGTTGAGTTCAGAAGAGGGAGAATTTCCAACGAACCTGTGACGTTGTATTTCAAAATTTCAAAATAGAGTTATATTCAGTTTAATAAATCCGAATTTGATTTAACAAGCAAAGTAAAAATAATTTACTAATATTATTTAAAGCATGACTGGTAATATCATTGAAATTTATAAATATCCCGATGTGGTTTTGGCCTTTGAAGGGCTCTCAAAAAATTTATTAGTTGTGCGAACAGAATCAACTAAAGACGATGTATAATAAAAGAAACCCAAATGATCTATTAAGGGGTTCTCGGTTTCAAATTTAATTCGAAGAATGTTCCTTTAAAATTTCAAGTGAAAATTTCAAAAACCCTTGAACACATATCCGATCTATAGTGGACGCGTCAGGCGACGGCAAGAGTGACTTTAAGCGCGTTTTTCTCGAAACAGTGTTTTTACGACAGGTGCATGAGGTTACTCAAAATCTATTAATCCAATCGGTTCCAAATCTTAATACGTTATTCTATACATACATATATAGCTAAGGTATGAACTAGGATAAATAAAAGCGGTGAAGATCTTCTTTACTTTACAACTTGATTCGGAATTTTTGGTTTCAGATGTTCCAATAAGGAAATCACATGCGCCGCCGAAAAGAAGGGCTTTTGTTTCATCGCAAAAAACAACAAAAAAAAATGATGTACAATATTTGTGTTCTTTTTCAAGTCTTCAAATAAATGTATGCAAAGTTACAACCCTAAAAAATAATATATGTTCAATTACCAGCCCATTGAAAATCGTCAAAATTTGAAGTCGAGAATGGACTAACATGTGAAGAGCTATTTTTAATACGCATTTATTTATTCACGCGATACACTAGAATATTTAGAATTTCTACTACCAAACTGTAACAACTGTATAGTTTTTGTTTCCCAAAATTTTTCGATAATATTGCCCGCGAAACGTTCTTGGAGAGAGAGAGAGAGATTGGACTTTATAATTGGCCTGAAGAAGAAATGGATCCCAATAGATGAAATATAGTTTGCATATTTGGTAAATACTACTGCGACAACTCACAAATAAGATTGTAAGTTAGAAAATGCGCAATCGTAATTTCTCAGATTCTATGGATATTCGGGTTTTTGGGAATTCAGCTTAAAAATATAAATTTAGCAATAATATTGCTTCTAGGTCACCAAGAGAATGAGGTATAAATCGGCATGATAAAACGAACAAGGCAAACGAATGATGTCTACTCAGAATCTAATTATAATTATAGTATTTTATTCCGTGGCAGCTACAAATAATGTATTTTCAACAAGAGAACTTTCGAAAATAATTTGCCCACATTCGTAATAAATGTAAGTGAAAATATGTTGCAACTGTCCGCTCAATTATAAAACAGCTACACAGCCCACTAACAAAGTATTTCAAGTGCTTACGAACCGCATCAAGTGCCGCACAAATGGCCCACAGACCCTATTAAGTAAAAGTGGCGAATGTTGTTAATTTTAATTTGAGCCAACTTTGGTTAATGCTAACAAGTTTCTCGCTTCTCTCTTCTCGCATTCGTCACACACACTTTTATAAATACATATACATACTTATCTACAATTGTATATACAGTGATTTCTATATAAATAATACAAAGAATACATAATTTTCATTTGATTGAATTTTATGGTGATTATTATGGCCAAACGAGAGTGCGGCCGCCTGACAGCCCTACAATTCATTTGTGGTCAACTATGACTTCCGGCAAATACACTCAGTTCAGAATGTATATGTATGGGTAGCTTACTGTTATGTGGTCAAGTGAGCAGCTGAAAGCCGCTAGTGCCCTGGAGGCAAGTAAGGCAGGAACGGAAGTGACCGCAGTTAGCCACAGCACGTTTGTGCAAATGTACTTTAAGAGGATTATGCCGAGTATTGTAAGCCAATCATACAGATACACATACAAACATACACAATCACCGCCATTAATGGTGTGACTCCATTGTGGAAAATAAAAGTAAATGCGGTGCTTACATTTGTACAGTTGGGGCACTTCATAAAAAATGGGTTAAATGGGCGTGTAAATGGTGCTGAGAGTGAAGAGGTGTGTATAAATTTATATATAACGGTACTTTTTGACCAGATTCCGCTTAAAAGTCAGCGCTTTTGGTGTGCTCAAAGCCGCGGTAGCTTGAGAAGTGAGCTGTTGTACCTTGCGAAGCTGTCTTACATACCATCGCTGCGACTTGGGATGGGCGCAAGCTTTGAGTGAGTTTGAGTCGCGTAATACATGCTGCTTTTTAAGCTCAAAAAACTGTATATTGCTGCGTTTGAGAGTGAAAAACCTGGGTGGGGTTCCCGCGCTGCTGCTAAGCACCATTGTTGGTACATAGAAATTTTACCGCAACGATACAAGATACACATTCGAATGATAAGAGTGGCATACATACACACCGACTAATTCACTGAAAGTTTTAGAGTAAAATGAAAGCCGAAATACACACAATCAGAAGGATATAAACAAAGGACCAACCCAAAAACTAAACACAACTACTGCAAAACAACAAGAACCCTAAAAACGGTTTGTGCAAAATAAACACAACAACAACAACAGAAACAAAGAGTCTACAAGAAGTAATAAAAATCACAGCCACTATGTGTATTACTGATTGTGGATGCTGTGAGAACTGCTGCAAACTCATACTCAATTTGTAGACAAATAAAAGATTTGTGTAAGTATCTGTTAGATTGCTCCATTGTGATATGTATGTCTCCAGTATGCGCTCTCTCTCCCTCAGATACTCAGTGCTTCACTCATTAACGACAGTTACTTCGTGTGCTCTGCAATCTCAGGCTTCGTGTGCTCTCCAATCACGCTCTTCGTGTGCGTGTGTAACGGTATATTTTAAGCGCCAAATTCGGTATGCATACCTTAAGGTGTGCGAGCGTTATCAAAAGGTTTCTTTCGTACTCGTTTTTGGATTCCATATAGCTTTTAAGCTTTTTGGAGCGAGCTTCTTTTTGTTGCGTGAGTGAGATGGATAGTACCTACAACAATTCCCCTCTCAAAGGGGTTTGAGCTTTCTTAGAACATGCGCCTGAAGAAAGCTCGAATTTCTCCAGTTTTCCCGTTGACCTAAAAGCTTTCGGCAGGGATGTGTTTTCATATGCTTTCCAGCGTTTTTGCTTTAATGAGGCTTTACTCCACTTCATGTTGGGGCTATACTTCGTACTCTAGCATGCATTGGGGCTTGCTTATTCCAGCTTTTTTTAGTATTTACAGATAATTTGTTGCGGCATATATTGCTCAAAATAATGTAATCCATATTGATTACTAGGTGGAGCACTCAGTGTGTCAAATCTTGGTATATAATAATTTTGAAGTAAAATCTAGCATATAAATTAGACTAAAATCCAATTCAGTGATTATTATAACCAACTATTTGATATATTTAGGGCTTAGAGACAGCTATGTACAGTTTTTGAAGATCTGCATGGTTTTATTTCGAACAACTTTGTGAGGAGTTTTTGAATGTCAGAAATACGCACCCAGGACTCAACGTCAGAACTAATTGGAGAAGTCAGACAGATTATTCTGCGACTGAAACCGGTTAACACCTTACGTTCAAGACTAGAATTTTGTAGGATTGGATTATACACAACCACTAAAGTAGGGAGCCAATAAGATGATTGGGATTGCGAGACAATTAGATTTATTTAAAAGTATTTTCAATATAAAATAAAATGACCTTACCTACATATATCCCTTGAATAGCCTTTGCGACCACAAATACATACATTTTCATATCTCAAAGTTTCATCAAAATTTATCACTTTCCAAAATGCAACAATTTCACACACAAAAGTACCAAAATATACACACACGCACATCTGTATATATAATATGCAATTCTCGTGAAAGCATAGCAAAAGGTGAATGTCCTCTTGTGTGAGCTGCAGGCGAATTCGTGAAGCTCCAGAGTAAAGCGCATGCCTGACGTGCATGAAGGAAAATACTCAGTGCATATAAACTACTGAAATGCAAGTATATACTTATATACTATCATGTGCAGTGATAGTAAATATACTAGTTCGTAGTGGTTTGCTTGCATACATACACAGAGATATATGTGTGTTATGACTTTCATAGCACACTTCCAGGCGCTTGAGCTTGTCTCTTACAATGTACGTAATGTAGCGCGTATTTTAGGTAATTAATCGAAACGAGTTCGGAAAATATGAGCGCAGTCATTATTTCACTTAAGTTTCGCTGACAGCGCGAATTTATGTGGAAAGTTTAAAAAATAACAGCGGGAAATGAGTACATGAGAGCTCCATATTAGAAATATTGAAAATATTTTTAGAAAGAATTGCATATTTGAGAATTGCATTCATTATTGAGTAATTAAATGTATAATATTAAAAAACAAATTTAAACCAGTAGTATTTGTTTTTTACCGATTTTCTTCAACATAGCTTTAGACTGGTTACTACACTGATCAACAAAAAGATTGTAGAGCGCTGGGCCGTGCATTTTAGTGAACTACTGAATGCCCGGGGAAAACCATAAGGAAGGCCATTTACCAATAGAAGCTAAGCTGAAATTTCACTAGATACACAACCTCCGACGACAGTTGAAATTCAAAATGCAAGAAATCACCTGAATAACCACAAGTCACCTGGAGAAGACAACATAGCAGCTGAACTATTAAAAAATGCCAGTGAGCTATATCTTAAAAGAAAATCAACCTACTATTCACGCCAATATGGGAGCAAGAAGTCTTGCCTATAGATTGCAATACAGCCATTATAATACTAACCCATAAGAAGGGAGAAAATACCTTCTGTAGCAAAGTGTATCGTGGTATATCGCTTCCCAACATAACGTACAAAATATTCGCACGGGAATTGCCCGAATCATCTATCATATCAACGCGTCTTCCAACTAGGCAGATCAAAAGGAAGGCCAAGATCAAGAAGGAATGACGAATTAAACAAAGCTCTGAAGAAGTTCCGACTGGAAAACTAGATAGAGACCGCAAACGACTTGGATGCGTATTGTTCAGCAGGTCAAAGCACATAGGGAGCTGTAGAGCCAATTGATGATGACTACATCAATAGCATAAGATATTAATGTTTTAAAGATTAAATTTTGAAAACACTTCAGCATATAGAGGATATAAGTGTAAATGCGGTTGGAATAATGATGTCACGAAAACATATAAGGTAATCCGTAATATATTCGTGTCATAAATGCTCCTTCAATAAGGATCTACAAATAATTTTAGTATAAGAAATTCATTCAAATTAAAAAAAAAACTTCTGATATAATTTGTGTAGAACACCTTTAAACACTTTTATTTTTATATTATTTTATAAATAGAATAGTTGAGATGAAATGGTTAATGAAGATCTCAATCGACGCGACATATATGAGATAATTATAATTAAAGTGTTGTCACTATTATATTACTATTGTAATTAAGGAACAATTATAATTAATAATATTAATAATAATATTACAAAGAGTCAAGAATTCTAAAAACATGATTTTCGTGATGATTTTTTTTATATAGAACTTTGAAGTGAGGATACATCATTCTTAAATGGTTGAACGATTGTCGAGCGCTCATGAGTGAGCCTCTGAATATGAGATCGAAGCACAAATATTTTTGTCAGATTTGCTTGCTGTTTGCTAAATAATTAATCGGAAGACTCTACTATAGTCTCTATATACAATAAGGCATCAATCCTAATGACACTAATTGCCGAAATTTATAGGTAAAAAGCTCTTCTGTTTTCGACATTTTTGGTTCAACCACTGTTAAATAAACCATATTTGAGTGCATCAAAAAAATAATTTCAAGGACAATTTTGTACTTTCAAATGACTAACAATAATGACGAGTGAAGTGGTTTTAGGAGATCGAGCACGTTGGAAGCACATATCAATAAAATGTGGATTTTTGTAAAAATATGTATTTAAAATGTATTTCTCTAATGAGCGCCTAGTAATTCCTCAAAGGACCTCCCAATAAAATACCCTGTAAAATCTAAAATAATAATTTTTAAGAAAAATCGTAGAACACATATTGTTTGTAACCGACAACTATAATACATATCAAAATTTTGAGTGAATCGGAGTTATCAGGCTTTTAAGGGTTAATGAAGTCGAGGGTTTTTATTTTCAAAGAATGCCCATTTATTCTTTAAGTGAGACTATTAGAAACTTCTTGACATTTAATGTTCGCAAATACTAGGAAAGCTAATATTAATTACGGAATGAGACTAGTCTGTTTGTGAATTGCATCGAATGAATCGGTGGGCTATGAATTATTGCCACAAATCGCTGAAGACATGATCAATGATTAAAATTGTTGAAAATATGTAGAATCGGAAAAAAATAGTTCTAAAGCCATTTTTTTTTCATCATAACATAGAAAGTATGAGAATGGATAGAGTGATCTAGCCGACAATTAACAAAAAGTATTAAGTTTACTAAAGTTCTGAAAAAGTGAACAGTCTTATCACAACTTATAACATCGAAAATAAATATTATTAAATAAATGTATTATTTTCCACTTCTAAAAAAGTAAATTAAATTTTTCTTTCGTAAATAAGTCATTCAACTTTCTAATTCCTGAGTATTTACTCATTTTGTTTGTTGAAAGTTTGATCCACTTTTCCAGCTAGTAGTCAACAACAGCAAATTCTTGCATGTTTTGTGAAATTCCATTGTAGTGTATAAATCGCGATTGTTTGTTGCAACTAAAGTATTGACTTTTAAACATGAATGCAACTTGTCAAGCTGAAAACAAGCGAACAAGAGGATTTGTCCATGCTAATTTTTGTTATCCATAGTCGCATGTTTGTTTCGCTGCCATTGTTTATATTCATAAGCGTGTATTACTATGCGGTGCTTATGTATGCCACTTTTGTACGCACTCTCTGTTTGGGTTAGCAATGCTTCATTGGGGATTATGAAGTTTGGCGAAATGTATTGTTTGGTAAATTTGCGGGAGTTATTGTTACTATTGTTAGTAACTATATATATGAGTATATGTGATACCCGCTAATCTCACTTTAAAAGGAGCTTAAATCCGTTGTGTTTGAAAAAATTAAAATAGTGGAGTTTAAAAGAAATATAATACAGTTGCTATATATGATGATTGTAATAACTTTAAGGGTACTTCAGTACCCCATGGAAGAAACATGGCGTTCTTTCGATATATTTCGAATATAATTGCGAACTAAAAATATGATTTTTTTTGGACCTGCTCTGAATGAACGGACTTCGGACGGACGGAACGGATTATCTAATAAAAAGTTATAGTTACTAATTTGAGTCAGTTAGATCAGTCAGGAAGTCAATCAAAGCCCTGATTGAAGGAGAGGATTGCTTCGAATCTACTGGTGTACCGGGTTATCTGATTAACAATTTCACCCTCTGAATTGAGGGATTATTGAAGAGTCAACCGGATTTTATTTCAAAAATCTATTTTGACAATTTTTTAAATTTTATTTTCTTTTTTTATATAAGATCCTGGAATGGTGGGAAGCCATGTGACCAAGATGAATGGAATATGATTATTATATTTAATAACCAATTTTTAACTTCCCCTCTTATAAATCCGATTATTTCTAAAAAATCGAGATACACTAATTCACTAAATTGAATGTGAACTCATCTTGACACTACAGAGAATTTGATGAGTTTTCATAGTCGAGTTGTAATATTTTGAGCGAATGGGATTCATGTCGGAAATCTAATCTAGAGTCGACTAAACTAGAGAAAAACTTCTTTTATGAGTTGCTTTTAAATTTGGATTTAGAAATAACAGCGTTAAAGACTAGGACACATAAATTAATATTCAGTGGAAAATATGAAAGAAACGGATATTATAGGAATCAACGAAATTCCAAAGACAAAATACGTAAAAAATAGCGGACTCAAGTAAACATTTGGCAGAGAATGTTAGATATTTTAGATTAAATTCACACAAATAGGTATTTAGCGTAGGTATGTATTCATATAAACGTTCTCTACAACCAAGTACTTATTTTCACCACGATACCATATTTCGTTGCATACTTTGTGGCTGAATTCGCCGTAAATTACATGCGTATTCCTAATATCGTAAATTCATATGATTTCTTAAAACACACACACCCTTACAGATATGTATGTAACTCAAACTGGCTTTTTATCGTATTTCGCTCAATACGACGTAGTATTTGCTGCTTTGTTATGCCGGCTTCTGTCACATACTGTTGTTGTCTGTAGATACATGGATATGTGTATTTGTAATAAACAAAAGCATTCATACCTTTGTATCATACGCTCTCACTGCTACAAAGAGTCCATGTAAAGAGCAACGAACATTTATTGAGTAACAGACAGGGATACCACGAAAGCAAGTGAGTAAAGAAAGCGGCGGATTTTGAAAGTGAATTAGAAGTGGGTGAAATATTTTAAGTTTCATATTTATACAAAGTCAATTTTTTAAAATTGTTTTAATGGATTTGAAATTAAATCCATCAAGATCATTTAAAACTTATAAAAATAAATATACAGAGAATATTTTTTTTAAAGAGTGGATTTTGTATATATACTTTCAACCTCAGATGCTCAAGGTGTAATCGAAAATAATAAATAAGTTCAGTAAGAGTCTATATAGCATGCTTCTTGGGAAAAGCGGTGCCAACATGTTTTATAATACAATTATTTGTCTTTTAAAAATGTTCAAACCGTAAAAAACCTTCATGAGATCTGAGATAAAGCCTCATAGTCTATGTTTCCTGAACGATAAACATCCTTATTTAAAAAAAAAATTACCTGCTGTGTTTTTAAAAAATACTCTTCTTCTATATGAATATTAAATGTTCTTATTTAGATAATTAAATTTTACTCACATTTTTGTTGCTCTGTAGACTTTATCCATGGTCCGAGTAATGATCCATAGGTATTTCCTAAAAATATATAAAATAACAAAATCAATACAGGGAAAAATATTATATTAATAAATATTAAAATAAATATTTTTTATAAATCCTAAAACAAGAGCTTGGTTTAAAACTTACGAAAAAAAAAAAAATATTTTTTTCTTTAAAAATTTATTGAAAAATTTTGAAGAAAAACTTCAATAATACACAAAGTTGTACTTTTATTCAGATTAGATTGAAGAAATCTTTACCCAAAATCACTTCCCACTAAAATCCCACAATTATTATAAATACATTTTTTGTTCTCACTTAGGCAACCCTGCACAGCCACTGTGCGAATGAGCTATAGCAAAAATATGCTGAAATTACCACGCTACGATAGCGAGAGTGGGGGAATTATTTACGCCGCACGTAAGCATTGTTGCGTTACGTATGGCATGGCACAGCTATTGCGTCGGCGCTTAAACCACTCACAGCACCAGCAAGCCAGCCAGCCATGCAGTGGCGGCACTGTCAGTCCAGTCAGTCTACGGTGGGTAGATTGTTTGTTTGTTGGCTAAAGTTGTTTTCAGTCTGAAACGAATTGTTGTGAATGATGGACGGTAGAGCAATTGGCTGCGACGTTTAGAATATTTAGTGAACGGACTTGGATCAGTCATTTTTTTTCATGTGTGAATTGTGTTGATGGGGCAATTGGAATAGCCAGTGTGTAGTGGCACATAGAAGCGCGCAGAGTCAATGTGTGATGAAGTACAGTGACAACAGACCAGACACAGACGGCAGGCAGGTTGGCAGTTAATCAGATAGGCAGTGAAGCTTGAAGAAAGCAAGGCATAAGAATTTTTAGGGAGAACAACAACCGAAAAAGAGTGACGGTTGGTTAAAAGTAAAAGCCGGCGATTTTGGTATGCAAGAAATTGAAAAATAAAATAAATTTAAATATTTGTGGAGTTACTGACTTAAATTGTGCTTTAAGAAGGATAATTTTGAATAAAAAATAAATAAAAATTTTCGCGTTTTTGCTAAATTTCAGTAATCAAAATTTACGTGCGAAATTATTGCTTTGAGTTTATGCGCCTAAAAGTCTATCAAGTCTGGCAATAAACCGCAAAAACACACACAAGGAAGAGGATACAAGTGAAGAGGATATAAAAATTTAAGAGCTCATATACTGAAGCCAGTGAAGAGACAAAGGTTAAGTAGTGGCAAAAGCGTTGTTTAACCTGTCAGTGTAGTGTTTTGCATATGTGTGTGAGTGACTACTACCGCTTGAATATTTCGCATCCTTAAAAACAGGAGGCACAAAAATCAATCAAAATTCCAAACCAAAACTGAGTGTAATGGTATTTTCTACTAAATATATATACATATGTACACATATATCTCTAAAAGTAAATTCTACATAAAATTTCTGAGAGGAAAGTGCAATAAAAGTGTGACGAAAAACGAAAGTTTATTAAATTCTGCAAAGCAAAAAAATTTCAAAAATTCTCAAACATCAAAACAAACTAAAACCTACGAGCCACCTAGCGCTAGACAAAAGACAACACTAAAACCTCCCCCAAAAAGAATAAATAGCATAACACCCCCACAACAACAAACAAACAAACCATCCAGCTACCAACAACGACGAAGGATCAAAGCAAAAGGATAATTTGGTAGCGTGTTGCGCGCAGCGGTGGTGTGCCGTACAAAAATAATAACAAAAACAAAAGGTAGCAAAATCAAAATTGCAAAAACAAAAAACAAAAAACAAAAACAAAAATCGGAAATAAAACTCGCTGTGCAACGTGTCTGATAAAATCAAAAGTAAGCGGCAGCTTCATATCGCACAGCCAGCAGTCATTGTAGTCGTTGTGTATTTTGCATCTGTCGTGGCTGTTGTGGCCGGATAAGACGCGAGGAATATAATAACAAAAACAAAAACGTAGATAATAACGAAAATACCTTTTCCAAACGCCGGTATCAGTGGATCATTGTGCAGTGCATTAGTCCTTCTTTTCACATATATATTTGTGTAGTTATGTGTTTGATAGCGCGCAGGGGTGTCTGAAATCGAAAAAAAGAAAAAAAATCACTTTGCACCCACTTACGTTAACTGCTACTGGGAGCCAACTAAACACTATATACTAAAGGGACGTTAAAATAATACAAAGACTGCAAATTTTGTATTTTTTCACAATCAATGTAAGTACAATTATATTATAATTAAATTGAGAAAAAATATATTGGCAAAAAAATTCCAAAATTATTTTATAATTTTCCTAATATCAGTAAGAAATAGAAATTCATTTCTCGTCTAAAAAAATATAAAAAATATCTCTGATTTTATTATTAATTAATTTCAAAAATATTTGGACCACATCGAAAATATTTTCGAATTACTACAGAAGCCGACATAGTCTGCGTTCAATTATTTTTGAATCATGCTCTGTACCTAAGTTTACTCTAAATCGAACAAGATTTTTTTCAAAAAAACATTATTTATTATTTTCGAAGATCCCACTTCGAACTCTATAGCATCTTTAATACATATGTATATGATTGACCGAAAAATGTGCTTTATATTATTTAGTAGAATTATAAAAAATCAATTTCGATATTCGTATTTAAATATTTCAATTTTGGAAAATAACTTCGAAAAACGGGGGAATATTTTAGTACCCGACTGGGTATTATTTGGATTATTTTTGGGACTTACTAACATCCATTTCACATCAGAACAGTCTTTTTTGAACAATAAACTATTTATCGAAGATCCGATTTTGAGAGCTGTAGCGTCTTTAATATATGCCTGATCGCGAAATGTGTTATATGTTATTGAGTTTGCTTACGATAAATCCAATATTTAAATTCGAAATCAAATATTTCGATTTTTGAGGCTAACTTAGAAAAACCAGAAATTGATTTTTTATTTATGACTAATTTTCTCGAAAAAATTTGATTACAATTCCTTGAATTTCGAAATTCGAAGTCAAATATTTCGTTTTTTGAGGCTAACTAATATAAAGCGGGAATTAATTTGTCTATTTATGACTCCATACTCAGTCGGGTAATATTTTTGGATCAAACTCGGTACTTAAATGTACTACAAATGGGGCTAGTATATTTTCGAAGATCCGACTTTGCACTCTACAGTACCTTCATTATATACTTGACCGACAAATGTGATATATGACATTAAGTACGATCACTATAAGCCCAATTTCGAAATTCGAAGTCAAATATTTCGATTTTGGTAGCTAACTTCGAAAAACGGGGGAATCAATTTTTTACTTAGGACTCAATATTAAAAAAAACAACCATTTGGTCTAAAATCCAGTCGACTTTTGATAGTGTTATGTTAGAAGCCCCCTAGCAGATCTCCATATAAGCCTCTGGATGGAGGAAATTTAAAGACAAATCCTCTTTTTTCGAATTTCTCAATAATCCGGCCAAGTGCAGAATACCTGAGCTGGAATCATATTACCATTTTTTGCTAAACTCGATTAAGAGATTTTCTATGCTGTAAAAAATTATGTATTCCTTTATAGAAAGGAACTTGCTTTAAAGAGGATGTGATTCAAAAATAATAAAACTCAAATAAATAATTTAAAGTGCAACTAAATCCCATTTGACACCCTTTAAAATCGTTTGAATGAAAACCATTTCTATGTTGTGACTACCATTCGCCTCAGGGACTTTCAACTGCTCAGAATATGCTTTCGCGCCCCTTTTGCTAGACACATTTTAATTAAATTTAAGCAACATAAAAAATGGAAGAAAAGTAGAAGTTATATTCTCCAGCGTAAACGCCGTCAATTACGGGATTTCACTGAATTAAATTAAATTGCAATCATTGACAAATCGAAAAGGGCACATGAACAGGTGAAAGTGGTGTCGCCATAGGCACATTTCGAAATCAACAGAGTCCCCAGTGAGTGTTATGCAAACTAACTGTGCTATATGTATATACAGAAGAACAGCTAGGCAGATCCTTAAATGCGCCTTTTAACACTGTAATATGTGCAATCTATCTAGCGATTGCATAATGATTTATTCCCTACCCACAACAACACCAGCGAAAACAAACCATTAGAAATCATCATCATTATGAATAAAAAATAGAAGAAATGGCATAAAACTCCACAGTTAGGCAGCTGGCAGGAAATAGTGATAAAGTAGTGCAACGAAGTCGAGCAAAAATTATTTGCACAGAACTCGGCAAGATATGAAAGAAAAAAACGTCTGCGAGAGCTTTCACTAGCTGAAATGCGCTTTCACGAGTGCTTGTGGCGCGGCGTTGCGGTTGGTTGACTGTCGCAGCCGGTTGGCACACATTAGGATATAACTCATTCGTATTGATGTCATTTGCAGCAGCGCCATAGGCCACAGGGCACAGTGGCAACTAAATGTACTCGGTATGTATTTGTGGCGCAAATCAAATGCTTATAAATAAATAAATAAAATAAAACGAAGAAGGAGGGAAGCTAGTAAAAAATGAATTAAATTGAAGTTCTGTGGCGCATGTTGGCGACATTTTAGGTTCCCTAAGGAAGCGCTGCTTAGAAAATGCCTTTCGGTTGTAAGCAATGGCAGAAGTGGGCATGTTGAGGCAGTATTGCTTGGCAATCTGAATAAGCCGTCTACTCGACCACTTGGTTGTCGCGCTGGCGTTAGTAGAGCCTATGAGCAGATTCAATTATCAAAATGTGGTGTGGGGAGATGAAGGAGCTGCAGTAAGGGAATAGGACTAGAGTATATGAATCGGTGTGTATATTCAAAATAGATTTAAAATCTGCGAGAATGTAAATAGATGAATTGAAGTAAATAGAAAGGAAAGTGGTAATCTCAATTATCTCGATTTGATTTCCGAGAATTTTTGAGAGATTTTGTGGTGTTCCAAGGGCTATATCTCTCATTGATTTAAACAACGGGTCCTCGGGTCTTCAAAATCGATTCTTCAAATTCAAACTAGTTAAGAGCTAGATAAAATGTTTTGGAAGTAGAAAAAAATGTGTACAGTCCCCAATGCTGGAGGTTAGTTTCTTCATAATCAATGGCAAGGTGCAGTTCGGTGAAATATCTGATTTTTATAGTACATATATTTATCGGTTCCAAAATTCTAAACTTAAATATTTCAAAACCTCCTCAACTGCGAAAGATGGTCTCAAAGTAGGCAAAGAAGGCACAAAAAAGTTTGATGTTTGGGTTCCGCATGATTTGACGCAAAACAACCTTCAGGACCGAATCAACGCTTGCGATATGATATGATACCCGGATGGTGACTGGCGACGAAAAATGGATCACATACGACAATATCAAGCGAAAACGGTCGTGGTCGAAGGCCGGTGAATCGTCCCAAACAGTGGCCAAGCCGGGATTGACGCCAAGGAAGGTTTTGCTGTGTATCTCGTGGGTATGGAAGGGAATCATCCGCTATGAGCTGCTCTCATATGGCCAGACGCTTAATTCTACCATCTACTGCGAACAACTGGACCACTTGAAGCAGTCATACACCATCCACCATATAGATCGGACATAGCTTCATGTGATTTCCACCTGTTCCTACCCATTGCGAATGTCCTTGGTGGTGTAAAGTTGAACTCAAAAGAGGCTTGTGAAAAGTAGCTGTCCGAGTTCTTTGCAAATTACTCATAGAACCTGCGACATGAACCATGTGATAGCCTTTTTTGACGCCCCCAGTAGTGAAATGTCAGCAAAGCTTTCCTTGCAATTGATTGCCGCGTGGCACGTTCATTAATCAGCAATACTTATAGTTTTTTTCTTCCTTCAAAGCACTAAAGATATCGTATAAATGTAAGTACATTTGATCACACGTTGTCTGCCATTTGTAGTTGCTGTTATGGCTCGCATATTCCATCACACTTTGCTGACAACTGTGTGTGGCTTGTTTTCCCCCCACTCCAACATTGCATTTTGTATTTTTTTTCTTTTGAAATATTTCCTTTTATTACTCCTACGCTCTTTATTACACTACTAGTGCACTGCATTCTCTCATCTAATAGTTTCCCCCGCACAACCCGCTGTCTTGAGAAAGTTGCTTAGTCAGTCGCCTCGTGTTGATGGCTGCTTTCAACAGGATAACTATGGCAATGCATGTCACCTTTCAGCACTAAATGAATGCACTCACAACTGAAATTGCACAGCCTTTGATCGGAGTGTGTGTGTGAGTGTCCGCACTCGTAGTCAGTCGTCATGCTGTCTGCTTGGAAGGCGAGAAAACAATCTTGCTGCTTGCTTCTTAAGAATTTGCCCCAGTTTTTCTTTGATTTTCACATTTCTTGTTTTATATATTTTCTTCTCCTTTTTCTTTGTCCATATGTTGTTGCCAGTTTATTGTTGAATGATTGTTGCTTGTAAAATCCTTATTATGCATTCCGTTCCATGCTCCTGTTTCTCCCCGCTTCCTTTCTGCTGACGTCGCTGCTTGGCGTTTTAATTTGTTGTCGGTTGTAAATAAGAAAATGATTTATGTGGTTCATCAAATCGCATGTAACGCTGATCATCAGTAGACGCTTAAGATTCTCGGAGCAATTTGTTTGGCTTAACGCACATAAGCCGCAGACAGCGGGAGTTTGGATTACGAATTGGAAAAGTGTAATCGGGTAGTCTGCTGGTTTTTGTTAAGTATCTTTTTTTTTGTTATCAAATCCCGCAACAAGTGACTCGGTATTATATTTAATCCTTTGAAGTATGATACTCTTAAATTTATATAGACCTGTAGATAGTTTGGTCTCTGATTGTCGTCTATTCCCTCTAAAGAGACGAGAGTGTTTTCTATTATTTTTTGTAATCTCCAACTATATAGTGGATCATTCAAAATAACAAATAATCCGTCTAGAAATATTGGAGTCTATTATAGTTATTAGATCTACTTGATCTACTTGTCTTATTATGTCTGGCTTTCAAAGTTACACTTGATTTTGTTTTTAAGGGGTTAGAGGTAGTCAGAATTTTCAAAAAATATTTTTTTTATTGTTTTTTGCATTTATGTTAAGAATATTCTCTGAAAATTACTTACGAATTATACGACAAATAGCAAAGAGCGCTTGGGCACTCCAAAACGCTCGGTAAAACTTTAAATGCGTTTTTCTCAAAACTATGTTTTTTGAACTGATGACAACCGTAACTCGAAAACCGCTCAGTAGATTTTTATGAAATTTATACAGCTTTTAGAATACATAATAATCCTGGGGCTGATGGAAGCTTTTTTGTTTTTCAAAAATTTCGATATTTTCCGACCAATTAACTGTTGATTTTTTTCCCTAAAATCTAAAAAAATTCTCCGAGACCGCCATTTTGTTAATTATTGAAAAAAAGCCCCGGATTACCTATTTATAAAATTATTTTTTTATCCGATTGATTTTAGATGAATCTCCAGGGCTTATGATTGTCACCGCAATATCTTTTTTGGAACAGGGTCAACACAAACAGCTATAACTTTTGATATTATTATTCTTTTTTTTAATTTTACAGAAAATTCTCAGTTTTTCCCTAACCCCTTAATGGAATTTTTGTTGATCCACAATGCTTATCGTCTTGAAGATATTCTATCTTAATACAGAGCTTACGTTTTTAGATCATTTTCAGAGAATAGTTCCTGAATTATGTAATACGAAACAGCTCTCGGATCGAAATATTGTCATTATGAGTATATTATTTAAGGGATGGAATAATGTATAATTTCATTTTCGATCAAGCAACTCGAGTAAAATATCGGGTTGGAAGATTGCCCAAAAAGGCCTAGTGCTTCATTACAGGAAATATTATTTTTAGTGGATGCGGTCCCATACGAACTCGGCACAACCTCCTTCGATTTCTGATTTTCTCTTAATTTTCGATTCTTACAATGTTGATATTTGCGGTAGCTCATTTTATTGTATACGAACAATTCTATATCCTTAGCTCATTTCATTTTAATATTATTGCCTTGCATTCTTTACTATATCCTTCGCACACACTCAGCTATAGACAACTACAGAAACTCGTCTAAAATCTTAATAACTATCTTGCGTGTTCAGTTCCTTCACCTCTACAACGATAGCAGGATTCTCAACACTTTTATTTACATTCTAAATTTACTTATACACACGCAAACACAGCAAAATGTCTACTTCAGGTATTTGATAAGCCAGCATTCTTACGTCAATGCTTTGTTTGCAATTTTAGGCGGTCATTGACTGTCTCACACAATTTATTTTGTCTATTTTCATCAGTCTCTCTCTGTTTGTATGTTTGTGTGAGGGTGTGCGTTTCCCGGTTGGGGTTTGCCTTGAATTGGATTTCTTTTAAGGTCGCCACGTAGACAACAAACATTATTGCATTATAAACTCAAGATTGCATGGCTGAGCATGAACTTGAATTTGTTACGACGGGGTGAATGACGGCGATTGCATAAGATTGAGGAAATTACAATACAAAATAACTAAGATACCAAAAAAAAAAACAAAAAAAAAAGACTTCGTTCACGTGCTGGTAAATAAATATTTATAGATTTATCTAATATATAGAATTCAATTGTATTTAGAATACTTGATAGGTACTAGTAGCAGTTGTAATGTTTCGATGAATAGTGTATCGTGCCTCGATCTATAAGGAAAGACTAATGTCTTGAAAATAATGCAACTGAAGCATGTCACCGATTATTTAAATTGGTTGATATTTATATTATCTATCACCTTCTTGAATGGATATAAATGATATTATTCGGTGAAACATATCTTGAAAACAATGGGGAGAATATTTGTACTATATTGTTCTGATATATTGGTTTTAAATAATGTATAACACCCTCCCATTAAAATGACAGCAGTGACTACATTAGTAAAGTAAAAGGAGACTTTCAATTTTGTATTTGAATTACTCTCTGAATTTTTATACAATCCAAAATACCAATTGTTTCTTGATAAAACAAGAGTGATGTTTGAAAAGTCAATATAGCTAAACAATAGCCGGTCTGGAAAATGTTTGAAATATTAACCACCAACAAAGCACTATAAAAACTCGGGACCGCAGGTAAAAATCTGATATACTACTCAGTACTTTTATTTGCCAGGAGTTGGGAAAAGAAAAATACTACTCTGGGAAGTAATGCCGGGACTGAACTTGTCTTGAAAACTTTGTTATTGCTCGCGTTTCCTACCGTAATATGGTCTACCCAATAAATTATAGCTTGATTTATCTGTAAAAGCCCCATATAAAAATCGTAATAATATAATACATAATAATACTATGTTACAAATCATATATCTTATGGTGCTATTATTGAAAGAATTAAGAAAATAGAATAGAAGCAGTTCTTTAGTATAAGAGAATAGGAGATCCTTAAATCATCATACACGCAGTTGCTACAGGTTACATCCTTTTCAACTAATCTCAAAGCTGAGGACTGCGGCTTGAAAAGGCCTAATGTGAGCTTCTTATCCAAGGTTGACCAGAAGACAATCCGAACCTGTTCCTGAAATGTGTATGCGTAAGTCAGATAAAGATGCTTTGTGAAATTAATAGTCGAAATAAAAAAGATATTTTGAAACAACCTGAAGCGAAATCGGAAGTTCTGAACCTTTATATAAGAAACCAAAACTTATTTGATAGACTTAACTTCACTTCGAACCATTCTGTAACTATCTTGAGATCTTAAGTGATGATTAAAGAATCAAAGATCCCTTACAGAAAATAATGAATGAAAAAGTTTACGGAACCACTCCGTTGAATTGTATACTCATATTAGATATTTCCTGCAAATAACAAAGAGAACATGTTTGGAACCTTCCAGCAAACATAAAAGTCAGTTTTCGACTAGAGAATGATGAGACAACTAGCGCATTTCTCTAACATCTAATGGTTAAATGCGATACTAAAACCTTTTTAGATACCAAGTGTTCTTAAACAAAACGGGAAATAATTATCCAATCGAGTTCTCCAATATTGCTATTTATGACTGTCTGTTATGCTTGACATGTTCCAAATCGAGATATAGTATATACAGTACTTTACTGTTGTTATTGACTAGAGACTAGTATGCATTATCTAACATAGTAATCTAAAAGTATCAAAAGTTTGATCATGCTATTCTATGATTCAGTGGGTTTTGAATTACGCCAAAACTTCGGATATTCGATATTAGAATTAAGAACAAGAGGTGAAAGAACATTTCTAAGTCTATTTTGAAAGACATCTAGATAATAGAATGCACAAGTCGATACTTCATCTCAAGGCACTCTATAAATACTCACATCCAAAATATTAATATACTTTAACCTAAAAAATCAATGAAGCAACCAAAATAGTCTTTTCAAGCCTCAAAAATGAAGCGCAAAATAGAAGACTGCCAAGCAGGAGCGTGTTTGAAGCGAAGTTTCCTTCCAACTCAGTGCAGAAAAAAATCGAAATTTGTTCCATTGTGAGCTTCCGCTGCGACGCAACAAACGTGACATTTTCACGGCACTGGCATGGTGTCAAAACATTAGAAGGTGTGTTTGTGGGCCCCTATACATATATTATAGGTAAGTGTGTGTATGAAACATAGGTGAAACATGTTCTGTGCAATGGGCGCTTGACACCAGATACCCAGGCAATTCATGCGTAGTTTACGGCAGTTACATGGATTGGCGATTGTTAGGAATATTATGAAAGGGCAACCGTGAAGCAGTCACAAATAAGCGACAATTGAAAGACACACGACATAAAGGTAGACGGGCGACAAAGGCAAGAAGACAGACAGACAAACAGACGGAGAGACGAAGATATGCCAATGGGCGACAACAAAAGATGTGCGAACAACGAAATATTGTAGACATAATTCATAAATGAAATGAAATGAATGGCGAACGTGGCGTGAAAGTGTTAGAAATGCAAAGTAGGTGTAATGTATGAGCGCGAGTGTATTAAAGACGATACCAAGCAGCTTTGAAGAAAGCAAAACTGCAGCAAAAAAATATATAAAAGAAAGTATTAACACATGAGGAACACATGGAGGTAGCCGAGGGAGGGTGGAAAAGTGCTAAAGCGAACTTAGCAATCGATTTTGTGTTATTGCAAAAACAAAAACAATAAAATGAAAAAAAAGACTAAGATGTTAAGGAAAACGTGCGATTTAGGCGCATAGCGAAGAAGTGGCAAGAAAAACTAAACGCAACCACAAATGAAGGTAATTTTCGCATTGCGAATGCTTGTCGCCACATAAATACATACATACAAACATATGTGGCGACATAACTACGAACGCTTGCAACCCAAAACGCTGTTTGGGGCACTAAGCAGTCACTTGGGCAATGGTTTGCTGTTGTACTCGTTGGCTTGTGGCAGCAATAACGGCACTTGTATGGTTTTATTGACACAATTTTCCGTTGCCACAAAATGCAAAAAAGCAAAGAAGAATACAAAATAAAATAAAAAGATACAAAAATATATAAAAAATAAATAAAATAGTTAAAAAAGACATTTGAAACTACATTTACCATGTATATATACTACATAGAAGATTTGAGACAACATTGCTTAAGTGCTAAGTTGATTAATCTGATGACACTAATTACAAATGGGTGAGTATAGAGCTGCAAAACTATCGATGAAGCTATCGATATTATCGAATGATGCTATTTTTTCGACTATCAAATGGCCATTTTCATAACTCGTATATCGTATAATTGGCAAAGCTATCTATTCTCTGATCTCTGATAGCATTCTTGTGGTCAAACATTACTGTAGGTAAGGGGTAGAAGAAGGGCCGTGAGATAAATGATTTGAGAAACTTAAGACTGTAGACACCAGTTTTGTTCTAACATAATTTAGGATAAGAAAACCATGTAAGTACTTTCCCAGTAGTATCAGCACTATTTTGGTATACTATAACGTCCACAAGATTTACGAAATGTGCCTACGATCAGTAGTACTACTCTGGTAGTACTGACTCCGAGTAGGGTCAGCACTTTTGTGATATATCAAAACGTTCACAAGATTTACGAAATGTGCCTATGATCAGTAATATACTGACTCCCAGTAGTGTCAGCACTTTTGTAGGAGGAGAAGAAATGTATATTAAAGCATTACTATCATACGATACTATCGACACTCTCGATAGTTTCAAAGCAATATATTGGTCGACTATCGATAGTTTTGCAACTCTATAGATGAAATAATATGCTTATTAAAGGTGGATAACCATTGAGGATCATTTGACATTTTTTTTCTCAAAAAGTATGAACAAATATGATTTTTAACCCTAATGGAATGCTGCTAATTATACATGACTTAAAAATTAATTAGAAGGGGTAACCATTTAGAGGTTAGGTGGGATTTTTCTTCCATCTTTTTATTTAATTATATACAATCATATATTTCATTTAAACTATTCAGCGTATCAAAGATACATGTTTAAACAGTATTTTGTGAAATTTTTATTTAAAAACTCCGAAAACTCAGCCGTTGGCTGTTGGTATATTGAAATTTGAATTTTCGACAGAGTTTTAAACAAAAACTCACTTTTTTGGTCAAATTCTCGGAACATATTGGTTCGAAAAAAATAGTTATAATGAATAACAAAAAAATCCTTCGTTCATTAACCAAATATGTATGCAAAACTTCAACAAAATCGCTGCATAACTTTTTGAGATATCGTTACGTAAGATAACGTTTACATTCCTACTGACGTGAACTGATAGACGGAATTTCCTAAGAGTATATCTCTTAGAATTAAAACTCGGATTGATTTGATATTTTTGGATAACATTTTAAACATATTACACTATTTAATAAGACAAAGAAAATGTCACCAAATTATGAAATTTTGAAACCCACCTAACCCCTTAAAGCAGAAATGATATGGATTAGAAAGCCACACTTTAGTCTCCCAAAGGTAAACTTTGAAATTCAAGGTTATCAAAGGGTATATGAAGTGTCTCAGCCATTCTAGCATATAAAAAACAAGACAATGACTGACTGTTTAGTGCTGAAGAACAAGCTGATAGTTGAGAGAGATTTTCTATCGATTGTAGATTTAGATATATAAAAGGGGTTGATTAATTGACTAAATGAATTTCACAATGTTTTTCGAAGAATGACTGCAAATAAACCCAAAATGTTAAAGTCCGATTGTTGCATTACAAAAATCTGCATAAACGAGTATTCTTGTCTCATAAACATTAAATATAAATTAATCAAGTTCAATCCGCCCAATGTGTCTGCTCAGTCAAAGTCAAAGTCAGCTGTAAGCTCAAGAGCACAATTTGCAAGGCGATAAGTAAAACTGGAAATATTTACACCTACAAAGACTTGATAGCCATAATATGCATTTTAAATGTGAGAGATAAATATTTATTCTTCGTCCATTGTGAATGTGACAATATACATTGTTCATTTATTGTACATTTGCCAATTAAGGTGAATTTATTGCAAATGTGCCGCCCACTGCAGATTAATACCTCAATAGTAAAGGTTAACAAGTGTGTATGAATGTAGGTACAGGTGTAATTGTACTTTTCGTTATTAGAGAAAGTTGTATTTTTATATGAAGTTGTGGAAGGCCTATTGAATAAAATTTAAAGTTTTCTTTATAAAAAAATCGAAAAATAATATAATTTAAATTATGAATAAAAATAAAAATTATTAAAATAACAATAATATAAAAAAAATTTAAATAATATACAGTATAAATAATATAATAAGTTTAGATACTGCATCAGGTATTACACTAAGTACTTTAAAGATCTTGAAAAGGAATCAATTAAATAAAGGAAATTAAAGAACTTACCAGGTTATTTTTAGTTTAAGAAACCTTCGATTCACAATATTTGTTTCAAAGGATCTGTAAAGAGAAGAAGAAAATAAATTGTTGAACATATAGAATCGTGTTGAAGCAAAACACTAAAAATTATCAAATAATGTTAGCAAACAATTATTTAAGTCCACCGACAATGTATCTAGTTTATATAGGCAGTATTATTCTTTTAATAGAAAGGAGTTATTGTATATGTTGTGGTGCGGAAAAATGGGGAAATTTTTTATTTTCTGTACAGGTCAAGAACATAAAAAATACTAATATTGTCAAAGTTAGGACATTTTACGCAAAACGCGTTTTTTTTCAAAGAGGCTTGCCATGACTACGATTCCAGTCCATCAGCTCAACTGAAAGCATAAAACCAAACAAATTGCGATAGTATGGGTGGTGTTGTGTTGTGTCCTTTAACGATTCATTGAAATTTGAAAAAAAAAAATTCTGCAAATGAGGAAGATTTTCTTCAAAAGACAACTTTTTTCAACTGATGAAGTGTATTGAAAAATGCATAACATCGATATGAAAACTTAAACGAAAAAATTAAATCGTCCAAAGACACGACAAATAAATTACGAACAATTTGAAAAAAAAAAAAAATTAAAATCGATTGAAAACTCTTTTGGCAATCCATGTCACCGCAACGACGTTTTCGGAAAAACATGATTTCGAGATAATCTCGTTTCAAGTTTTAAGTACACTTTTGTCTAGTGTAGCGGAGCAAGATGCAAAATGCTATAACTTCTCCTATACTGCTTAAATATCTATAAACATTTGAGAAAACATTCTTAAAAACGTACACTTTAAGATAAAAGAATAAATATATTTCAATTTTTTGACCGACTTCAACATACATATATAACCCCTTAAGAAGCTCTATGCAGTATTTCTGTCAACTTTACTTGTATAAGAGGTTAAATATTATTAATTTGAAGAATTGTGGCTTGAACGTTTTTTAATACATTATAATAATCCTATCCTACATTTTTGACTAACGATCGGCTACTGAAAGGAGTTGACTAAACGATGACTACGATTCCACAAAGAAATCTTTTACGATATTGTGGTGCGAGTCTTGTGCTAACGCGCTTCGTTTCGAAAATTGCAAATAAAATGTTTAGAACCGATTCCCAAGATCCTTTCCTTTGAGGGGTTACATGGGTTTCGTGGGTTCAAAAAAATCGTTTCTTTTTTTTAATTTTCAGGTCGATCCGAATAATATTTTCGGTGATACAGCCTTTGGAAAGTGTGCGCTCCAAGTAGTTATTATTCTTACTCAAAACCTTAAACGCGTTTTTCTCGGAACCGAGTTTTCAACCTCGATTGTCAAATGTTCTCGAAAACTACTCAACCGATCTTGATGAAATTTTGCACAGGTGTTCGAGATACAATTTACTCGTGCTTGGATGAAGGATTATTATTTTTGTTTTTTTCAATTACAACTATTTAAACAAAAAAATGTAAGGCAAATTTGACCGAAATTTAGTTTTTTTTTTTGAAAATATCGGTGAAATTTTTACTTTTTTTTTTTTGTATTTCCTTCATTCAAGCACGAGTTTATGGTCTTAACTAAAACACTTATTTTTGTTTTTTTTTTTCATTATGGATGTTCCTGTCAGAAGTTATGCACCTTTTTACCGAGGGGTCACCGGATATGACATCACAATGGAGGAGTTTCAATTTTGTTTTTGAAAATTTCTGAAATTATGCTTTAAATATATATCTATAAGACAGAAAAAAGTTTGGAATAAATAAATAATTTTTTACATTAAAACAAAAATTGAAAATAGGCCTTTTTTTAACCGGCAAAACCCATGTAACCCTTTAATACTAAAATGACGACTAACAAGCACAACTTTGCAATTATACAACTATGTGGACTGAAAGGTCTTTAACCTAACTTTTAAATCGATTTTAAATCGATCCAATGATGTACGGACATATCGCTTACTTATTATTTTACCAGGGTTGAGGTAGTCGGCAAAGATACTGACTAAAACCTTATCTGTCGACTTTTTTGTATTTTCGGCGCTTTCGATTTTTTTCAAAGGACTGACTATTGGATCGCGTATTTTTTTGAGGGCAATAAGTTGAAAATTGGATTTGATTTTACGGTTGGATGTAAGACTAGTACTGTAAGCAAAGGAAAAACTTTTCGTTCCATAGATTGTACAATCGCTCGCTTAGGTCACAGACTTTTCAGCCCATATACAATAGCAAATAGTTTCAGGCTTAAAGCCTACCACTAAATTTATGGTTACTATAAGTCGAAATGTGAATAAAATGGATATAATGGTTATAAATTGCTTAATTAGTTTTAATTGCGAAAATATTATAAATAAATTCACTACGCCACCAATACATTAGCGCACAAGTAAAGTTTGATTCACACCCACAAAACAACCATGCCTAATTAAATAAGCTGGCATATGTTGCAGGTAACGCGGCATTAGGCTAACGGCAAAGCAATGTGCGCGTCATTAAGTGCAATGTCCTTTTCAAAAGCCCAACTACATACACTCGGGCAAAACTCCGGCTGAACACCCACACCAGGACTGGTGTTAAGCGACGCTAACGGTGCTTCAAACAACCGACCAACCAACTACTAACTAACTAATGGCAGACATAATTGTTGACTGGCACTAGCGGGCATACAACAACAATTTTCTAACAACCATTCTAACAACTGATGTGCGAGGATGGTGGGGTGTGTGACGCGGTGCGCTGGACAAACATAAAGTTGCACTTTTAGTATTATGTTGCACGCAACAAATGCATAAAAGCATTCGCTACAAATGAATTTTCCAATTAATAAATAAAAAAAAGTGAAAAGTGTTGGTGGTGGAGGCAGGGAGTGAGTGGGTGGGTGAGATATGGTCAAAAAGTGGGTGGTTGGCGTCATTTGCTGCACTTATCGACCACTATTTATCCTTACTAAGGGTAGTAAATTTTTCTGTTCGCTTGAGTGTGTGTGTGTGCCAGAGCATGTTGCAACATCAAACTGGACATTTCCGCATTTGCCGCGAATTCGCAGACAGCTTAAGCGTTATTTTTTTAAGGCCAACCACACTCAAACCGGAAGTTTATTTCGAGGTGGGCCCATGACCATGTACCTTTCGCTGTGTTGTGGCAGCTTATGAATTATGGACGCGTCAGCGAAGTGTGCAACTCAAGCCAACGCATATCCGGATGTCTAAAACATAGAATTATTATTAGTGACATACTTGTGGTGGGATGAGTTGCATAGTAGTTGCAACAATTTGTGGCAACCTACGCTGCATTGTCATGTAGTTGGCGGTTTTCTAATGTCCTCTAACTGTAATTATGTTTTGTAGTAGAGTTGCATACGTTTTTTATGTGTTGTTGTGTGGTGGAAAAGCGCAAAATTGTTGCCACATGTCACAAATGCAATATCAAAACGTATGAGAAAGGGAAAGAAATAAAATGCAGAAATTTAAATAAATTATTGGCAAAACCACCACCACCACAAGTGTTTGGCTATAAATTTCATTAATAATGCAAATATTTTATAAGCATTTTACGAGCTGTGTGAGCGCTTAAAGATTGTAATTTTTATATCGCAGAGTTGCCATGTTTGTAAAATATATCAAGAAGTTGAACAATATAAACATAAAAAAATTATTAAATAAATATGAAAAATATAAATACTATTACATTGAAGCCCATATAAATATAGGTAGAACTACTAAAATGTCACCGATTCCTACAATATGTATGACAAAGTTTCATTGAAAATAAATTAAAAACTAAAATGGCATTGTCAAATCAAAGAATTATTTTCGTACTAAAAATATATTATAATTCTATCTCGAGGTGCCTCTTCGACTTCCTAGAATACGGGATGGGCGAACAAAATTTTGATATTGTACATTCAATTATTCCATAGAAAAAATAAAATTAGTATTTGTTGTCTTCTCGATTAGAGTAGAAAGGTAAAGTGGATGTCGGACGACGCACTTAGGCCTATTGTGAAACCATCGGGACAAGTATCCTTTCACATCATCACTGAAGTTATGCAATTCAACAAGTTTTATAAGTGCAACTTTCGAGAAATCAAGAAAACCGCGACTGATAGTTATCATTACTTTCCTGTACAAAGTCATTCATCTAGACAGAAGTTGTCAGGCTCCTCCTCTTCTGCATCTTGGCAAATTGTACAGGAATCATTGTATGGTGACCGCAGTCAACTGGCGTGTTTTCCAAGCAGACAGTCCCTTCATAGAATTTCTACTAAAGTCCTTGAGTTGTTCCTAGTCGGAAGCCCTTATTTTATTCAGGCCACGTTTATCCGTTTATTAAGCATGTCGGAGACACGTAGCCCCATATACGTATCTGTGACATATTAGTCGATTAAATGTCTACAAGTGGTCAGGGGCACTCTTTGTCGGAATTTAATTGTAAATTTGTGCCTAATCTGATAGTTTGTCAGCTTCACAGTTTCCTGGAACCCATTGAAGGTTTATCGTGAAATTAGCAAATACTCCCATTAATAACTCAAAGTTTTCTTTCACTATCTTCGATGAGACTTGTAGATACTTTAGTGATGTTAAGGCCGCCGATTAAGTCGATGAAAAAAGTTATAGCGCATAACTCTTATTAGCTTTATACATCACAGATAAAAGAAATGTTTGGGAGGTTATTATGTAAGTTAAAGCCTATCTATTATTTTGAAAACATGAAAATTTTTTTGGGGGATGAATTTTTTCTTTACGGTCGACTTTAGAAACGAATTCTGAAACATTTGATGGACAGGAACTGTATAAGAAAGATCTCATATGTAACAACAAATAAACATAAAACGGTCAATTATTTGTAATATTTGGATTTCAAAGAATCAGACATTATTTGTTTTATAATCTGACCGAAAAAACTACATCCATCGGAAAAACAATGTATTTCATTTTACTAGACTATTCAGAAATCAATTTTCATAGAAACAGAAACAGAGAGTTCGTTTGATTACTTTTGTATTGAAAAATGTTATGACGGCTGATCCATATCGAGGTTCCCTACTTTTTTAAGGAAAAAAAAAACACAGAAAATTCAAATTTAATGGGGAACTTTTATTATCGAAGGAACATTCTTTCGCATTAATTTTTTAAAGATTATCTCTTTCAAATGATGCCCACAGCTACGCCTCAGATGGTCCATCCGTTGAGTCCAATTTACGATAACTCGTTCGAGCATTTCGACTAGTAACTGATGTTTTGCTCCAAGACCTGAATGGAAGCGGGATTGTCCGCATAGGCTTTAGACTTTACATATCCCCAGAAGGAAAAGTCTAATTGTGTGATACCACACGATCTTGGTGGCCAATCGACCGGCCGAAAAGGTGAAGTATGCCGACAAAATTCATTGTCGGTTATCATGGCGTTATAACGGTCGCCATCGACGGTTACCTACTCACCGACATCATTTTTGAAGAAATATGGACCCATGATTCCACCGCCCCATAAACCACACCAAACTGTTGTTTTTTCTAGATGAAATGGTAAGTCGTGAATATTTTCGGGTTGCTCTTCGTCCCAAATGCGACATTTTGCTAGCTTACATACTCATTGAGCTAGAAATGGGCCTCAGGGCTGAACAGAATTAGGCTCGAAAATGCGCTCAAAACACATTATTCACAGAAAGTGAATTTCCGTAATGAAGTTGAACAATTTTTGAACGTTGTTCAGCAGTAAGTCTTTCTATGTTGAAATGCCAAACAAAATTGAACAAAAATAATGGGACAGCTTGACACGTTTCAGGCATGATCTGATAGTACCTCTACTTGGATCACCCGTTAAATAATAATAATTCACTATTCTTGGAACTTAAAAAAAAAAATTTTGTAGATATATTTAATGTATTCCGGCAAACAGAGTGCCGCAAATACTTTAAGCGCCTATTGTCTTAAATTATCTCCAACAAGAAAGTACAGTAAGAAATTGTATAATTTTATATGCATATAACAATGCATTTGTGTTTCATAAAAATGTCTTCTATTTATTATAATACCTATATTTATATGAGCATACGTAAATTCTTGCAAATTCACATACGCTACAACTCTTCATATCAGCATTTCAGCAATGAAAAGTTGCTGAAGTCATGGCAACCACCTGTGGCAAGCACAACCGGAAGCAGCACTCTCCACCACTCGTCCACGCTTTGCAGACGTCATTATGCAAAGTACAAATGTATGGCATTGGACACAAGTTCTGCCACTTGTTATTATTGTAGTTGTTGCATAAACGCATAGCGGTTGTTTACACCGTTGTTTATTATGTTCCCCAACTTCCTCTACAACAACGAGGCACACATTTTACTCACAATAGCGTCTACTCCACCCACTGACGGTTGTAAGTTGTGGCGGTGCTGAAGCAACAGTGGTTGAAGAAACGTGCTTTAAATTTATTTGCAAAGCCAGCATTAGACCACCCACACTTTGCATGTCTACCACTACACACAAGCTGTAAAGCTACGAAGCGTCTATGTATGAGTGAATATATGTGTGTATGTATGTATTTAACGGTAGTTACATGTCAATGGCCGCGCGTGCACCTTATAATTTCACTGACAACTCCATACGCTTGACTTCTGACGTGCCTAACGGTAACTGTGTGTGCGTTTGCCGCGAAGCTTTAAGTTTCGCGTTTTGTTGGGGCAATTGCAAAAAAATAAAAAAGACCTCTTGGCAGCGCGGTGTTGGTAATTGCATAGCTAGAGTTGTTGCAGCAACATTTTGTTTTATTGTACTCGCTATGCTGCTACTAGTTGTTGCTGTGTTTTGTTCAACCCTAAGTACCATCGCAGCAGCATTCAAGTTCAAGTCCTTTGAACGCTGCCTGCAATGTTCATATTGCATTCCACTCCTTTAGGCAATTCTAGACGCTTTTCGCTTTGGAAGAATTGCATTTTAATGGAAGTGCGTGCGGTATGAGCGTGAGACTTGCAAAAGCTGATACGGTTTCTTTTTTCAGTTTGATATGTGTGAGAGCGGTCCTGCAATGATTACTTCGTTTTTAAAGTGCAAATTTACTTAAATTTTAAACCTTGTACAGAATTTAAATAATGTCAGATGATCTTATATATTTCTATATAAAAATGTAGGAGCTTGAACTTTATTTAGTACTTATTGGGTACTTTGGGGAGGGTCGCCGATAGAATTTTGCTTCACGTGTGAGTAAAAAAACTATCTTTGACTCAGCCAACGAAAATTTCTCAGTTAACGGTGAATATATACGAAATGGATTAGCACTAAACGACTTTGCCAGTGTTGAAACATGTTTCATGATAAGAATATCTTTCAGGATGGATCAGTTTTTAATCACAGTGGAACTTCCATAACTCGAAGATTTGAATTGGCAATAGCGTTTAGAAGCCAAATTTCATACAAATTTTCTTCCATAAATCGAACTTTTTGGTCAGGACATAATACAAAATTTAAAATTTTACTATCGAGGTAGAATTTTAAAATAGCCCCTCTCTATATCGCAAGGAGGCGAACAAAAAATATAATATTACACATATGGATTGCATAAATCATCTAATTAAGGCATGTGACATAGACGTCAAGAGCCAATCATAGCAAAGTACAACAAACAAAATTACAGAAAACATCTTTTTATCGTATGTTCATAATACTTTATGCGAAGTTAATAAATAGAACAGTGTATAAATCAATATTTTACAGTTTTTTGAAAATTTATGTGTTTTAATGAAAATTCTATAACTCGTAGTCTCTCTAATCGAAGTTTTTTTGTGGATTATGGTGATTCGAGTTAGAGAAGTTCCACTGTAATAAAAAATAGGATTTTAGAATAAGATTTGTTTATAGCAATATTGTTTCTAGATCCAAAGGCATATCTGGTACCTTAAAAAATGATTTTTAATTTAGATATTTTAGATTTTAGAATAATCTATAATATCAATAGAACCATTCCCTTTTAGGGCTTGTACATAAGGTCTGGCGTTTTTAAGTTTTAGATGTCTGCTCTAGAATTTGTCGAAGAGCACAACTCATCATCATTACTCTTTCCCACTGGATAAATTTAACGCTTTTTCAAGTAATACTCATAGTGAAAATTGGAAAAAAATGTCTTCAATAGTTCTCATAACGTATGGGAACTCGTAATCAGAAGTGTTTACATTACATTTTCGAAATTATATAAATTTCTCTAGAGATAAGAATCGGCCACTAAAAGTACGTTCAAATAAAATTAAAAGATCTGGATGCCAGTTTAGGCAACTTTGGTACAAACATTTAGTATTTAGAGGAAGATTACTGACTAAGAAGATCGCGAACCAATTGCTTAGTATCCCCTTTCGATGGTGAGCTTTACTCCATCTTCAGTGTTTAAAAATTAAGAACTTTTATGCTCTAGTCACAGTAGTTATTTGGTTTTTTCTGGATGTAAGCGATCCTAAATAATACCTACAATTTTTTTCCCTCTTCAAATACAATTTTTTTGTAATGTTTCCGAACTAAACCGTAGCTTTGGTGTAAGTCTTATTATTCACAGACTTTATTCAACATAAATGTCAAGCTTTATTTACTTTAACAGCACACTCTAGGAAAGCTTATATAATATGTAAAGTAAGCATGTGTATGATTTACAATTAAATAGTTTTAAAAAGACGAAAGATTTTTATTGAAAAATATGTGTTGTCTTGGGAGGTACCAAAAAAATTGGCCCAACTGCTGACATGATTTCGGCCCATTAAGTAACTGAAATAAAAATTCAAAAAGGTTATTAATATTGAAGATATTTCCTATACAATGACCTACGATTTTTAAAACATTAACAAAATGGTGTAGTTCAGAAAAATAAAGTCGTTTTTTTAAGTTAAAAAAAAATATACCAAATTGACAATTTTCAACAAAACTCAGTTTAAATTTGAAGTCGATCGGTCAATTTCTCGTTGAGTTATGATGTCTGCAGTTTTGAAAAAAGTCGTTTTGAGAAAAACGCGTTTAAAGTTTCGACTATGGCGGCTTATGCCTGCGAGCGTCGCTCTTTAGAACGCTGCCATTCAAAAACTATTCAAGATACAACCTTACCGCTTTCACAGGATAATTTTGATATAATACACTATCGAATGAGCAAAAAATAAAAAAAAAATAGGATTTTTGAAAATGTCACAGTCCCTTTACATATCTCAATATCAGAATTGCTATATATTTTCTTATATTAACCACATTTTACCCAAATCACGAAGTACATCAATACAAAAATCGTCGATAATAAAAAGCCCATTTAAATTACATAAATCAGCGGTCAGCGGCGAAGTACAAAAAAAAAAAAAAACAAAAACGTCGTCGCCAAAACAACAAACATTTAACCCATTTTCCACGATATGCGCGAGAGACAGCGCGGCACAGCACGTACGCATTTCTCATGGAGCTCGAATTAAGAGTTTGCGTGTTTCCGCAAACAATTGCACAAACAAATTTCCCAATTCCGATACACGCGGTCAACACTTTGTTGCTGTGGTCAAAACAAAAACAAGAAAAAGCAGCAGCAGAAACAGTTTTAAATTACCAAAATTAAATTTCAATGTGATTGCTGATGTGTGTGGTTTTGTACAATATATTGTATACAGCGAAAAACAACCACAACAATAACAATTGAGTAAAATAATCAATTTAAAAATATTACCCTAGATTGTGTGGCATGCTGAGTGCCACTGAGTGTGTGTGTGTGTGTGGCAAGTACATATACATACATATGTAGTAATTAACGTTGGCAAGCAATTAGGTCAGTTGCCAATAGATTAGCATCCGCATAATGAAGTACGCGAACTCGTAGCGATGCAATAACAACAACAACGATACAATGATTATAGGTACAGATGTGTAAATTTGTATGGCTGTGAAGGCGATTAATTTTGCAAATACAAGCTGAGAGTGTACACGTACAACAACAAACACACTGGCAAGTGCTGGGAAAATTGAAAAAAGAGAGATGAAAAAAGAAACTATATATAATATATGTGTAGTACAAGAGACCCCAACCCAACAGTGAATAGTGAAATTGCAGGCAAAGGGTGAACGCGTGTGAATAATTAAATTAGCAGCAAAGTGGAAAACTAGCAAATGTGTGTGAATGGAAAACAAAAAATAGATGCAATGGAAAACATGAAGGTAACAAACAACAACTGAGATCATCACAAACATTTTTTGCCGATACCATCATGCATGCCACTGCACCACTGCACTATACACACATAAAACTGTATAATTGCACCCCCAACCGCACATAGAGCTCTCAAGCAAGTCGCTAAGTGACTAGCGCTAGCTAGCTTGCTGCTCTTTTGCACTTTCAGTGCAAGTGATCTAATATTGTACGAGTATTGTATTATATCACCGCTAAATTATGTCATGAAATCATAAAAATCAATAAAGCGAACACAAATGGTCAATACTGAAATTCTCTAGTTGAATGACAAAAAAGGCGCTGCTGCGCACGCGTGAATGCGACAATTTGGTTATTGACAGGTGCGCAGTATTGTATATGTGTATGTGTACGTCATTAATGAGATAAGCTTTGTTTTCTTTAGAAATTAACAGGTTTGGTCAGCTACAAATATGTCTAGTCAATTGGACAAATTGCTGAGCCTCTTGTATGGAGCTTTGGAAAACTTGAGGCAGGTGGAAATGTTGAGCGGGTGTTTCGCTCAAAGAAATAATTTGTATTTCTAAAAAGGAAAGACGAACTGGATTAACGCCAAATTACCAGATTTCTGTTATAAGCCAATACCTGGTTCACTTGGCTGCGGGATATAATATATACAGGGAGAAGTAATTCATCTAAATAAGTGCTTAAATTTAAATTAATGAATAAGTACATGATAGATAACTCATTTAGTGAATAATATAATATTGAAATCAAGAAATTAGTAAGTGGAGTACAAAATACGCAAAATTGTTTATGAAAAGTTAATTAAAGCTTGGGGCTACTATACTGTTTTTTTTGCAAAACTTACAGCTCATTTTAAATCTTTTAAATCTATTCTTGTATCGATATTTTCAACCTTTCTACTTTATAAAATTTTTTACATCCCTAACTGACAAGTTTAGATATTGGAAATGAACTAGAGCAATGATATGTATACGTAGGTAAATTATCCGAACCTTAAGTACAATTTCTGTTAATGATTTTTTGCACCCTCTAGTAGGATGTATTGTCTTTCTTATATCAAGTAAGGATATAGATAAGATTATTTGTAATAACTAAAATATTTTGAGATATTTAAGAGGTTAGGTGGGTTTCAAAATTTGGAATAAAATTTTTGTCTTATTAAATAGCGCAATATGTTTAACACATTATCGAAAAATTTAAATCAATCCGCCCATCAGACCACATCAGTATGAATGTAAAACTTTAAATGCGTTTATCTCAAAACTCAATTTTTCAAGTCGGTGGAAACGATAACTCAAAAAGATAAAATATATTCAAATTTTGCACATCTTTGGACTAACATTATATGAAAGTTTATGAACGAAGTATTTGTTTTTATATTTTAATATAACTATCTGTTTTGAGTCATTATATGGCGAAAATTTGACTAAAAAAGTGAGTTTTTTGGTTAAAATTCCGTCAAAAATTCAAATTTCAATGTTAACTTTTTTACTTTGTTCATTAATTAGATTTATCCACATATTTTTGCTTTATTGATGTCCATCACAGGACCTTTTATTGGACACGTCATAGGAGATGAGGTGCCAACGGCTGGAATTTGGAAAAAAAAATTTCAAAGTCAAATTTCTCATGTTGAATTCGACAATGTTACTAAGGTCCAGTGCTGATAGAATCAATGGGACATTTTTGCATAGAACAACAGTTTATATAGTATTTAATACTATGCAATCCATGAAAAAATCATGAGGAAGAAAAAGTCCCTCAATTTTCGAGGAATTTAAAATCAAACATAAAGGTGCATGACGGTAGAGAGAGATAATGTATGGTGGTAATCGTTCTTCAAAGGAATCACACAGATTTGTGTAGGGAAAAATCTATGAAATTAAGTTAATACGACCAATGAGTTCCAATGCAGCACATATTTTAGTAATTTTGAACAATTGCGATTATGAATGAGAGAGAAATCACTGAAATAGTACATAAAGAACTTAGATACTAACTAATAAGCGAAAGTCTAGTACATATAACGACTTTTGAAAAATATCCACTATAGACTCGCCAGATAAGATATCAGAAAACATGAAATATATGATTATTTTTTTTAATAAATCTATTATTATTTCTAAACCATTTTTAAGATTTTCAATACTTCTTAAGTGGTTAGGTTGAAGCTGCTGTGGACATCATAACTCCTTATTGGTACATCCAAAATCAATAACGAAGGAAAAAATAAAATATTAAAATTTTAATTTTAATAAACAACTAACTCTTATTTCGCCATATATCGGCTCGAAAATGTTTTTACAACTTCGCTTCATAACTCTTCGAGATATTGTGTCCAGCGACTTAAAAAATTGAGTTTTGTGATAAACGTGTTTATAGTTTTCAATTGACACTGCCGTGGTGTTTCAATGTTTCAGAATTTTACTCGGCTTGATGTGCATAACATATAATTATATTATACCTATCTAATAAGACAAATTAAAAATTATATTTTTCCAATTCCGAAATTTTGAACCTAACCTTTAAAATTGGGCAGAATAACCTGATTTCTGTGATAACAACTTGTGGATTATAAACCTCGATGTATCATCGACATACAATGTTATAATATTCCGAAATATTGTGTAAGAAAATAATCAAACTAATCACTGAATTCACATTATATTGTTATTTTTATACTCTCGCAACAAAAGTTGCTAAAGAGAGTATTATAGTTTTGTTCACCTAACGGTTGTTTGTAAGTCATAAAACTAAACGAGTTAGATATAGGGTTATATATACCAAAGTGATCAGGGTGAAGAGTGGAGTTCAAATCCGTCCGTCCGTCCGTCCGTCTGTCCGTGCAACGGATAACTTGAATAAAAATTTAGATATCTTAACGAAACTTGGAACACGTATTCCTTGGCACCCTGAGGAGGTTGCTTTCGAAAATGGGCAAGATCGGACCATTGCCACGCCCACAAAATGGCGAAAACCAAAAACTTATAAAGTGTCATAACTAAGCCATAAATAAAGTTATGAAAATAAAATTTGGAGCATAGGATCGTATTAGGGAGGGGCACATTTGGATGTATTTTTTTTGGAAAAGTGGGCGTGACTCCGCCCTCAAATAGGTTTTTTGTATATAACTCGCAAACCAATAAAGCTATATAAACCAAACTTTCTGCAGTCGTGTTTTTCAGCCATTTCCTTATACAGTCCAAAAATTAAAGAAATCGGATAATAACCACGCCCACCTCCCATACAAAGGTTAGGTTGAAAATGACTAAAAGTGGGTTAACTCATTAACGAAAAACGTCAGAAACACTAAATTTTACATAAGAAACAGCAGAAGGAAGCTGCACTCAGATTTTTTTACAAAATGAAAAATGGACGTGGCATCTCCCACTTATGGGTCAAAAACCATATCTCAGGAACTACTCGACCGATTTCAATAAAATTCGGCATATAATACTTTCTTGGCACCCTGATGACACATGTGAAAAATGGATGAAATCGGTTGATAACCACGACAACTTTCCATATAACTCATTTTTGAGTTCCATCTGATTCCTTCTCTTTATAATGTATACATATGGAACCAATGAAGATAGCGGAATAAAACTTTACATAAATAGTACATATCACCTCTAGCTTCTCTTGAGAAAAAATTGTCGAAAACGGACTATAACTTTTCAAGACCCTAGATATCGGACATGTTGAACTCAGCGCCTAAGAGTAAATTTTAACCGAAAATATTGGTAAATCTCTTAGATAATTTAATGTAATTCAGAGGAAATTGTTTTCTTCTAATAGTGTGTCTCTGTTCCAAAAATTATTAAAATCGGATAATAACATCTCCTAGCTCCCATGTACCTAATTATAGGTTTTTCAAAAATACGGTGGGTTTTAATCTACATATATGTATTGGTTAATATGTGAGATACCATATCTTTGCGAAATTAAGTGCGTGTATAGTTCTGGATATATGTAGTGTACCTAGCTGGTGAAAATGAATGAAATCGGTTCAGGAATTACCTCAGCCCTCATACACTATATAGGACGATTTTCGTTATTCTATTAAACTTTGTGCCGAATTTATAGGTAAATTTGGGTGTTATCTTATTAAAATTTCTTCAATAAATTGCGAGAGTATAAAATGTTCGGTTGCACTCGAACTTAGCCTTTCCTTACTTGTTTCGATTATTTTCTGATCAATAGCTTCAAAAGTCGCTCCAATAATTATATAACCGAAAAGAACTCTGATAGTCATTTCTCCAAGTCTAAGGCATCAATAAATAAATTATTATATCAAGAACGATCAAGGGAATTTTTTTTTTGTGAGAAATAGAGAGAAAAATCAGTCTGAAAAATTGAATAAATAAACTAATAAACTTTGTCACTCAATCATGACACTTAATCTGATAATACAATAAATCGTGTCTTGAAATCATGAACTGCTATATAAGTTTAGCACATCATAGAGTTTTCAAAAATAAAACTAAAAACAAAAGCCTGCTATTCTTGGCATAGACTTATTGACTAGTTTCCGCTATTTTTTATTGAATTTCACATATTTGCAAATTTCGCTATATTTAGCGACATGCCAAACTTGTACAAAATATCCGTAAAATATGAATACTGATTTGAATTTCAAAAACATTAGTTTTTATCGTACTGACATAAGCAAGTGTTAGTGTTTAGCGGCAAGCGTTTTGTTTTTGTTTTTGTTGCTACGTCTGCTTCTTTGATAATAAGTAATAGAATACTACACTTTACAGTGTTTTTGCTGTTGTTGTGACTAGCTGCTTAGCATTGCAAAACGATAAACAAAGTGGCAAAATTTATTCTATTGACCACAATGTGCTCAATTGAAACCGGTTTCTTGAGTCTAAGTTGAACTAAGCTACTGTCATTTATTGCTAGATACAAAAACAACAATTTGTTAGCTAATAACTCTGCAATATTCAACAGGTACTTATTGTTAGAGCCGGTGTTGAGTTCTTTGAATGAGGTGCTAAGCCGCTTTGAGCCAATTGAACGCTGAGAAAATTATGCAGCGAGCAAATCGATTGTTAAGCCGGTGTATTGTGATTTGACGTCATTATTAAATGAATGACTGAAATTCATATTTTTTTATGCATATTAATATTCCAGCATAGATTTCATCAGCTGTTGTGTCAATTAATTGGCCATTAAATCGTGTTTGGCATAATAAACGCTTGGTTTCTATTGTAAGTTGACTTTTGGCTTGCTTGTAAGGCATTCATTAACTTTTGATCAGCTTAAGAGATTAAGTTGTATTTAATTGTTTGAAATGCTGATGCGTATGCTTTTAATTTGCATAAATAGCTAAATAACTCGCCATTTTAAATATTTTAGCGTTTGGAACTTGAATAAAAAAAATCACAAAAATTATATTTAGAATTAATATTCGATAAAGAGTAAATATATTTTCTTCTTGATAGAAAAAGCACCATAGTGCAAGGGCTATACTATACTATATACAGTCGAGTTATTGAACTATAATTTTTCAAATAAAAACCAAAATCTTTAGAATACAATAAATAGTAATAAAATATAGTAAGAAGGTTCATAAACCATTGGATCTAGCCTAACCAAGATTATTTCAAATGATGGTATTACAGAAAACAGGCTATATACGAGATCATTCTAGCGTATAAAGTGACATTAAATTTCTTGAGAATTTATCGGCAATGCTTTTATGCAAACTAGAACCTACTAAGCGTTCCATTTAGACTTGTTTTTGCAGTGTCGTCGGTTCTCACTTCTTTTGGGGAGAATGAAGTAATCACCGGAATAGTTTGACTACTGATAGTGTAGTCAACTGTTCTAATAACCTTTTCGCACAAACAAATTAACTGATCAATTAAAATGTTAATTGAGAAACCAGTTTTTGCCCTTCGCACTGCCGGCTATTCGATAATCAATCAGCTGTTATACATTACTGTTTTTTGCTCTTCAAAAACGTTGATAAGTTTCATCAGCTGATTACTAGTTGCTGTACAGTACCGACATCTACCGTTGAGTAGCGGCTATTTGTCGCAGAGTTGCATTGCATTTTCAAGACGATTATAATTCGATTTAAAAATAATGTAGAAAAAATGAAAAAAATGAGATTTTTATTTTGCATTGTAAATCGATCTAAACCAGCGCTTTAATCGAGCAAAGGCGGTTAATTGATCAGTTAACAACTGTGCGAAAAGACTCTAAAAATGTCTAAAATTCTTCTAGAATTTCTGCAGTGACGATTAGCATCTTTAAGAACAATCTTTAACATCTTTCTGTATGTTTTTTCATCTATATATATTCGATAGTGAAGGTCCAAAGTTAAGACGATTATTTTCCTTACTGCTGAAAAAACTCTATGTACGATTTTCTTAAATGCTTCTGATTTTCAAGAAAGAAGAGTGAAGTCTTACAGATTATTCAGGAAAAGTTGATAATCTACTTTTTAAGATTTCTAGATTTAGATTATGCTTGTTATAGGGTGCTTAATTATTAACTATTGTAATCCCAACAATAGATTAGAGACTAGTTACACGGTTTTTAAATTACTTTTTTATTTATCTGTACTTATGTACATATGTAAACGGTGTCATTGAGTCATATTCCGGCCTATTTTATTAAAATGCGTTAAATTCTTTGAGTTCATAGAACAACTGGTTTATCGATAATTGGCAATTCTATAAACTGATTCCACTGAAAGATTTGTAAAAATTGCGGAAGTATATTACAGCTTCTATTCTTTAAGTCGTAGTATGTCTTACTATTTTGCCTTTGCCACAACTGAGGCGCCCTACAACTTCTAAACGGCCGCCGAGCTGGCTGTGCTTTACAACAATTAAGCAGCACTTAACCCACTCTGCGCAGACAGTTATGTTAACCTTTTGACTAAGCCAGAAATGAAGTATAATTAAAATAACTACCCTTTTCAACTTTAATAAGCGACTAGCGCTAGCAAAGAAGCTCAGTAATCTTATGATTATCTCCTCTATTATACACTTAAGTTTTACTCACTAATTAGAGACACGGTTATGGCTGAAGACTTACAGTTCTATTTATGTACTATATGTGTGATTAAATGTTTATTAAGACCAAGAAGGTTGTCATTTGGTAAATTTATTTGTGTGTTAGTGTTAGTATGTTTATAGCTATAGCTCGTTGAAAATTCCGACGAGAGCAAAGACACTGACTTCATTAGAATGAACGCATAAAATATTGAATTTATGTTTCCTCTACTTTCAAAATTTTATTGTTTATAAATTTTTTGCTTTCATTTTATGTAGTTCTCGTTTTTTAGCAAATTAATAAGCGATGATGAGGGTGCGCAAACCAGTCGCGCCAAAACTGCCTACACTTAATGACATATTCTTTTATGTTTAGAATGTAAATAAATGCCACAACAGAACAGATTTAATGGCAAACAACAATTTCATACAAACAACAAAAAGTATTTTAGAATGGATTACAAGATCTAGATCTAGGTCTAGCTCCATTATTTTTAACACCTGACATATCAAGTACAACTAAGTTTTTTGTGCATATCTCCTAAATTTCTGTAGCTATATCAACCAAACTTTCTAGAATCGTTTTTTTAGGTAATACCTTACACAGTTCAAAAATGGAAAAAATCGGTTTATAACCACGTCCACCTCCCATACAAAGGTTATGTTGAAAACTACTAAAAATGCATTAATTCAGTAAGGGAAGACACCAGAAACCTTAAATTTCTTCATAAAGAATATAGGGAAGAGCTACACTCAAATTGGTATACAACATTTTAAATGGGCGTGGTTCCGCTCACTTATGGGTCAAAAACCATATAGCCGAAACTACTCGACCAATTTCAATGAAATTCGGTTCATAATATCTTCCTGACTTCCCAATGATATGTTGTAAAAATAGGCTAAATCGGTTCACAGCCACGCCCACTTCCTATATACCAGAATTTTGAAGTCTAGTCACTAGTGAAGATATCGGAACAGAACTTTGCATAAATACTGCATTATATAGTGTGGCAGCCCCTTTCTAAAAATCTCCGAAATCGAACCATAGGTTTTCAAGGGGGTATATGGGGATATATCGAACATGTGGACCTGAGTGTTTGTAATATTTTTTTACCGAAAATATATTAGGTAAGTCTCTAAGATTTTTTGAAGAAATTTATAGGGAATAACTTTCTTCCAAAAATATGTCTCCGTGCCAAAAATTAGTGAAATTGGAACATAATTTCACCTAGCTCCCATATACATAATATTAGGGTTTCCAACTTTCAATGGACTTTATACCATATATTATGTTGGCGGCTATCTCCCTTCCGCTTTTTTGTTTTTTATAAGTCCAGCGGTCCAGTTGTTCGCAGTAGATGGTAGAATTAAGCGTCTTGCCATTAGGGAGCAGCTTATAGTGGATGATTCCCTTCCAAACCCACCAAACACACAGCAAAATCTCGACTTGGCCACTGTTTGGTACGATTCACCGGCCTTCGACCACGACCGTTTGCGCTTGATATTGTCGTATGTGATTCATTTTTCGTCGCCAGTCACCATCCGTCTCAAAAATGGGTCGAGTTCGTTTCGTTTCAGCAGTATATCGCAGGCGTTGGTTCGGTTAAGAAGATTTCTGCGTCAAATCATGTGGCACCGAAACATATTTTGTGTATTCAGCCTTCTGCAGATGGTTTAAAATGGTTTGGTGACTAACTCCCATCATCTAGGCGATGTCACGAGATGTCACATGCCGGTCTAATTCGATGTTTTCTATGATTTGATCGGTATTCGTCGGCACAGGTCTTCCGCCGGCTGGCTTATCCATGGTGTCGTTTTCAGCCGCTCTGAACTTAGCCCGTCCTTACTTGTTTAGTATAATTTTGAAGATACGTTCTGAACTTTAAACGCAAGAACTACTCAACCAATCTTGATGAAATTTTAGTTAGGTCTTCGAGATGCAATTTAGAAGGACTGGGATGTAATTTCATAATACCCTTCTCATGAAACCAACCTCTTCCAACAGCTGAGTACCACAAGCTTCATTGGTGCATAAGAATCTACCGACCAAGTTCCAGGAGTTTCTGGCGAGCCACTAACGATGTATAAATATAGATCGTAATCTATTTCTTCTCACTAGACCTTTTATAAATAGCACAATTTAATAACATCAAAGCAAAAAACAGACAACATTAAAGAACAGGTGGCAAATGATAGCGGCGGCAGCGAATAAAAAAAGAAATACTTCCAAGCACACGAAGCGGAAATGGGTGTACTGTTAAATATCAGCTGGCGAGCAGTAGAACTTAAACTTGAACTCTAGAAAAATTTGTATTTTTATTACATTTTCCGATGTAATGCTGCTGGTAATTTAATTCAGCGCAACACTTTAAATCGGCGGCTGTTGATGTAAGTAGTATACATACAGAAAGAAGAGAGACAGCCAGAAAGGTGAGGCAAACGAAAATAAGTGGAAAGAGTTGAAAAATCAGTTAAAGTGTTCGCGGTTAGATGAAAATAACGCGCGTCATGCTGTGGCTGTCGGCAAAAACGAAAATAATGTAATCAAAATAAACAACAACAATAGCAAGAACAACAGCAAAAAGTGCCACTAAAAACTTTGCGGTTTTTTATAAATAGTATTGTAATTACTTAGTGCTAGCGAGCACATTACTTCGCCACAGCGTGGACTGAAAAACAGAACACACACGATTAATATACATATGTAATGGTATATGTATCTGCCTCCCTCCGCACACTCTTAATGGAGGCAAATTCATTCACTGAAAAAATTGTGTGTATGCAAATGTGTTTGTTTGTTGGTGTGTGTGTGTGTGTGTGTGTGTGTGTGTGTGTGTGTGTGTGTGTGTGTGTGGCGACTTTGAGGTGACCAGCTGAAATGAGCACATTAATTGCAGCATATTAAAGTGTTTGCTGTTGTTGTTGTTGTGGTTGTTTAATGAAAATACACACAAACCCGACACAACAAGTGTTTGCCACACATTGTGTAGAAAGTAATGAGCAACACATAATTTAAATGAACAGCAGCAACAACAACCACAATTATGCAAATAACAACAACACGAAGTCAGGCTATTAAAACTATGGAGTAACTACGTAGAATATATAGAGTCTGTATATACATAAGAGTAGGCGCTCATTAGAAATAGCGGTACTTGTGCAGCAAGCTGAACTCCAGTGCTACTACATACTTCTAGGTTGTAAGTGGCAAGTGGTGTGGTGTTGGTGGCAATGTCAGCCTCACAAACAATGCTTGCAACATGTGGCTGCGAAGGCATATATTACAAACACATACTTATAATTATATATATCTACATATGTATATTCCGTTGCTCCCACAACAATTTTGTTGGTCACAAATTAAATTCAGTTGCGTAGATTTCAGCTGAAGGCAATGTAGGACGTGATTCTGGGGTGGGCTATATCGCATAAGTAATTGTTATTGTTTCGTTGTTGTTGTAGTAATCTTGAATTCTAGCTAATAATTTAGATTGCTAAGGCCTGCTGAGATACATATGTGTAATGAAAACTGCTGCTGTAACGATCCAGCCTGCCAGAAGGGCAAATCTGGCTTCAATTAGCGACCGAAGCGACTACTTCATAATATTGCCTTGATCTTCAATACAACTATGACTTGAGAAATCTTTCAAGAATATTATATCCTCGTTAAAATTTGCTATAAATGCATATATGTTGATAAAGCGGTGACGATCTTTCGAAATTGGATAAAATGGTGTCTTTTATGTGGACGAATTTAGAGCTGAAATGTATGTTGTAGCTTCGAAACAATATCCCATCGGGCTTTATAATCCATGGCATTAATGTTAAGAGCTTTGCGAATATAATATATCTGATAATCTCTGAATAGCTTTCAATGTTAAGTAGCCTAATTTACATAATAGTTCAGTTAGGATATGTTAAAAGGCTGACGGTCTGTTGTGACGACCTGAACTCCAAAAAATATGGATCGTTGAGGAAAAATGTCGACGAAGCGCTCTGAACTTGTCACAAATTTTTTGAGGCAGGCCAATTTGGATTCCGGTCAATTTGCCTGGTTTGCCAAAGAAATCATTGGGCGGATATTTAAACCTCAGCCTTGCGAAATCAAAGGCAAATGTGCCATTTTTTGCAAAATCATCAGCTGTTTAGTATTTACGCTCAACTGAATAATCTACTCCATCATAAGAGAGGTCACACTTCGGAGCAGTATCTTACTTAACTACCGCTAATTCTATAGAATACTTGGATAATAAAAAAAGTAAGAAAGGCTCAGTTCGGATGCAACCGGACATTTAATACTCTCGCAATTTACTGATGTAATTTTAAGAAGATGACACAATTTGACCCATATATTCAGGTATGAGTGGTGAGGTTCCTAATCCCATTTCACTAATTTTGACCACCAAGCTACGCTATATCCAAAAGTATACGCTCACTTAATTTTGATAAGATATCTCACATATTAACCGATATATGCCGAAAAAATCGTATTTTATATAGGAGCTAGAGGAAGTTATGACCCCATTGATAACTATTTTTGGTGCAGAGACACACTATTATAAGAAAAAGTTTCCCTCTGGATTACATTAAAATATCTGAGAGATTTACCACTATTTTCGGAAAAATATTACACTTAAGCATTGAGTTCTTCATGTTTGATATCAGGAACCTTGAAAAGTTATAGTTCGATCTCGACAATGTTTCCAAAGTAGGCGTGGTTGTGAACCGATTTCGCCCATATCCATCCGTCCGTTTCATCAGGGTGTTAAGAAAATATCATATATAGAATTTCATCAAAATCGGTAGAGTAGTTTCTGAGATATGGTTTTAGACCCATTAGTAACTTGTTTGGTTTCAGGTGTTACAAACAACTGTTATGTGAACAAAGCTTTTATACTCTCTTAGCACTTTTGTAGCGAGAGTATAAAAATTTGTACTTCGAAATGTAGCAACGTTTTAGAATCACAAGGTCATAAAGATCTTGCTGTATTCTCCAGTTCCTCTTTTGGAAAAATTATCCAGGCGACATTTTATTAACTTGGCAGATGAACCTTGATCTGAGGCTATATCTACAGAAAATGCCTGTGATCTTTAGTGAAATTGACTTCTATTAGGGATAATTCAAGAAATTATAATTGTAATAAATCGGAAAATAATTATAATAAATCGGAGAATGTCGACACATAATGTATTAAACAAATAGTGAACATAGAAATTTTGTGCTTAGTGTATTAAAAGAGAAGGGATAATATAGATGAAGGAAGAGGAAGAACAAGAAAATAAAACATGTTTAGAAATATGAGAGATCCGGAAGAGGTATATCCAATTTTCTGATAACTTGCAAGCTAAATTACTTCAGAGTGACTGGAGTGAAATTAATTAGAATCTTCATTTTAGCAACTCATTTGGTTTTGTTTCTTTGTAATGATGTTCTTATTAGACCAAACCGACTGTGAATGAACACAGAGAAGTATAGTGAATTGAACCTAGAACCTAGACTTATTAAACCAGAAAGAGATCTTTATGAGTTGTACTACCACCCACAGATGTTTCAACTGAAGTATTGCTCACAGAACATGTAGGATTCATTTCGATCAAAATTCTAGTAGTAACTAGTAGATGCTTATTCCGATTTACAGCTTCTGATGTCTCTGATGTCTCTCTAACACTATTTTTATATGGGATCCATTAAATTTAGTATCCTACTCTATATGAAACAATGTTCTTGTAAAACTCTTCTGATTTCGAACAGTCGAGTTTTATTTGCGACCGCCGAATCGAGCGGTCGTCAGCGATGTTGCGCCATAAAACCAATGCTGCAATTGCATATGGCAATAAATCTCAAGAATTGCTTTGTATATAATTGTAGGCAGCAATATGAATAATTGTAGGCATAAATATTTATGATTTCTTAATGCGCACAATATGTGAAAGTGCAGCGCCGACAAGCGGCCGGAAGCGGAGAGAGCGAGGGTGATAGCGAGGGCGATGCAGCAGACAAACGCACAGCTGAGAAGCCACAGCTGATAGGCAGGAAATGCGCTGCTGTAAATGCTCTAAACATGTACGGTTGTTTGTTTGTATGTATTTATGTAAGGCAACTGTGTATATTTGTACGAGAAGATTAACGACTGCGTTAGAAGACATGCAAATGAGGGCAATTACATCCAGAATGGGCGCTGCTTAGAGAAACAACACATTGTAAAGAACGAACAAGAAGCATAAAGAACTGTTACAAAAAATGTAAAGTGCCGTTGTTCTGTTTAATGGGCGGCTAATTCCCCTCAAAGCTTCGAAGCGGCGAGCATAAATGCCCCCACATACAATGTTGATTGGTAGCCAATTTCAGGCGAAATGAAATGATATGCTTTGAGTGTGGCGCGCAGTTTCTTAAGTTCCGGCTAAGAGGCGGCAGTACCAGCAGCATAAGACAACAAATAATGCCACATATTGTGATAAATTACTTATCTGAGATTTCTTCTGTTTATATCACATGTCAATCAAGTCGGCGACCAATGTAACATGTTGCTCGTGAGTTGTGTCAATTTGAGAATGTATTATAACGGCGCTTAAGGTGTTAGAAAATATATTTGGATGCTGCATTATTCTTCTTCGTTGTTTTTTCTAATGCTGTGGCGCTTATTTAAGCGCTTTTATTTGTTTTACACTTACTTTTCCTCTGCTTTTGGTTCTTCGTTGTTATTTAATTTCCTTTTTCTTTATTTTTAAACATATTTTTGTCTCACTGTTGCCCCTCTTGTACCTCAAATGCCAGCGAGCTGGGTTTAGTCGCCCACATTTGGCTTAGTTTGCTAAGTTGCCTTGCTAAAATGCCGTAATTAGCTTACGTATTCGAAATGTTTAGCAAAGCCTTGGTGGGTTTATGTAATAAATACTAATTTAAAATTATATATATATGTATGTATTGGAAAATTTATAAAACTCTGACAAATAATTAAACTCGAATTGCTTTCTTATTAAATGAACTCCATGAGAATCTAGAGGAACCGATTAACTATATTTTAGGAAAACATAACCGAAGATAATATGAAATAGAAGTGGTTTTCAGTTAACGGAGATTGTTTTTGAAGCAGGCTCTAGAAATAGGCTGGGATATGTTCTATGGCTGATAACCAAAAATAAGGGAATCACATCTGCACTATATGAGACAGGCCTTTGTGAAACCAGAACAACCTCTGCAGTTTATTCGTACAACCCGATAGATGGCCAATTAAAACCCCTACAACTAGCGAAAGCAGAACTTTGCTGAGGTAATAAATTTTCTAGACACAATAACAGTGGATAACTTATAGAACTTATTCACTATTGGAAATCTAGATTATTATCAGAACAGAGTATTTAAAATTATAAAGACAACCAATGAAACCAATGTCTGTCTGACATTATGTCAATAGTGAAAGTCTATGTACAATTAGTGATGTTTATCGAGTATGCAAAGGATGTTGATCATTTCATAATGATATCATTATCGGCCGTACTTTCCTTTATACGTACCGGAAACACGAATTCTATAACTAAGAAGAACTAGCAAACGCTATGCACACCTGGCGAAAGACGAATTAATGCATGTTCAAAAAATAACGGAAATTGTAAAATTTAGGGGTTACGCCACCCCAAAATTTTCAAATAAAAATTGATTTTTTTTTGCTTAGTTTCAAAGTCTAAATTCTAATGAATATTTTGAGATGTCTCCGAAAACAATGTCTGAATAATTACGAATGTTATGATTATTAGAAGTCAGCACGATGGGAGCGCGCCGAGAGAACATTTTTATCTTCTTTTGCGTTTTTATCAAAAACACTTTTTCGAGACCGTGTACACGATTACTCAAAAACTATTTAACCGATTGGCTTGAAAATAATATATCTTCCTAAATAGATTTTCCACGGAGTGACGTGGGATTTTTTCGATTCAATAATTGAAATCCCAAAATAATTTTAGCAAAAAATATAAAATAAATTTTTTAAGTGCTTCCAATTGCGTAAAAATCTTTGTAAAAAAGCGGCACTGTTCAAAATTTATCAATTTTTAAGAAAAAATATTATTTTACTTGTTTCAGACAAAAATTAAAATGCCAATCATGTACACCATCAAAGAGTGCTCCGGAAAAATTTATCCATGCCAAGACTTATATATCTGGAATTTTAATATTTATAAAGCTTAAGATATGCATTAAATCAGCCATAAAGGTAAAGAAGTCCTAGATCAAATAGTTTTGTCAAAAAAAAAAAAAATTAAAAAACGATCCTATTTTTATGTGTTCAGGGTGGCATAATGGCATGGAAATCGACAAATTAAACAAATAGAATTTTAAAGAAAGCAAGTAAAAACTTATTCTACTTTCTGGCTACTTTGACAGAACATTATCTCTTCGGCTTCGGTTCACATGCGGCAAGATAGCTTTACTATAGAAACATCTCTGAAGCGACTTTGAATTGGACAATAGTAAGAAAATCCTTCTTGACACAGGAAGTATTATTTTCCACAAAACAGAAACATAAAAAACTAATAAGCTTAACATGTTTTTTATAAAAATGCTTGAGAAATCTCAGTTACACTTTTACTAGTACTTATAGATTTATTGATCACTGGTAGTGGTTTATAGGTATTAATGGACAATAATAGTAATACAGAAAGTTCTAAAAAGAAACGGTATTAAAACATACTAACTTCAAAACTTCTACTACTACTATAGTACTTCTAGTGAGGTTATATCAATTCATGTATCAAATTTACTACTCAATTCGCTTTATAAAATTTGGTTGCGAATCACTTGAATTTCACTTCATTCCTATACTATTAGCCTTATCATTTGATTACTTGAATTTTACCTTTACGGTTCATCACCTACAGGAAAATAAACAAAACAATCTCACAAAGAACTTTGAACTTCAAAACTGTTGGGCATTATTTGTATTTGTACTTACAAATCTTCGAAAAAATGCGGGAACTTGTTGCCCTAAACATTTTCGTAAACAAGTTGAATGCACTTTTATTTCTTTGTAACCAAATTCAAGTGTGGCCAATAACGAAGTGCTTGCCGGTATATATTTTACCTGATGGTGTTTAAACTGAAGTTCAATAAAATTTTAGTACCTTTCAAATATTTACAACTGCTAACAGAGCAGCCAGAAAAGCTTCTGGACAAAGATAAAAAGCAATATTTACATGGAGTTTTATATAGATATATGTACATCTATGTATATATATATTTATATTCAATCGATAAATATATATACTTGAGTGTATGCTGCCTGATTTATTTAAGTTTTGTGCCCCTACAAACCCACTAAATGCTTTGAACTTTTGCCAAATTTTGGTTGACTCAGCGAGGCCTAAAAACACCGAAAGACTAATATACACAAATACAGAATGAGGGTACGCACGACAGGCTACTTTTAAATTAAAAGCGTGAAATTACAAGCATACATATTGTAAAAATATATATGTGTACTGTCTATAAATTAATGTGTGTGAGTAACATCAAACTCTCTCTGCTTTATTTATAAACACTGAGTTTAACAGATTGCAGGCAGTGAGTCAAGTGTGCTGCCATCTATAAGAGTGTATTTATAAAGCTGCCCAACTACCTTCTGATATAAATATAAGAGCTTGTTACAACTGCAGACGCCAGTTGTGCGGTATGCGGCCACTTGCCGCCACTCATTGTGTGATTTGTACATCAACACTCAATTAATTTTTGGGGGGGAATTGGTTACAAGCGACGCCGTGGAGGGCAATGCCGAACTACAGCGAGGCCCAGTTGGCCATATGTTTGTCATACGTGAAATTCAGAAACACATAAATATTCGAATATTTTTTTGTTTATAAACAAACAACAACAACAATACATTTAATAAATACCTTCTTTTAAGGGCGAAAGCGCAAGAAACACCTTTGACATGTGTATTTATTTTATTATGGCACCCACATACATATTTGCCTTTCCACTTATTCTCAAATTGAAAAGGAAAAAATTAATGTTGGGTTCCACCAAAAGTCAACAAGTCTTCGTGTGACTCAATTAATTGACATCGCACGCAATTTGACATTCCGCCGAAACTCAGGAGTGACATTCGTCAAACTATTAATTATTGAAATTGTTTCCTTTTCTTTTAACTTAGCGCGTGGACAAAGTTGAATTGTCATTTATGAATATCGAATAATAAATCGAATATTTTTTGGTTGTACTTTTCGAATTGAAAGTTAATTAATTAACATTAGAGACTACTCTGTTAATTAAATATTTGGATGTTTTAGAGAAATATCGATTTATAGGTTCAAACCTTGATAAATAGCGAATCGAACAAGCAACTGGTATAAACTGGTATAAAAAATACAGACTGGTATAAACTGGTATAAAGAATACAAATTGGTGTAATGTAAAAAAACAAATAGTTAAACTCCTTTACTCTCCGATATCTTACTTTATTGCAACTTTCAGAGGCAAATTTCCTGAAAAAACATTAATAATACAGATATTTGCCTTCCCATATCCACTTCCCTCATTTACATATATGCCGAATATAAACACCCTTTTTGTCTAAATAACAAATAATAAAACAAAAACAAATAATTTTATTTTTACCCACTTGTTTGTTGTTGTCAATTAAAGTAACATCTCCATTCAACATTTTTATCGTGTCACACCGCCAGCCATATAATTACTTCACCTAGCTATGTTTGTTGACTGCGTTTTTTTTTGTTTTTTTGTTGTTTCTTATTGCCATTCGGTGGCTCCAATTAATTCTATTGTTTATTTACTTTATCACGTATTTAATTGGAGTTGCTGCGCTGAACGCGCGCTGACAAAGGCAACTCAGTACTTTTATTGTCATGAGAAATGTCATTCAGACTCGCTTGTTTGGGACACTAACACAAAAATACTTTTGTAAAATATATTGGATATAGAAGTGGTGGAGAAGTGATGGCATTTGACTTGCTGAATGAATACTCAACAAATTCTGATGTATTTATGGTCAGAGTGCTTAATTAGGGAACTGAGGTGAAAAAATAAATATAAAGCTTCTAACAGAAGACCAATAAGAATGAACTGTAGATGAGTTTTGTGATTAATATATGATCTGGGGATATTAGGGGGAACTAAACTTCAACATTTTTGGCATTTTGTGTAGCTTCTAAATATTATTTTATTACTTTTACAATTTACAAAAACAATATGGCAAAACAAAACTTTGTTACTGTTATTTAAATAATGTTCATATCGTTTTTAAGTTATGCTACTTGATAACAAATCGTTTTCAATGTCAAGCGTTATATCATTCCTATCTCTATATCCCATGCACCCTTCTGGAAAATATGTAAATTACGCCGGTTTATACTAAATGAAACAAAACACTTTATTGCGAGTAGAAAAATATCATAAACCCAATAGGGCGACAACAATTTGAAGCCATAATAGAACATTTAATGCTTAAACGCTAGCCGAGCGCAACGAAGCGGAATGAAAGCGTCAGATTTTAAAAACAGAACAAAATAATACAGGTTGGAATAAAGTCGTGGCAACAGTTGGAAAATGTTTACAGTTATGAAAAAAAAACAAGAAAAATTTAAACTTTTCTTTCCTAAATGAAGCCTGTGAAATACCGTAAAAACATTTCAGCTTGCTTAATAAATTCCTCTATTTGCCTTGCATATCTAAAGTAAATCACATGGACTAGAAAAAATAGCTATTGATCGTGGTTCCATATACATATATCCATATATTTTTGGTTCTTTGAAATATATATATTTACTGTTCAAGTTAATATGATTTGGTATGAATAACTTGTTTTCAACTGGAGTCACTTCCTCACTAGACCTCCGTTATAAAAATCAGTATACCTCAAACCACACCAACGGTCCTTTAAAACATACTTAATTGAGTCTACTGAGTATATAATTACCTTTGAAAAATTAAATGAAACTATATTAGAACTATGGTGCGGATGAGATTAGAAAGTCTATCTAAGATATTTCAAGATTATTTTTATCGAGATTTTGGTTTCATAATTCATAATTTCATAGTGGAATAACTAGATCAGCCTATAATTACGAAATAATTTAGGCCTCTGACTTGCTTCAAAACATTAAATCCAGTTTTGGTAATTTTGGGTAATACAGATTAATAAAGGGTGATTTTTTAAGAGCTTGATAACTTTTAAAAAAAAAAAAACGCATAAAATTTGCAAAATCTCATCGGTTCTTTATTTGAAACGTTAGATTGGTTCATGACATTTACTTTTTGAAGATAATTTCATTTAAATGTTGACCGCGGCTGCGTCTTAGGTGGTCCATTCGGAAAGTCCAAATTTGGGCAACTTTTTCGAGCATTTCGGCCGGAATAGCCCGAATTTCTTCGGAAATGTTGTCTTCCAAAGCTGGAATAGTTGCTGGCTTATTTCTGTAGACTTTAGACTTGACGTAGCCCCACAAAAAATAGTCTAAAGGCGTTAAATCGCATGATCTTGGTGGCCAACTTACGGGTCCATTTCTTGAGATGAATTGTTCTCCGAAGTTTTCCCTCAAAATGGCCATAGAATCGCGAGCTGTGTGGCATGTAGCGCCATCTTGTTGAAACCACATGTCAACCAAGTTCAGTTCTTCCATTTTTGGCAACAAAAAGTTTGTTAGCATCGAACGATAGCGATCGCCATTCACCGTAACGTTGCGTCCAACAGCATCTTTGAAAAAATACGGTCCAATGATTCCACCAGCGTACAAACCACACCAAACAGTGCATTTTTCGGGATGCATGGGCAGTTCTTGAACGGCTTCTGGTTGCTCTTCACCCCAAATGCGGCAATTTTGCTTATTTACGTAGCCATTCAACCAGAAATGAGCCTCATCGCTGAACAAAATTTGTCGATAAAAAAGCGGATTTTCACATTTCGAACCGAACACTGATTTTGGTAATAAAATTCAATGATTTGCAAGCGTTGCTCGTTAGTAAGTCTATTCATGATGAAATGTCAAAGCATACTGAGCATCTTTCTCTTTGACACCATGTCTGAAATCCCACGTGATCTGTCAAATACTAATGCATGAAAATCCTAACCTCAAAAAAATCACCCGTTATTTTAGTGAGTAGTATTCTAGGAATAAAATTTCCATTTTAAGGATAAGCCTGTATAGATATAATTTATTCAAACTTTAATAAAAAATAATAATATTAATTGAAAAGTAGTACTCCGGAATAGATCAACTTAATGAAACTGTATATAACTATGTAAAGGACATTTTTTTAGAAATCTGTTTTTAATTAGGTAACATTTTTTCGGAGTTGTTACCTTTTACTTGATTTATATTTAGTTTGATTTGCCATTTCATAACGAAATTACTCTGGAACAACATTAATTGCTGCAAAAATTTGTCGAAAAATGGGCCTCTCGGTTGGAATTTATTAGAGCTAGCCGCGGCGGTTACTTACCGAAATTATTTTTAAGAAATAATGGCAAACTCTCTTCTTTTTAATAAAGATAAATTTTTGGCCATAACATTAAATAATGTGCGTTTCATTTCTTCGTAAAAACATGTCTAAATAAACACTTTACCTTACAACTACTTTTTATTATACAGTGGAACTTCCATAACTCGAACTTCAATAACTCGAACTTCAATAACTCGAAGATCTATATAACTCAAACTCTTGAATTGGCAATAAAAATACAATAAAATTTCGTTTACAAATTCTTTCATAAATCGAACTTTTCGACCAGGGCAAAATATAAAATTTTACTATCGAGGCAGAATTTTATAAAAGACCCTCTATATCTAATGGAGGCGAACAAAAAATATGATATTGCACTTATGGATTGCACAAATCATGTAACAAAGGCATGGCATCAAGAGCCAAAAATAGCAAACTGCAACAAACAAAATTACAAAATACATGTTTTAACGCATGTACATAAAACTTTTAGCTTAGTAAATAAATAAAACTGTATATAAATCTATATTTTACAGCTTTTAGGAAAATTGTATGCTTTAATGAAAATTCTATAACTCGAAGTCTCTCTAACTCGAAGTTTTTTGTGGATTATAGTGAGTTGGAGTTAGAGAAGTTTCACGTATATTACAGTTTTTTTTTTGTTTCTATGATAGATTATAACTAAATTATACAACCCTCTAACCTTTCTATAGACGATTTTTTCCAGTATTGGAAGAATGTTATAAATGTTAATTTTTGTAAAAAAGTAAGATGTAGCCTGAAGGACAAGTAGTCACTTGAGATTAACTATTCGAACTTTACTAAAAAATAACAATGAATATATTTATAATAACTGGGTACCAAAATCTATTTTCATCAAACCCGATATTTTCCAAACTTTAAAATTTTTATTTTTGAAAAATAAAATATAAATTTTTATATAAGAAACATATTTTGAAGTTTTTAAAATAGATCAAAAATTTGCGTTATTAAACTATGTATATATGCCTTGGAAGTACTGGAAATTCGTTTTCATATATTAAAGTATACAATCTATTAGAAAACCAAACTATGTAATAGATCTATGAATACGAGTATAGTGAAATTAGTATGAGGAAAACATTCAGAAGATAATTTGTACTCAACCAGCATGCGATATATTGTGTCACATTTCGAGACTTCCATATCTCATTCCAAGCCAACTGAGACTGTTCAATATATGATCATGTCTACTATTATATATTGTATTAGCACATACTCTAAATATAAAAGCATTCGCATAGAAGTGAATCTCAACTCGATTAATTTTAATTAATTTTTTTTTTAAATCATATATGTATAGTATATATCATCAGACTCATCTGCGCTGTATCTATATAAAAGTATTTTTTCGTTTATTATTTGATTTTATTTTGCGGCTTTAATTGTCAATATTGATGTATTGGCAAACAAGCTAAGCGGCAGCAAAACGTGTAGCAACGAAATGAGCGAATCAAACTAAAAACAGACATGCGACGATAACAACACCAACAAAAAACCAATAGTAGCAACATGAAACGTATGACATCAGCTGGAAAACGCGCCTCGCCGAACGAACTACTACTGCTGTAAATAGCTAACAAATCAAGCGTTGCAAAGCATTCCGCAGCGTCGCCGCTTTGAAGCAAAATAAGTGCTTAATGCTCTGGCGAATTTTAATGGCAAATAAATGTCAGGCAATTATACAAGCAAACTTATAACATAACAGAAATAAAGAAACAAACAAAAAATTTGAAGATATGAAACATATGACACTTCCTATTCGCATTTGGATAACTGCTTAAGTAGTCTGCTTAAGTAGCAGCTGGCGTAACGTATACGCCCTGGCGGCTATGCAGCTTTTGGGCTGCTGTATAGCCAAAAGTAGATCAAATAATATTTGGAACACAAGCAATTCATTGTATTCAATTACATATTACTCACATATATTTCACACACACACTTTCGTCTCTCCCGCGGAACACACCTTCTCATCACCACAGTCAATCAACTCGTCCGTGTCTTTGTCAGAGCTCGTGTCGTGTTGGCTTTTGTGTTCATTTTAATGTCATTAACAGCAGAGAAGGTGTTCATAACTCGTAAACTACAACAAAACAAAAACAACAACAACAACAACAATAGCAGCAGCAACAGTAGCATACTTTCAAAACAAAAACAAAGCTAGCAAACAAACAAAAGACAGCTCCCAACTGCCAACAAAGTAAAGAGTTATTAAATATTGATGTTGTTGTTGTTGAGATTATTGTTGTTATTGTTGTAGTTTGTAACAGCATCAAATAGCACAACGTGACGAAATGTCGTCAAAGCAAGATAAAGTTTCATATTCTTCTAGTAGCTTGTGTACAGTGGCGTGCATATATATAGGTACAACCGGAAGTTGGATGAAGATAGAGGGAGAGAGAAATTTGGTTCGAGTGAGAAAAAAGAGAAGTAATAACAAGTAGAGATCTAAAGAGAAACTAGTGAAGAAACTAATGGGTTTTTTTGACATTAAGTACGACTTGTGTTCGAAAAGTGGGTTTTGAAAGTTGAAAGGTAAAAAGTATAAGCCCAAAGTGTTTAATTTCGATCACAAGAACCATAATATTAATATCTCCCTTCAACTTTTTTGTCTTTTATTGAATGCTTTATAAAAAGTGTTACGGTCGCTACGGTATTAGTGATCGGATTTAGTTCAAATATGCGCCGTTTCGTTCGATAACCTGTTGTCATCTAGACGGCAACTTCATAATACCCCCCCGCTCCTTATTTGTGAAGAAATCGGACAGCCACTTTTCACAAGCCTCTTTTGAGTTCAACTTTACACCACCAAGGAAGGTCGCCATGAACAGGAATATGTGGTAATCACTTGGCCCAACGGCTGGGCTATATGGTGGTTTCAAGCGGTCCATTTGTTCGCAGTAGATGGTAGAATTAAGTGTCTGCCCATATGGGAACAGCTGATAGTGGATGAGTCCCTGCCAATCCCACCAAACACACAGCAAAACCTTCCAGGGCGTCAAACCCGGCTTGGCCACTGTTTGGGACGATTCACCGGCCTTCGACCACGACCGTTTTCGCTTGATATTGTCGTATGTGATCCATTTTTCGTCGCCAGTCACCATCCGCATCAAAAACGGGTCGAGTTCATTCCGTTTCAGCAGCATATCGCAGGCGTTGATTCGGTCCAGAAGGTTGTTTTGTGTCAAAACATGCGGCACCCAAACATCAAGCTTTTTGGTGTATCGAGCCTTCTGCAGATGGCTTAAAATGGTTTGGTGGCTCCCATCTCGATGACACGAGGTGCCACATGCCGATCTAATTCGATGTTTTCCATGATTTGATCGATATTCGTCGTCACAGGTCTTCTGCCGGCTGGCTTATCCATGGTGTCCTTTTCATCCGCTCTGAATCGTCAAAACCATTCCTCCGCAGTTCGAAGTGATAGTGTACCGTCCCTCAAAACACCATTCATCTCACGAAACATTACTCTAGCGGATTTGCCTTTAACGAAGGATTTCAGCGTTAGTGAACTCCATGCTTACACGTCTATAACTGTTTAACGCAATATCCAAACTAATCATGCATAGCGTCGTTTTGTAGGTTATGTCAAGACCTTTCATAGATGTATAGTATTGCCAGATACGGGCACTATAGCGTTTTATACATAACCGCGAAATTCAAAAGACAAATAGACGGAAGGGAGATATTTGTCAACCAATAGTTATAAGGAGAAACCATATTGTCATAGTTCGAAAGCCTAAAGAGAATCATTCCATTGAAAGAGTCCAGAGGAGTCACACCTGAGAGAAATGTTCCAAGTTCAATCTAATATCAATAAAGATACCTAAGAAAGAATGAGAAATTGAGAAAAACAAGCCTTCTTTTTGTAAGCACATTCCCTCAAAGCATTCTCCACTCCCTTCCATTATAATGTCCAGCTCATTTGCTGATACACAACCCCACGAATGCTAGACACGCACTCAAAGCCCTCAACGAACTCGACTAAGCCGAGCGCCATGTTTATAAGTATATACAAAAGACCACACATAATGAAAACACAATCTAAACGAAAAGGCGCAAACAACAAAGTGAAAATGAGGCTGTACAAATAGCGGAAGGACGACCGCGTTTAAAATGGGAATGGCGTGAAGGACGTTTGTTGTTGATTACGAGCAGGAAACCCACAGCATACGTGCGACTGTTGTACAAGAGCAAGCTGGGGCATATTTAGACCAAGTACAACGGTATATTTATGGAAATTAGAACATCCATATGGAGCGTAGAAACGAAACAAATGGGGAAGCGTGCAAATAAATGCCTGTGAAGAGCTGCAACAGCCTTGCAATCAGCCAAATGCACATGGGGCCTATGTAGGTCTGTATAAGGGGAGTAAATGTAAAGATAAGCCCTGGAGATGAAAACTTGTTTTGTCTTTTATGTGTGTCACAGTTGTGTAGTAGAAAAGATTATAGAAAATAATGAAAAATGGGATAGGATGGAGGTCCAAATGACCTCAAACACAGATACCGTTAACTGATTTATCAGAACCGAAATTTTTTAAACAGTAGCTTTGACAGTGTAGCAATACTGTATTTAAAAATATAAGTGCGCCTAAAATGACTGGTCCGAAAAAAACTAGTTAGTAACTAGTTCTGAGAAATTTCGTTTCTTCGAATAAAACATATGTATATAAATATATAAAAAAAGTCATCGCACCACTGTAACAGTTTCTTGAACTTGCTTAAATCACACATACTTAGATACCCAAAGAAAAGAGCACGTGAGTAGAAAAATAAAGAAGGATAAAGGATGTTTGAGCGCTGCTCATGCAAGTAAAAGTGTGCAAACTATAGCCTGTAGGGACATGTTGACAAAACGAAAAAAAACGAGCAAGAAAAAACATATAAGTTTGCTAGAGCAGCAACGAAAGAAGTCAAAAGTTTGCTCTGGTGGCAGTTAAGAGCGTTCAATTTGACGCTTCAGCAGAAACTTTCTTGCAACGAGACGCATTGCAGATAAAATCAAATGATCTTCAGCGTGAATACTGCACAAAATGAGCGCTGTGGGTGTGAGTGTTTAAATTTACAGTTGAGGAAATGGTTGAGTATCACACTTGAGACTATTGAGAAATCAAAACTTTTGGAACTTTGATAAGAACTGTGCCACTAATTAAGATTGTTTTGACTCTTTTTGTATTCTTAACACATTGCTGAATCTTAAGGATCGTATGCTGTTTGAGGAAGACAAGTTAAGATTTTGAAACGTGAGATTCAAGTATAAAGAAGTCGTATTGATTGAAATGTCAGATGGAGGGTTAATACATTACATATATTTCATAGTCGAATGGACGTCGGTTGGCCTAACGAAATTTAAATTGATCATATAGATGAACTAACTAGGCCGGAAGATTTTCAAAACCTCGGAGCTTAATAAATGGGTTTTCAAAAGGGACACTACAAAAGTAGACCGATAGAGACAGCGAACGACGCCATATTTTTTCCCGCTCTTTTGACATTTCTCTTCAGTAAGGTTTGCCTTTTCATCATTGAAAGATATGCGATCCAACAACGAGTCGAAATTATTAAAATTTACTACCGGAATTCGGAGTCCAGTCTGGCCGCTCAATGATAACCGAATATTTTTGACCCGATTTTTTGATGATATGGACTTGGACAATATGTGGTTCCGACAGGACGACGCCACAAGCCACACACCGAATGTTACAATCGATTTATTGAAAACCAAGTGTGGTGAACGTGTTATCTCGCGAAAATTGGGTTCAGCGTCTCGACTTCTGTAAGCGTGCCCGTGGTGGGTTTTTTGTTATACTCTCGCAACAAAGTTGCTACGAGAGTATTATAGTTTTGTTCACATAACGGTTGTTTGTAACACCTAAAACTAGACGGGTTAGATATAGAGTCTTATATACCAAAATGATCAGGGTGACGAGTAGATTTGAAATTCGGATGTCTGTCCGTCCGTCCGTCTGTCCGTCTGTGCAAGCTGTAACTTGAGTAAAAATTAAGATATCTTAAAGAAACTTGGAACACATGTTCCTTGGGGCAGTGTGGTTTGCTTTCGAAAAATCAGACCGTTGCCACGCCCACAAAATGGCGAAAACCAAAAACACATAAAGTGTCATAACTAAGCCGTAAATGAAGTTATAAAAGTAAAATTTGGAACAAGGGATCGCACTAGGAAGGGGCATATTTGGATGTAGTTTTTTTGGGTAAGTGGGTGTGGCCCCGCCCACAAATCGGTTATTTAGATATAACTCGCAAACCAATAAAGCTATATAAACCACACTTTCTGCAGTCGGTTCTCTTACGTACCACACCACACTCCATGAAAATAGTTGAAATCGGATAATAACCACGCCCACCTCCTATACAAAGGTTAGGTTGAAAATTGCTAAAAGTGCGTTAACTCACTAACGAAAAACGTCAGAAACACCAAATTTTACGTAAGAAATGGCAGAAGGAAGCTGCACTGAGATTTTTTTACAAAATGGAAAATGAGCGTGGCGTCGCCCACTTATGGGTCAAAAACCATATCTCAAGAACTACTCAACAGATATAACACTTTCTTGACACCCTGATGACACTGGTGGAATATGGGCGAAATCGGTTCACAACTACGTCTACTTCCCATATAACTCAATTTTGAATTCTTTTGATTCGTTCACTTTATAATACATATATACATTAGGAACAAATGGAGATAGCGGAATAAAACATTACACAAATACTGTATTTGAGCTGTGACATCACTTGTGGAAAAATTGTCAAAATCGGACCATGACTTTTCAAGGCCCCTGATATCAAACATGAAGAACTCAGTGCCTAAGGTTAATTTTTCACCGAAAATATAGGTAAATACCTCCGATATTTTTATGTAATTCATTCCCTCTGAATTGTTTTCTTATAACAGTTTCTCTCTGGACCTGAAATGGTAAAAATCGGGTCATAACTTCCCCCAGATCCCATATACCTAATTATAAGTAATATTAAATTAAGTGAGCGTATAGTCTTCGATATATTGTATCTTGGTGGTGAAAACGAGTGAACTCGGTTTAGGAATTACCTCAGTCCCCATATACTATTTATGATGATTTTCGTTATTCTATTGAACTTTATACCGAATATATGGGTCGACTTGTGTTATCTTTATAAAATTACATCAATAAATTGCGAGAGTATAAAATGTTCGGTTACACCCGAACTTAGCCCTTCCTTACTTGTTCTAATGTGGGAATATTTTCGGCAACGAAAGTAGGAAATGTCAGGCCCTGGAATGGAAGTACAACCACATTCAGTCCGATATTTAGCATTTAAAAAATCAAATTTGTAGTATTAGAACCATTAATTAATATTTCTGGATTAAGTACAGAATCCGGAAAAGACTTAGATGCGTAATTGAAAACGAGAGTTAAGTGAGTTCAAGGAGCTTATTATGAAAATCGAGTTTTGATGCTGGATTAATGCCTGAAGTAATGTACTTTGCTAATGTGAAAATGTTAACAGCAACATGAGAAGAAAATGTCAGGACATTCCGATTCGCGCTGTTACTAAGTAATCAAGACATACGATGGGAAGTATCAACCTTTTAATCAAGATTAGGATCTAGCAGAGAATATGGAAGAGTTATAGAAACGTAATTGATCATGAGATCCTGAGAACTGATTATGCAAATGGGGTTTTGAAGTTTCTGAAAAAACTTTATGTTCTCATTTAGCAGTAGTAAATTCTTCAAACTAACATTTCTAATTCTTTTGTTTTCCTTTTTCTTTTGATGAGAGAAGCACTTATTGAAGAACATACACACATACACCAACAAAAAAAACAACAAACTACGAGAAAATCAACCAAAAATACACATAAAATCTATAATTGCATGTACTCGCTGCTGCTGGCTTATGTATGTTCTTGCCACAAGTCATAAAATTACAATTACAAAAACAAAACGCAAATTTGCTTTAGTAGTTGTGCCACACACGCAAACTCACTTGTATTGTAGTGTATAGCGAGAGATTGGCCCATTTTTATTGCGGTTTGTAGTTTTTGCATTTGCTATTTTCTTGTTGATTGCGCACAGACAAATTGCAGGCGCGATAACAACAACAACAAAACAACAACAGCTAGCTATAACAAATAAATGGAGCCGCGAATAAACAAACGGATGAGCCAGTCAACACTGCACTGCGGCTGATGTTGATGCGGCGTGGTGAGGTGCGGGGAAGAAAGTGCAATTCTCAGATGCAACCATGCGAAAGTAGGCCAATCGTATTTTTGATTTTGCTTCTTTGTTGCCACTGGAACGCCAACGAACAGTTTTGAAACATAAACTAATAACAATACACACGCATATCATATCATATCGATAGAAGTTAAAAGTGTGCGTGCAACAGCTGTTAGGTGTGCTCAGTATCAACACATAACAGTCCATCATTTCCGTTTCGTGGAAGATGCTCAAATTAGAAGCCGCCACCGCTTAATGGGCACACTTTGCACTCGCTTGTTGGTTGTATTTATTTTATTTTTTTTTGGCATTCTGCCAAGAAATTCCACAATTGTGGCGCATAGCGAGTCGATTTAGCTGACAGCCGCCTTGGCACGAAATTTATTAGTTGCACAGTGTATCTGTATCTGGCTTTGATTGCATGCCTGCCTGGAGATCATAATCAACAGCTTCCCGTGCAGCTTACAAGTGTAGCGGTTCTGAAGTACAAAAGTACATATATGGTCTGTAGAAGAGTGTTTTTATGGTATTAGGAGTGTCGTAAGAATCAGAGGAGAGTAGTGTGAATTTACATAAGGGAAATATTTAAATTCGCTAGACAGCTCAAGGTCGCCAAATTTATGACCTTTTAAATGCTTTTATTAATAGACATATTATCTAATTGGTTTTCAGATTAATAAATAAAGCAGATGGGTCTATATTATTTTAACAATTCAATGAAAATAATTCTAATAAATAATAATCTACTAAATTTAGCGAATTGGACACTTCCGACAGAGTGTGGGTGTGGTTTTATATTTTACCATATTATAATTTGAGGTTTACGATTCGATTAAAGTAATCGCCAATATTTAGATTATAACCCAAATGGGAAATCCATTTTAAAGTTTATACTCTCTTGCCTCACAAATCTTTTTTTCTCCCCCCACTATTAGCTTTGAAGTCAGAAATTACTTCTACATTCTTAAAACTCTTATACTCTGTAATCTGAGCAAAAAAACATACACGATTGTTACCAACATCCAAGAGAAATTTTCAATATTTTTTGTCAACTAAATAGATGATTGGTTAGTACAGAGATTTTTGAAATACAACATATTGAAACTTAAGGTCACTGCTATAGAATATGTACAGAGATTACAAAACACTATCCAGGGAAGGCTAGTGACCACTTGGATCATCATTGCTGTTTCTAGTTAGGTTAGGTTTGTCTGGTGGGCCAACAGCTGCCGCATAGACCAGTTATGGTCCCTAGCAATACCAGATGGAGTCCCGTCACGTATTCCCTGAGTAGTAGTCATCGGTTAGGATGCCAAAAAACAGTCCTAATTCTTCTAATTGCAATAAGAGCTTGATCAGCGATAAAAATTATTAATTTTGATTAAAATAAATGTGAGAGAAGAGGAAAATGGATCACAATGATGGATATATTGGTGACATTGAACTAGGAAGAAGAAACAAGTACAAATTTAAAGGGACTGACCCTTTATCAATAAATTCTGGCTTAATTGGCTTGGTTTGGTTTTTTTGCTCAATATTATTCAGCCAACAAAGTGATACGTTCAGAAGAAATGTTCAACAGAGCATTGAAAAGCAATTTTTTATTTATTTTGAAGTCTTTCAAGCTAAAGGCAAGGAGCGACGTATTTTTACATTTTTTGGATATGGTAAGGATTCTTGAATTTAAAAAAGCAAACCTAATCTGTATGACGCCAGCACAGGTTTTCAGAAGACTTATCATCTATGTGTGCCTTATGTTTTGCGGTCGTTGAATTCGAATCCGAGGTCCATTCCCCATCCCATCAGAGCAGGTTTTTGACATAACCCCAGAAAACTAATATGGCGGACAGCGATTTTTAAACTTCATCGGATTCGCCTAAAACTCGATACTACGCGGACTTAGGGGTCGCGGATTACGAATCCGATATCGGTTTTTTCAAAATTCAAAATAGGGGACGCTATTTTTAAAACTTCAACGGATTCGCTAGAAAATCGTTACTCGGGAGTTTTCGGAGTCGCAGATTACGAATCCGCTACGTCTTTTCAAAATTCAAAATGGTTGCAATATGGCAAATTTTTATAATGCATCTATCTAATTGAATCGCCATTTTGAATTTTTTAAAAGTAACGTCAAATTTGTAATCAGCGACGCGAGAATCTCCGAGTAACAAGATTCGAGCGATCCCGATGAAGTTTTAAAAATAGTGTCCGCCATTTTGAAATTTGAAAAACCCACACCGGATTTGTAATTTTTTAAGTGATTTAGTTATTTTGTGTCGATGAATGTTCGAAAAAAATTTATTCAATAATATTGATTTTAAAACAAATTAAAAACCATCCGAGATCAAAAAAATTATAAATCAATGTAACTATTCGTTGGTCCTCAAATTTTTTTGATAGATCAAAGTTTCGGTAATTGAAATGAGATAACTCCAAACTCAATTAAAAAATGTCTCTGACGAACTTTTTGAGGTTGACTGGACTTGAACGTTGGTAGTAGATATATAGAATTTAAAGCTACTAAGCTCGTAATTTTTAAAAATTTCACTAATTACCGTTGGTAATATAAATATTTTGTTTTACGATTCCAACACTTTAAGCGACTTAATTGAGCTTGGAGACAACATTCAGTACACAGTAGTAGCAACAAAACCAAACAAATACAAATCGAATAATTATTTGTTTATTCAATTTCGCACGCGGCAAAGCTTAAACCGAATCAATTGAATAGATCTCTGGGGATATGAACGTGTATACGATATTGCTCAATTGGTTCTAATTGCTGATGCGCTATTCCCCGGTTTCGCCTGTGCGCTTCTGCGATATTTGAATTATTTGTTGTTATTTGTTGCATGCAATTGATCATATTTAGTTTGCGGTTTGCTAAGTGGATTTATCACACGCTGCATGCAATGTGTTTGCAATATATTGGAATATTCATAAATGAAGTGTATGGAAGCGAGTGTGTTGGGTGACTTAAATGAGAGCACGAGTGGTTGGTTATCGATATGTATTTGTGGGGAATTAATTCTAAATGCTGGAAATATATTATTTAAAGAAGATGATAACCACATGTGGTTAAGAGCTGCTGCACATATTTCTATACATATGAGTCTTCAGGCCAAACAAAGCACAAAATGCATTCATTTGTTGCAAGTCAGTCTTTGGTGACACACATATACAACCACACTCAAATATATGCAACTGCATACTAGGTAAATGACTTTTATAATAAAGCTGTTAACACACATATATATATATATATATTTGGCGTAGGAACCGCTTTAAGCGATTATAGCCGAATCCACCAGAGCGCGCCACTCATTCCTCCTTTTTGCTTTTTGGCGCCAACTGGAAACACCAAGTGAAGCCAGGTCACTTTGCACTTGGTCTTTCCACCGGAGTGGAGGTCGTCCTCTTCCGCGGCTTCCTCCAGCGGGTACTGCATCGAATACTTTCAGAGCTGGAGTGTTTTCTTCCATCCGTACAACATGACCTAGCCAGCGTAGCCGCTGTCTTTTTATTCGCTGAACTATGTCAATGTCGTCGTATAAATCGTACAGCTCATCGTTCCATCGTCTGCGGTATTCGCCGTTGCCAATGTTTAGAGGACCATAAATCTTGCGCAAAACCTTTCTCTCGAAAACCCCAAGAGTCGTCTCATCGGATGTTGTCATCGTCCACGCTTCAGCGCCATACATCAGGACGGGAATAATGAGCGACTTATAGAGTTTGATTTTGGTTCGTCGAGAGAGGACTTTACTTTTCAATTGCCTACTCAGTCCAAAGTAGCACCTGTTGGCAAGAGTGATTCTGCGTTGGATTTCAAGGCTGACATTGTTGGTGTTGTTAATGCTGGTTCCCAGATAAACGAAATTATCTACAACTTCAAAGTTATGACTGTCAACAGTGACGTGGGAGCCAAGACGCGAGTGCGCTGACTGTTTGTTTGATGACAGGAGATATTTCGTCTTGTCCTCATTCACCACCAGACCCATACGCTTCGCTTCTTTATCTAGTCTGGAAAACGCAGAACAAACGGCGCGGTTGTTGCTTCCGATGATATCAATATCATCGGCATACGCCAGGAGCTGTACACTCTTGTAGAAGATTGTACCCTCTCTATTTAGTTCTGCAGCTCGTATTATTTTTTCCAGCAATAGATTGAAGAAGTCGCACGATAGTGAGTCACCCTGTCTGAAGCCTCGTTTGGTATCGAACGGCTCGGAGAGGTCCTTCCCGATCCTGACGGAGCTTTTGGTGTTGCTCAACGTCAGCTTACATAGCCGTATTAGTTTTGCAGGGATACCAAATTCAGACATCGCGGCATAAAGGCAGCTCCTTTTCGTGCTATCGAAGGCAGCTTTAAAATCGATAAAAAGATGGTGGGTATCGATTCTTCTCTCTCGGGTCTTTTCCAAGATTTGGCGCATGGTGAATATCTGGTCCATTGTAGATTTTCCAGGTCTAAAGCCACACTGATAAGGTCCAATCAGTTCGTTGACGGTGGGCTTTAGTCTTTCACACAATACGCTCGACAAAACCTTATATGCGATATTGAGGAGACTTATACCACGGTAGTTGGCGCAGATTGTGGGGTCTCCCTTCTTATGGATTGGGCAGAGCACACTAAGATTCCAATCGTCAGGCATGCTTTCTTCCGACCATATTCTACAAAGAAGCTGATGCATGCACCTTATCAGTTCTTCGCCGCCGTATTTGAATAGCTCGGCCGGTAATCCATCGGCCCCCGCCGCTTTGTTGTTCTTCAAGCGGGTAATTGCTATTCGAATTTCTTCATGGTCGGGTAATGGAACATCTATTCCATCGTCATCGATTGGGGAATCGGGTTCGCCATCTCCTGGTGTTGTACTTTCACTGCCATTGAGCAGGTCGGAGAAGTGTTCCCTCCATAATCCCAGTGTGCTCTGGACATCCGTTACCAGATTACCTTCTCGGTCCCTACATGATAATGCTCCGGTCTTGAAACCTTCTGTTAATCGCCTCATCTTTTCATAAAATTTTCGAGCATTACCCATGTCGGCCAGCTTTTCAAGCTTTTCATACTCACGCATTTCGGCCTCTTTCTTTTTACGTCTGCAAATGCGTCTCGCTTCCCTCTTCAGTTCTCGATATCTATCCCACCCCGAACGTGTTGTGGTCGATCGCAACGTTGCGAGGTAGGCAGTCTGTTTTCTCTCCACTGCGGAACGACAATTCTCATCGTACCAACTGGTTTTTTGGCGTTGCCGGAGACCAATTGTTTCGGCTGCAGCGGTATGCAATGAGTTTGAGATGCCGTTCCACAGCTCCCTTATATCGAGATGCTGATGAGTGCTCTTCGAGAGCAGGAGTGCAAATCGAGTAGAAAATCGTTCGGCTGTCGGTTGTGATTGCAGCTTTTCGACGTCGAACCTTCCTTGTGTTTGTTGACGGGCGTTCTTTGCTGCACAGAGGCGAGTGCGTATCTTTGCTGCTACTAGATAATGGTCCGAGTCAATGTTTGGTCCTCGGAGCGTACGCACGTCTAAAACACTGGAGACATGTCTTCCGTCTATCACAACGTGATCGATTTGATTGCGCGTGTTTCGATCAGGGGACAGCCACGTTGCTTGATGAATTTTTTTATGCTGGAATCTGGTACTACAGACAACCATATTTCGGGCCCCAGCGAAGTCGATCAGCCTCAGGCCGTTTGGCGATGTTTCGTCATGGAGGCTGAATTTTCCGACTGTTGTGCCAAAGACACCTTCTTTACCCACCCTGGCGTTAAAATCGCCAAGCACGATTTTGACATCGTGGCGGGGGCAGCGCTCATAGATGCGTTCTAGGCGCTCATAGAAAGCATCTTTGGTCGCATCGTCCTTCTCTTCCGTTGGGGCGTGGGCGCAAATCAGCGATATGTTGAAGAACCTCGCTTTGATGCGGATTGTGGCAAGACGTTCATCCACCGGGGTGAATGCCAGGACTCGGCGACGTAGTCTCTCTCCCACCACAAATCCAACACCGAATTTGCGCTCCTTTATATGGCCGCTGTAGTAGATGTCACAAGGACCCACCTTCTTCCGTCCTTGTCCCGTCCATCGCACTTCTTGGACGGCGGTGATGTCAGCCTTTAGTTGTATGAGGACATCAACCAGCTGGGCAGAGGCACCTTCCCAATTAAGAGTCCGGACATTCCAGGTGCATGCCCTCAAATCATAGTCCTTTATACGTTTGCCGTGGTCGTCATCAAAACGGGGGTTTCTCATCCGAGGCCTGTGTTTCTTATTCACTGGTTATTCGTTTTTATGTGGTGGGTCCCAAGCCCTACGCACAACCGCACAAGCGGGCTTCGCCTTCTCACTTTAGCTCGCCTCCAAACGGATGTCTGTTAGCTACCCAGGGGATACTTGGTCTAAAACCGGAAGTCGTGAGCTGCTTGAGTCATATGCAAAAGAATCGTTCCTGGCCACTCCCAAGTGAATGGCAATCAGAAACTTTCCTCACTTGCGTGAACTTCTACATATGACCCCATCCCCCATCCTAACACATTATCTATATCTAGATAAATAAAATAATTTCCATACGCGCTGCAAGTTTCATATGTCGAGTCTCGCCTGTCATTTATTGGTCTGCTGATGTTGGTCGCGCCGGCTGTTGCCTCGCTTGCGCAGACACACATCTGTTGGGCATTGTTCCACTGACTTAATTCTTATTGAATTGCAAGCAAGCGGCCTATTGTGGCATTGCGCAAGCATAAAAGCAAAAGAAGGCGCTGGCAACAATAACAATTACAACTGTTTGCAACATGCAGCAGAAAAGTGTTTTATTTAAAAGTTTTTTATATCTTTTTTACATTTTGTATCATCTCTTTCTTTTAAATCGTGCTGCTTTTGGTGGTCTCTTTGTCGTGAAAAATGGTGTTCAGTTACGGTTTGCATGGCGGTGAGTACAATGCTCCCATTTTCCACTGCGCTGCAGCGTTGCATGTTTGGGCGTTGTTTATACATATGTAAATTTTTCATAATTATAGGTGGCAAATATTGTGTTTGTATGGTATGGAAAATATGTTAAAGTTGTTGCTGATTTGAGAAAATTAATTTTGAAGTTGAAAAAATAATAATAATCGTGGGAAATAAGAAAACTTCAGTGTTAGCCAGAAACCTAGGTTTTTAAGGTATGTTCCAAAGATGCTTAGGGTACAGGTGTTAGAATAAATAAACAGTTAAAATCACTATAATTTTTGAGCCTCGTTGAAGCCTTCGAACCATAGCCATAACCAAGCACGATTTGCCAACTAATAAATAACTTAATAAACCCATGACAATTCCGCCGGTTGTTAGTGAAGTCCTTTTAAGCTTGGATTATCAAATATCTCCTTCCACCTTTTTGTCTTTTGAATTTCTCGGCTATGTAGAAAGCGCTACAGAGCTCGTATCTGGCAATACTATACATCTTTGACATAACTTACAAAAAGCAAAAAACGCGGATGGTGACTGGCGACGAGAAATGGATCACATACGACAATATCAAGCGAAAACGGTCGTGGTCGAAGGCCGGTGAATCGTCCCAAACAGTGGCCAAGCCGGGATTGACGCCAAGGAAGGTTTTGCTGTGGGCTTGGTGGGATTGGCAGGGAATCATCTACTATGAGCTGCTCCCACATGGCCAGACGCTTAATTCTACCATCTACTGCGAACAACGGGACCGCTTGAAGCAGGCGATCGACCAGAAGCGTCCAGAATTGGCCAACAGGAAGGGTGTAGTGTTCCACCAGGACAACGCCAGACTGCACACTCCGTTGATGACTCGTCAGAAGCTACGGGAGTTCGGATGGGAGGTTTTATCGCATCCACCATATAGCCCGGACATAGCGCCAAGTAATTACTAGCTGTTCCTGTCCATTGCGAACACCCTTGATGGTATAAAGTTGAACTCAAAAGAGGCTTGTGAAAAGTGGCTATCCGAGTTCTTCGCAAATAAGGAGCGGGGCTTCTACGAGGGGGGTATTATGAAGTTGCCGTCTAGATGGAAATAGATTAAAGTACGAAACGGCGCATATTTGCACTAAATCCGATCACTGTAACATTTTTTATAAAGCATTGAATAAAGTGCAAAAAACATTATAAGGGATAAAAACTGATTTCAATTGAGGAGAAAATCTTGATTTAATGGAAATATTACCAATATCAGTGTTAGGATTATTAAAATTTCAGACAAAGTCCAAATAAATCTTAAAAGTAAATCATATAATATATGTGATCCACACGGCAACAACGAAACCTCGACTACTAGGAGCTTGAGAACCATATGAAGTACTTTGGTCGGTGTCCACAAACTACTTTTGAAATTATCTGATGTGTCACGGTAACGGGTTTTTTTAAAGTGCCAAAATGCATCTAATCACTAGATTGCGGATTCCAGTAATGAAAAATTTTGGTTGTTTACTTTCCTATGGATATCTCGGACTATTAATGTGAAACCATATGTTTGAAAATAATAAAAAAAACGGGCTAGCTATATGTTCAAACTAGGAAACCCTCGATGGCATGACCCTAGTATTGATTATATTTTTGCGGCATTGACAATTTCTTTGAATACTTCAACTGTTCTATCAATCGATAATCAGAAAAGTTCGATTCAATCGATAATCAGTTAAAATTGTATGGTTCGGTGCCATAAAATATAAATATGAAAGACTATTTTATGTAATTATTCGAGTCAGCGAAAGCCAGAAATGTTGGATAACTGCTTTGAAACTGAAAAATATTTGCATGAAACTTGTTTGATCTTAACAAATTTCCGCTTGTTAAATCAAATTAATGGATCCTAAATATTATATCTGATTTGTATTATAAGAGAAGAGAAATTAAAAAATGATAGTTTTTTAAGCTTTGCTGAAGGGGTCATCCCATGTGCAGGGAAATTCGAAGTCATTTTAAATATACAGCAGTTAGAAGAAGGAGTTGTTTGAAGCGCTTAGTTGGCCGCTTTAAACTTTGAACGCGTTTTTCTCAAATATTTCCTCCATCACATCTCAAAAATGGTTTGACCGATGGCTTGGCAAAAATTCCGAAAATTTCGATTTTTTACAACATAAAACGCAGAATTCGCAATTTTTCCAAAAATCTACCAAAAATTATATTTTTGGTATATTCATTAGGTCCATTCCATGCACTTAAGCTTACAGATTAAAGCCCCCAATTTTTTTGTTTCCGATAAGCCAATCAGCCAGAATCGTGGAAGAAGTGCGAGCCCATTTTTTCGAGGCGGGAGTGTTCAGAACGGTTTAAATTATGTTCTACACAATATTTTTAACACATTTTAAAAATTCGCCATTTTGTTTTTTGAAAAAACCGACATCGAATTCGTAATCAACGACTCCGAAAATCCCCGAGTAGAGAGTTTCAAGTGAATCCGATGAATTTTTCAAATGATGAAGCTTTAAAAACACTGTCCGCCATATTGGTTTTCTGGGGTTATCTCAAAACTCTGATCTACTCATCAATAAGATCCCCAAGTTATGACAATTTTTTTTTGTGTGGCTGTGTTATTATTAACGATCTAACGATATTTTATAGAATATATCTGTAATCTGACACCGAAAACATAGAATGTATAGTTTTTGTTGTTGAAGTGACATGAAACATTTTCTATATTGGCTGGAAGAAACTCTGAGTCTATTTCAGTTATACGGAAATTATTGATGAGAGAACGGAGGAGAATGTACTCCATTTTTTTTACTTTTACATACATCATTACATACATTACATTACGATAAACATATGAAGTGATGTCCTTGAAACTGATGGAAAAAATTTGTAAAAATCTTCTATTAAATTCTGAACCTCCTATAAAAAATAAAATATTATTATTTAGAATATTTATAAACCTACTAAAAATTTAACGATTTTAATATCCTATTTTTATTTTTACTTTCAGATCTTCTAAACCAGAAAATCAAAACTAGCAACTTGGAATTAATGAAAACCATTGACTGATTTACTCTGCCAAAAAAACTAAGCAAACAACCTACCTACTAAGGTCTTACAAAACATATGAAACAAAAAATTTAAAAACAAGTAGTTAGCAGGAAAATAAAATTTACAAACACAAAATAAAAATAATTACGTAGCTTTTTATAACAAAAGCAGTTATTTGCGCTAATAACTAAAAAATATAGAATTATTCTAAAAAAATAATCATCATCATAATCAAAATTCAAACAAATTACTATCAATTCAGTTCCACGTCATTTGACGCAACTTTTTGCTACCAACATTAACAACCAAAAACAACTACATTAACTTCAACTCTTCATCTGGCACACAACGAGACTCGCGAAAAACGTTCCAACACCAAAGCGGGGGTAGAAAGGAATGCAGCGCTGTCCCTATATACATGAAATGCGAGAACGTTTACTGAACGAGCAGCCGCGAGAATCAGTACCGTTACAACAAATGGAGCGCGCAAATCTACTAGACAATCGACAATCGGCTGATTCCAATCAGGTCGGCACAGTGGTCAAGGTAGGGGCCATCAAAGCATACTCGTAACAAGGATACTCAAATGACACGCTGCGCGACTCTTAATTATAACTGTTTAATTATTTTCTTTATAAAATATTTTTATAAATAATTTCAAACAATTTTATTATAAATTTTTTTAAAGGCCTTTTCTGCATTTTGAAATAGTTTTCATGATCCTTGCCTTGTACAGTGAGATTTGTTTGCCATTTGAGTGCTGTTCCTATCCAGCGTTGTTGTAAATTTTACACATACAAAAACAAACAAAAAAAAAAACAAATTATGGAATATCCTTGCACGAGTACTGATTGCCCCGTTTAAGTATTTATAATTGTTTTATGGAAATTCAAAAAAATATATATTTATATTTAATTATATTTAATTATTTATATACATACATTTTATTTTGCAAATTCATCTCAACACAAATCATTGTAAATTTAACATTTTTATAAATTTGATAATTCTACATCTCAGCAACAACACACATTTTTATGATTATTGATTTCGTTAAATTGGAATTGATCGTATGTGAGAATATGAATTGGTTGTTTTAAGTTTTAAAATAAATATTTTTACATATTTGTTTTAAAGCACGACAACAAAAACGACATTACAAATAAAGAATGACGTCTTTAGATCATACCTCCCTACCAACTTTTCTTTACTTCTGTTAAGAAACTATATTTTACAGCCATTATTTCAAAGAGTTTTTATTAAAAACTGTGAATGAAAATAAAATATTATTTATATGTGCATAGCTTTATGATTTTAGATAATCTATAGTTTATAGTTAAACATTCCTACACGAATATTCACAATTCTTTAATTAGAGCATGCCGATTAAACTCACAACCCAGATTGCATTGAAACACACATACTTCATTAAGTAGAATCCTCAAAATAATAAATCATAACTGATTCTTGTGAGAAAAGCAAATAGCGAAATCGTAACCCATACAAGTTTATCTTCAAAATATATATTTTTATATTCAAAATAAAAATTCATTCCATTTACCCTATGGTGCACCCGATATCCGTCCAACAAAGCTCTCCTCAGGAATCACAGTGTCAAATATGAAAGAGTTATCGATTGTTATAGAAATAGTTTAATCTCAATTAATTAATTTCTTAATTTCTAGTTTCACGTTATTAATACAGAAAATGATCCCCAAGTGACTATGAGGAATGCTCCCAAGTTAACAGTCCTTGGCCGGATATAAAGCCGGTAACTTAAGCTTGACTGTCATTAAAACTATATTCCAGACTAAATTATTGTCAAAAACAACGTTGAAGAACTGCAATAGAACTCTTTGAAGACTAGGCAGGTATTTTATATATTCCAAACTACATATAAATTTGCAAAAAACTCGGATTTCTAAAGGGTGATTTTTTAAGAGCTTGATAACTTTTTAAAAAAAAAAAACGCATAAAATTTGCAAAATCTCATCGGTTCTTTATTTGAAACGTTAGATTGGTTCATGACATTTACTTTTTGAAGATAATTTCATTTAAATGTTGACCGCGGCTGCGTCTTAGGTGGTCCATTCGGAAAGTCCAATTTTGGGCAACTTTTTCGAGCATTTCGGCCGGAATAGCCCGAATTTCTTCGGAAATGTTGTCTTCCAAAGCTGGAATAGTTGCTGGCTTATTTCTGTAGACTTTAGACTTGACGTAGCCCCACAAAAAATAGTCTAAAGGCGTTAAATCGCATGATCTTGGTGGCCAACTTACGGGTCCATTTCTTGAGATGAATTGTTCTCCGAAGTTTTCCCTCAAAATGGCCATAGAATCGCGAGCTGTGTGGCATGTAGCGCCATCTTGTTGAAACCACATGTCAACCAAGTTCAGTTCTTCCATTTTTGGCAACAAAAAGTTTGTTAGCATCGAACGATAGCGATCGCCATTCACCGTAACGTTGCGTCCAACAGCATCTTTGAAAAAATACGGTCCAATGATTCCACCAGCGTACAAACCACACCAAACAGTGCATTTTTCGGGATGCATGGGCAGTTCTTGAACGGCTTCTGGTTGCTCTTCACCCCAAATGCGGCAATTTTGCTTATTTACGTAGCCATTCAACCAGAAATGAGCCTCATCGCTGAACAAAATTTGTCGATAAACACATTTCGAACCGAACACTGATTTTGGTAATAAAATTCAATGATTTGCAAGCGTTGCTCGTTAGTAAGTCTATTCATGATGAAATGTCAAAGCATACTGAGCATCTTTCTCTTTGACACCATGTCTGAAATCCCACGTGATCTGTCAAATACTAATGCATGAAAATCCTAACCTCAAAAAAATCACCCGTTATCATGAAATCAAAATCTTTATTAGATCTCGGTTAAATATCCAGTCTGGGATCACGTGCCTTGGAACACGATAATTATCTATTGTTTTCTGCCGTCTTTAATACTAATAAATGATAGCTATGGATATTTATTTAACTATTCTCTCGTCGATATCTAATTTTTATGCATGGTGCTTCGTACAATCCAATAAGTGTATTTCGATTAATGTCAAATTTAGACTTCTAAACCACTGATGCGGATTTGGGGAGTAAGTTTTAGACATTGAGTTGGATTATTAAGTCGAGGATAGAGTAGATTTCACGTTGACAGATTTATCAAAAACTCGCTCTTTTCACAAAAGATCATCAGAGCTATTGGTACACTACTCTATCCAACTTAAGGGGGTCATCCCATGTCACGATCTGATTTTAGTAATTTTTTACAATTTTTTTGCTACTACCAGTAGATAGAGCTTTAAGTCTATTATCATTTATTAACATATATTTCGACAGTGTAAATATAAATTTTAAGCTAAAAGTAATGTGTAGAACATTCCGTTCTAAACACCCCCCGCTTCGAAAAAATGGTTTCACACTTCCTCCGCGATTCCGCTGGTTGGCTTATCGGTAACAAATAAAATTAGCAGGTTTTATTCTGTAAGCTTAAATGAATGGAATGGATTATTACTAAATGAATGTACCAAAAATCCAATTGGTAGACACTTGAAAAAAAAAACTGCGAAATTTGGGTTTTCTTTTAGTTTTTTGCTACTAAAAAATCAACATTTTGGGAATTTTTTATTGATATTAGTTTCATGTACTGATTGAACCCAACTCAAGTCATTCAGTCAAGCCGTTTTTGAGATACAATGGATAGAAGTTTGAAAAACAAAGTTTTGAGAACAATGTGTTTAATGTATCCAGCTACCAACTCAGCGCTTCGAACAGCTCCTACTTCTAACAGCTGTATCTTTAAAACGTCTTTGAATTTTTAAAAATCTCTGTACTACCGTATTCTATATATGTTAAGTAACAACTTATAAAAAAAAATCGATCACGTGATATGGCCTCTTAATATCGATGCTAAGAGAAAAATTTAAGAAACAGACTATCATTGTGAACCATTTTTTCTATATTGACTTTCGTATCTCCAGCTCAATCCCTCCTTTCTGACTTCTTGAGGATTGACAAAATTAAAAACGAAAAAATCGATTTAGGGAAATTAATGGCTAATTAGGAAAGGAAATACTGTGGCAATAAGATTTTTATTAAACGAAGAACCTTTTGAAAAACTGCTGAGCTACTTATTATATCTTAAAATGTTCTGTAAAGATAAATTAAATGCAAATAGCAGTTTTTTATACGAAAATTGGATTTTCTTGAGAAAAGGCAACATATAAAATATACCAAACAATCAAAATCAGAAAAAATAATTTTTGATAAAATCAATTTTCTCATAAGAAAACCCATTTAAATGTAGACCTATAACAATGCATGCTTTCGATTCCAATTTAAAGTGCTTAATTACTAGACTTCCTCATTTTATTCTAAATAAATATGAGAATGTAAAATATCAAAAAAAAAAACTGTTTTCAGATGAATTTTGTAAAACGAAAAACATTAAAAATTATTGACTTCACGCTAAACTTGAAATGTATACCAAAATAAACTAACATAAATATTTCTCAAATTTTTCCCCACTTTCATTACACCCACTCCGACGAAATGCGAAATTGCTACGCCACATAAAACATACACGCACATATATTCGTGTGTACTATGTTGCCGACGATTACGACGCCGCTATTTGAAAAACAAATGAACACGCATCACGGCGGCACATATAAAATAACGCACGAAAAATTATGAAAACTTTTTGTTGTTTCGAAATTTATTTTATGGCAAATTATTAAAAACAAAACGCGCCACAACAACAACACAATTTAATAAAATTTTACCCGAGTGTAGCTGCACGCCGATGGCTATCACACGAGTCCAGCACATCAGCGCACGCCGCTAGTGCCGCGCGATCTGGGCGAGGACTTCAATTTGGATTTTGACGATGATTTTCCGATCGATGCGCGTCGGCCAAAAAATGCCAAGTAAGTTTATTAGTTTGTTTATAATTGATATAAAATTTTTTTTGATTTTCTGGAAAATCTATTGTGTTGTACCCATTTGCACACTAAAAAATTTCCACTTTGCTGTCACAACCCAACCACAATCCAAATCATACAAAAAATGTTTTAAAAATATTTTCAAAAAATTATTTCTGAAATTATTTAATTTATAAGTGTTTTAGTGCTCCGTTTAAGCTTTTGAATTTACGCTTGTAAATAAATATAGGTAAATGTTTTTCTTTAAGAGCTTTTCCGTTTTGAGCTTAAAAGCTCGGAAAAAGCTAAATTCATTAAAAAATTAAAAAAAAAAAACATTTTTATTATTTTTTTATTTCAATTGGCCACCTTTCGTATGCAATTTATTGCTACTGCTTTTACCCTTTATTCTTTTTTTCTGTAAATATTAACCCCTGTGTGCTGCCCCACTAACACGAAACCGAATTTATTTGAAACTCTTCTTTTCAAATTTTTGCCAGAAATTTACGCTTGTTTTTATAATAAAACATTTATATTCTTTTCTTTTCCTTTTACCATCCATTTCGGTTGCGTCAAATAATAAAAAAATTAAAAAATTACAAAAAAAAATTTCAAAACAAATTTGAAAAAAAAACATTCGAAATAAAATTTTGAAAAAATAAATTTGAAAACAAAAAAAAATATTGAAAACGAAATTTGCTAATGGTTTTTGTGAAATCTGAAACCCAAAAAACCAATTCGCTCACCAAAACACACACAGAAATCACTCCAGCAACGCTCTGGACCATGTTTCGATTACATCAGTGAAAAGGTTCGACTCTTCATTTTCTACTACAAACTTCATTTCGTTGCTTTAGTTGCGTTTTTCTTGGATTTGTTGAAATTAGCTTAATTATTATATACATACATACAAATTACTCGTAATTGTATATTATGTGTAGGTAGTGTTTTTGTGAAGTTCATACTGTTAATTAGACCCAAAATTTTTTGTGGTATAAAATTATATGAAATTGGCTTTTCTGAAAAAAAAAAAAAACAAATTTACTAAAAACACTCTTCTAGTTTGCACTTTTGTATGTTCAGTTCAATTTGGTTCGGGTAATTACTTTTTTGTTTCGAAAAAACGAGACAATTCTGTGTGAGCACGGGTTTTCTGTATTATAGTCCGTTTATTCGCATGGAAATTGTTATTTTTAATGCGTCTTGTTGTTGTACTTAGTCAAAATTAGTTGTACTCTTAATGAAATTTTAGGTTCTTAATTCACTTGTACGAATACTTTTGCACGTAACTGTGTCGGAATATTTGATTAATTGCACTTGCGCACTTTGGTTTGGGGTCTTTTAGAGTTTAAGGGAGTTTTAAGGATTTCTGGAATATAATTACATAAATATATTTATCTCTTATCACAAAAATATACTACTAAAATCAGAAAACTTTTTGGGTATACTCTTTATCAACTCTGAACTTTATATTTCACTTTTACTACTTCAAGCTTTTGATTTTTAGCGACTTAAGTTTGAGGATCTTTACTGTCTCATATTATTTCAAAGTACTATGAGAACTCGACTTAAAAATAGTTCTCGGAGATCGACTTAAAAATACCTCCGAGAACTATTTTTAAGTGAATTTAGATTATATGATCCTTTGAATTATGATGATAACATTATCTGAGCCTTAACAGTACAATACTCATTAATGTCAAGGTGGAAGAGCTTAGACCTCATTTAAGAAAGTTTTTTGTTTTTTGTAAAAATTTGCTAGAATTGGGTAGTTTGGAAAAAACTGAGACTGTTCAAGGTCATTTATCATACACCAATAACATTTATATACCTCTACGAGGTGACTTATATTCAACATAACGTCCAAAGATTGTTCATGCTTGGTAAAAAAAATTTTACTAAGCGAGGTTGACTACTACTGTGACCAGAATCGGGTCCACGCAATATGAACCAACATGGATTTTCTGAAGAAGTAGTTATCCTTTAGGATGCCTGCGCTTGGCGGGAATTTTAAAAAGAGGTGTGGTTTCACTAACGATATCTCTTCCATATTAACATACTGTGAAGTTCTTAAGTGCTGAAGCCGTTGCCTTGACACTGAAGGACAAGCACACAAATGTTGTTCTATTTTTTCTCTGGTACCTTGCTCTTGACATTTTCTGCATTCTTTGCTATCTGTCAGTCTCATTTTGTAGACGTGCGCCGGCACCAGACTCTGATCAGTGAATTCATGTTGAGATCATGTACGTATATTTCCTTCTACGGAGCGTCAGTATGAACATCGTGTATTTCTGATCTACCGCTTTACACATAACTTTTACGATTTTGTATCTCGGTAGATCCTTCCAGCGCGTTTTGACCTTTCTTAACAAGTCTAGATCATCATAAAGGCACTACACGGGTTAACCTACGATCACGCTTTCAACAACAAAATTTGAAACAAGTAAGGAAGGGCTAAGTTCGCCCTTTCTCCATTTTGTAAAAAAATCAGAGTGCAGCTTCCATCTGCCATTTCTTATGTGGCGTTTTTCGTTATTGAGTTAACCCACTTTTAGTAGTTTTCAACATAACCTTTGTATGGGAGGTGGGTGTAGTTACAATCCGATTTCCTCCATTTTTGGACTGTATAAGGTAGTACCTAAAAGAAACGACTCTAGAAAGTTTCCTTGATATACCTTTAGTAGTTTGCGAGATATGTACAAAAAACTTAGAAGGGGGAGGGGCCATGCCCGATCCTTCATACCAAATTTTACTTCCATAGCTTTATTTATAGCTTAGTTATGGCAGTTAGTTAGTGTTTTCGGTTTTCGCCATTTTGTGGGCGTGGCAGTGGTCCAATTACGCCCATTATCGAACTTAACCTTCTTATGGTGCCAAGAAATAAGTGTTCCAAGTTTCATTAAGATATCTCAATTTTTACTCAAATTACAGCTTGCACGGACGGACAGACGGACATCCGGATTTGAACTTTTCTCGTCACCCTGATCAATTTGATATATATAACCCTATATCTAACTCGTTTAGTTTTAGGACTTACAACCAACCGTTATGTGGACAAAACTATAATACTCTCGTTGCAACTTTGTTGCGTTTCAATTCCCTTAAGTAATATTTAATAAGTTAGATATAATTGACGATGTGTCATAGCACAATTAAATACTTAAAAATTCAGTAAATTTTATATAAGGTAAGGTGGTATTTGTGAGAAAATAATTCGAATATAAAATACAGAAATAAAAAGGAATGATGACTGTATAACTATTGGAGTATTTAAATATAATTATATAAAAACTTCTATACTGTAATTATGAAACAAAAATTAAAGCAATATCAGCAACGATAATAACTAATCATCTTTAATGATTTACAAATAGTAAAATATAAACATCTTTTCTATTTAAGGGAGAAATTATTAAGTGTTAAGAATGCAATATTTTGCTCAATGAACAACTTAAAAACGTATGAGTGGCATAGCTCATATTCACTGTTGTATGGCAGAAAAATTAGCCAGTGTTCTTTATTTTACTATTCATTTCAAAACTTATATCAATATCATCTCTAGATGTGTTTCATTTAAATATACCAGCGTTTGTGATTTATACCAGTTGTATGTTCGATTGGCCTCATTGAATAGATTGACCAATCTGCGACAACATACTTATGCAATTCTTAGTCTTAGCGATTGAGTGACCGTTCTTATATAGGTTCTTCAAACGTAAAACTTCTAATATTGAGTACCACAGTGCATCAGAGGTGATATTGTTAAAGGTGTTTAATGTCGTAAATAATACAAAAATGGGTTTCGAAAAGCGATCGCGTCTCAGGAAGCAACGGATTTATAACTTAAACAGAGCACGCTCGAAAACGTGAACTAATTAAAACCAAGGCAGATCAAATTTGCGAATTGTTCATGTTTTTGAAAACCCAAAAATTACACATTTAAATGCAGGGTTTTGGCTTTTTCTTTCAACAATAAAGCACTCTATTGCCAGTTCTTATCTCCCTCACGGATAAACAAACGATAAATAGATTTTAAAATTTTTGGCGGCTCTGAAGTACGCAGTTTTTTTCATTTACTAATAGTCAATACACAAAAAGAGTGTTCAGGTTTCTGGGTATTCACGTTTTAGAGCGCTCATGCTTTCAAGCATGTGCTGTATTGTTAAAACGTGTTTTCTTAAAATCCTTTAGCAATTATAAGTTGGCATACAAAGTACTGGCCTTTCAATTGATCGAATAACATGAAGACGTAATTGGGGGCAGAAAGGTAGAAATAGGGAGGAAATGGGCGGGGTATTAAACTACAAGCAAATGAACTAAAAATATATATATAGAACAGCTAACAGGTTTGTATTTTTTTTATAACAACTATGATATTCTGACGATGTTATACTTATACTTATGAATGTGGTTACCATAGAAAGAATGAAATGAATGAATGTGATACGAAAATCGGTAAATTTTCTGCTAAATATTTCTGCTTTAAATCATTTAACCAAAGTTCAAATTCATCATAACTATACTACCAAAAACGACAGCTACAACACTGTACCATCAGAAGAGATCTCCCGAATTAAACTGTTGACCTCGAAATGGTTCCTTGTGAAATTTTCGTTCAAATATATTATTTTATAGCGCGTTGTACTAAATTGCATTTTTTCGATATTTCTGGAGAATCGTTGTATTAATAACTGTTTTATTTTTTAAGTAAAAGATATTTCTGCACATATCCATATCCATGTACTCTGTTTAGAATGCTGAAGCAGTTTCAAGATACTTATTACGCCGTCTGTATTTATTTTCCGCTGCCAAACCAAAGCAAAATCTGCTGATTGTACATGGAAGTACTTACTGTCATACGTAAGTAGAAAAATCAACGTTCGAAACTGGGGCAGACGTCAGGGTTATTGACTTGCCGCTGGCAGATGCCAAAGGATGTGGCACATATGCAACAACAACCCTATAGAGAACAAATATGGCACGTGGCATGTGGACTAACTGCATTGCTGGCAGTTAGCTAACGTAAATATTTAATTCTCAGTGCCAAAACGTGCAACTCATTTGGTCATAAAATTCCCGTCCGCTTGCCATGCCAAAAAATATCAGAGGTGGCGCTTTAAGTTATTAGATTAGAGTGGGCACGCCCACTGTGCCACACGAGTGACTAAAATCGTATTTATTTACTAATACAGTTGGTGGTTTGCTGGTGATAAATAGCTAAATACGGACACACCTTTCACTGATCCCCCTTCATTCAACACAGTGGTATCGCATGAAACAAAGCGCGACTCTCTTTGCATTGTGCTTGTCACATTACATTTGTGACAACAACAAAAACATTAAAGCATTTCACCTCATCCGTTTTTCATCAGTCGAAACAAAAGTCGTTTTGAGCGCACCCTTTGCCCCGCTTGGCACTCATTGTGCGGCACACTTTCTTGTTGCCGAATCCTTTGCTGACTGCCGTGTGTTGCAGCAGTCCCTCAGGTCATTGGTGAAGGCGGCTGTGTGACATATTCACTCATACATTCATTTGTGCAGCAATTACTATCACCACGACGGTTGCCCTTACAAAGCGCGCGTGCCATAAACACACCCCTGCTTATCCTCGATCTTGCAACACGGGGTTGCAACAGACCCACAATGCAATGCAGCAGCGAACGATTAGCGTTGAACGGACATTTCTTTTATTCCTCCGCTAACCATAAAATTTCCGAAACAAAAATATAATGTTTTCCATACGTGTGCGTGACTTGCAGCAAATTAGCGCCAATGTTGCATGCAACAACAAAACAATAGACCATAAATTAGCTAAATTTGTTTCGCATCGGCATTATTTTGGATTATTTATAATATTTTTCATGTACAATACACATCTATATATGTGTATATATGGGTGTAAAATCTCTTAAATAGTTTTACTAAATTTTAATAATAAGCCGCATTGAATATTAGGTTTTTCAAAATTGATTTCTACCAGCATTATATTCATTCGCATTGCTTTAAGAGCTCAGAGTATTTTGTTGTGCTCCCTTAAGACTTGCGTTCTAATACACAATTAATTACCCTGTCCAGATTCGCTTGCTATTTATAAGGGACTTTAAAATAGCTCCCCAAGCGTCGTTCTCCACCCTCACTTCACTCAAATCAGTCAAACCATTTAGCAGCATATACACTGCACAAAATTGTTGACTATTTCACTTTTGAGTTGCACTGAATATTCATTATACATAGAATAATCACAGTCAGAGTTGCCATCCATTGAATGAAAATAAATGTGAAATTTGATCAGTAAGGGAAAGATTTATGACTGATATCAGTGAATAGAAACAAATTGAAAGAAAATAGTGAGATATAGGCTCTAAAACCTCAAAAATTGGTTTTAGGGTTGCCAACAAAAAATTTGAAAAAATTAAGTTAAGAGTATTCCATTAATGGCCAACTTGCATTGCCATGTAAAATTTCTCTTTGTTAGAGAATGTTTTAATGGAGAAGGTTGCCAAATTCATATTTTAATATATTATAAATCTATGTATGAATGATGTCTCATTAAGTCCTCATGGAAAAGCGTCATCCAAATAAGAACTGATGTTTTTTGAGATTACTAACTGTAAAAATCTTGAATTCGCCGTAATATCATTTAAGGGGACCCCCCATTCTCGGTGTAAAAAAATCGATTTTTTTTTTCATTTAATTCGGACCTATGACTATTCAAGAATGTTAGGCGACGGTGAGAGCTTCTCAAAACTTTAAATGCGTATTTTTACGACTGGCGCATGAGGTTACTCAAAACCTATTAATCCAATTGGTTCCAAACTTTAATGCGTTATTCTATAAATATATAGGGCTATGGTATAAACTAGGATAAATCAAATCGGTGAATATCTTCTTTACTTTTCAACTTGATTTGTGGCTGAAAAAAGGCGATTTTCAAAAGTTTCAAAGGTCCGCCATTTTGTTAATTTTGGTGCGAAATTAATAATCATAGTGCCAAACATGTACTCTTTCTAATTCCGTTGGAATTTTTGGTTTCAGAAGTTCCAATGAGCGGAAATCACATGCGCCGCCGAAAAGAAGGGTTTTTGTTTAATCACAAAAAACAACAACAACAACAAAAATATGTAAAATTGTTTTCTTCTTTTTTAAGTTTTCAAATAAATGTATGCAAAGTTACAACCCAAAAAAATAATTTATGTTCATTTACCAGCCCATTGAAAATCGTCAAAATTTTAAATCGAGAGTGGGGGAGTCCCCTTAATATCATTCCTCTATGAATATTGTTCCGAAACATGATTTTCAAACACCGTGGGATTGATTAAAATACATTTTTTTAAAGCTCTTATTTTGGATCTCGATGATTCTTCGTGAGGTTCAATTCTGTTTTTTTTTTCATTTAAGGAAGATTGACGATCAAATATGAGAATCTTTTGTCTATTTCGAACATAATGCTTCGAGTGTAAGAATATGATTGTTAAAGAAAATGATTGGATGTCCATAAATGAGAGCACCAACTAACCTAACCTATCTAAGAAGCTATCGTACATAAATTGGCGAATTTATAGACCTCAGAACTACATTTGTATCCATATTTTTTACGGATATATAGGCGCAGTGTTTTCTCAAATGATTTTACTATCTTTTTTTGGACTTTAAACAAAATACCTTCAAGTCACCAATAATGAAGTGGTAATTATAGTTAGTCTGTTCTTCAACGATGACAATGGTGTGCTTCTTGATAATTTGATCCTTTATATCATCTGTCTCATAAGCTAGATCGAAAATGTTATTCACCGTTAAAATAAGAAGAAAATGTTGATTAAGTCCATATTTTTGTGTTTTGTTTGGTAACTGAATGAGTAATGGCGCTTTCAGTAAGCTCAATTTCGAGATTCGAAAGTAAATATTTCGATTTTCTAGGCTAATTTCGAAAAACGGAGTGCATACATTTTTCTACGTATGACTAAATCTCCAGAAAAAAATTGGTTTGGACCAATACCCAGGAAAAAAGTCGACTTTGCCGAATAGTGTTATAGAACATAGGATGTTTCAAGCAACTCGTTATAGGAAGCAACAAAAACCTTAAGCTTTTACTATATATAACACTTGGTATTTTAGATGTTCTATCTGATGAGCTTTTAGTATATTTAAGGGTGTACTTCTTATCTTCGTCGCTAATCTGAAATTCTGATGATTTTGAAGGTCACTGTATAAATTAGATCGGTAAATCGATGGATGTAGGAACCGTTATTCCCCAGACATTCTTTTAATGGAGATATATGAGCTATACATTTTTAACTGAATTCCAATAGACTAGAACTAATTATCAAGATCACAACGGGAGGCTTGCATCAACGAAGAAAGTAGTAAGCAAATTACTGGAAAATACTAAAATTTCAATCCTTTAAAATCCGCTCAGTGTAATAATAAAGTGCACTCCAAGGGATTTGTGTTTTAATAAAATTCAGTCAGCAAGTTAGTTGCAACAAGCCACAGACAACTTCAGGGTGAGTGCGTTGCTGACAAAACATTGAGCGAAACATGAGTGCATACACACACGGAGACACGCGTCTAAATGTCTGTCTGTAGTTAAATTTATTGCCTGCTGCTACTGTTCAGGCTTAAAGTCATGTCTGTATGTATGTGCTGTCAATGATGATAATGATGTTGATGATGAAAACGATGATGATGCTGGTGACGCTACGGAGCGCGCGCTTCAACGTTGTTTATCCATCAACTTGAAAGCTTCGATAGCCTTATAGATAGAATAAAATGGAAAAGCCACCCTTAACTTAACTGTGGAGTCAGTGAAAAGCCAGTTGTAGAGACGACAACAACAACGCAAATAAACAACATAACAACAATGTGTGCATATTTACGCTGAGCTGGTGCTTTGCCTTAAGCGCAGTTGATGAGGAAGCAGAAAGGTGCGATGGAGTCCATTTGCGAACAACTACGTTACTACGACGCAACAAGGTGCCACATAAACAACAATGTTGTAAGCAACAACAAAAATAACAACAAAACAACAACATTTTTTATTATGAGCGTCACAAAGTGTGGCACGTTCATATGTTGCCCGCCTTGTGCGCTTTTTGTGTGCGTATTTTGCGCTTACTTCGACTATGCCACATTAAAGATGCTTAGGTCAATTTATTTGCGCCGCATATGAATTGCTGTTGTTGTTGTGACTTTTTGTTGTTGTTATTGCAAGTGAAAGAAACGTAAAAATTGAAACGTAATATATAAAAGCAACAACAATAACACCAACAACAACGAGGGAAGCAACATTGTGTTGCAACAACGAGCAAACAGAGTGGCCACTTAAGCGGCTGTTGCAAAAACGATGCAAACAATGAAGAAAATGTACGTTCATGAATATTTGCGCATAAGTATGTATATTATAGCAGAAAATAAGAAAATATAAATAAAAGAAATTTGTATGTAAATGTGACAGCGCAAATCGCTACCAAAACAAGTCGGTTGTGAAAGGCGTAGGGCAAGGATATACGACGTAAACAAAATACGCGATTTGTTTGTGTATGTGTTAGCGATGCAAAAGCAAAATAACGTAGAAATTATTTGCGACGGAAGATATAGCAACACATATAAATACGAATAATGTAAGGAATTTCTTTGCGCCGTAATGTATGCTACTTCCTGCTTTGAGTTATTCACCACACTTAGTTAAGATGCATACCACCCCAGTAGGGAATCGGAATTGTTAATGTCTAACATTTGAATTATAAAATTTTGATTCTTTTCTGTTTTTTAAAAGAATTTATTGAATTCGAAGAATTTTTATATGTTTAATATTTCGACCCAAGGATTCGTACAAAATTTCGATTTAAATTTCTGTTATATAAGATAAAATGCCTTTTTCGACCAAAATATTATGAACTTCACTCTAAATTTCTGTTGAATTATTTCGGTTTTCAACTTGAATTTCGAATATTTATTTGATTTCTTACATCTTATAATTTTCGAAGTAATTGTTAGGCTCACAAACCAGATTCTTCACGAAAAAAAATTCCAAGAACCCTTATTTTATATAAATAATATCAGTCTGGTAAATCGAGCGACAAATGATTACAGAAGTTGCAAACAGAAAGCAGTATAAATGGAAATATGAACCAGCACCGATATACAGATTACTATATGGTTCTTAAAGAACTAGGATGGTTATATTTGATCTAGAACTAGAACTACAAAATAGCAATAAAATCGGGAACTACTCGGAAAAGCTGTGTTTTCTAAAGGGTTCCGAACACCATTTACAAAATATTTTAGAAATCTAATTTCATCTTATTTCAGAAATAAGTTGCGAACTAGTGAATAAACAGAAGATTTTCAGAAGTCTAATTTTATCTTATTTCAGAAATAAGTTGCGAACTAGTGAATAAACAGAGAAAAATGTTAAAAAACGTGTTTGAAAATACAGAAAACACTCTGAATGTATTCGGTAGATCTCAATCTTAAATATACTTTACAAATTTTATACGTAGGGAGCCTAAATAAGCATTCAGGAAAATATTAGTAATAAACTTGAGGCAGAACAAGGATTTTTTATTACTTTCAGTTATTGAAATTATTTAAAAAAAATAATTTTGTTTTTAGAGTATTATTGTGAATCAATTAAGAATTCTAAGAATTTTGTCATTATCATTAAAGAAAAAGTCAAACAACACTTTCTTCGTTGAAGAAACTTAAATCGCTAGCCGACAAGTTTCAATATACTAATATCAAAAATATATTTCTATATTGCTATTAGAATAAAATACTGGTACAATAAATCATTTTGACATTCCTACAGGGTATGCAGTCTCCGTTTGGTATGTTGAAGAGCGAATTCGCCGCAAATTTCATATAATGCTCTCAAGAGAAAATCTCTACATGCATACTCCTATACTTTGCAAAGTATTTTTCTCTAGATGACTTTGTAAATGTATCCGTATATCAGAATATATATGATATATGCATCAGAAAAGCAGCTAGTTAAGCATAATCATGTGCAGCATATTAAATTCCGCTTTATGACCACAATTCTCAGGAGCCTATGCACATTTGATTACTATGATGCGACTAGTTTCCTTTTCCGCATAGCAAGCGGCTGTAAAGTTTCTTCTTAAGTCTTGTGAAACTTTAATTTATGTGCATTTTTATATACAAAGATATTATGTTTTTGTATTGGAAGGGAACAAGAAGTTTGACATTATGGTAGGGTCTTTAAAATTAATATTTCTGTATACTTCTAGTTTCTAGAAGTCTTTAAGCACAGTTGATAAGTATAGAACAATATTATTTCATTATATGGAATAATGAAAATGTGAGATATTTTAGGAATAAACTTTATTCAGTAAAGAAATAACAGAATCCCGATTACTTCAAGAACCAAGTCATATTTCCTGTATATCATCTGTACGACTTTTTTTTATTTAGTTCTCCGTAAAATCTTCTTGTGTCTGCGACCCTAATCCATAGTAGTTACTAGAAGATAGGTCAATCAACTAGCAGAAAAACTGTCTAGTTGCCTAAAATACACTTCTTCGGGAAATCTCTTCCAAAATCTGTTTTTAATGATATTTTCAGTAAGTGCAAGAAATTCGAGGGCAAATATTGCGATTTTGGAAGCAATTTTCATAAAAAGGAAAACATATTTTTTATTGATAGCCCAATCTCACGTAAAAAATTGGATGATCTAATATACAGAAAAAGTTGAATTATATCTTCAAAGACCTTATTGTTGTCTTTATATTATATTAAGTTTCAAAAGACAAAAAGAAGACGAAAATAGTTTTCCATGACATAGTAGATATCGGTAGTTACGAGAAAATCTGAGTTTTCTGTTTTCCAAATTGATACCCGTAACACGGGAAATAAACAAAAATATAAAAAGTTAGTAAACTATACTATTTTAAACATTGCTTTAGGTCTCTCAAATACTGTTTGAAGTAATTCCTTAAGTAAAGGGAGTGAGGCGTTCATAAACACCATATACAATTAAAAGTTTAAAAACGTTGCCTACATTTGGGAGCAAAGTCAAAAATCGTGAAAAACAACTAACTCAATACATTTCTAATCAGAATGCAATCCATTCAATATTAACCCATTGCAAATTTGTAAGTAAGTCCTGTAAGACTCACTGCAACATAATACACAACAAAATACCGAGAACAACAAAATACAAAGGCAACATAAGAAGCATAGATTATTTGGAATACACACACAGCACGCAAGGAATAATGTCCTACTTTCCAGTGCAACATAAAATCAACAATAACAAAAGCAATGCAATAAAATGTAGGTATTCGCAATAAAGAAAACAAGAACAAAACAAAAACGAAACAAAAGTACGAAGACAATACAACAATAAACAAAACAAAAACAAAGCGAATTTCCCCTCAACGAAAGCACAACGAGAAGTAACAAGGACAACAATATGTCAGAGAAATGAGTTGGGAATGTGTAGCCAGCGGAGACAAGCATTTTCCGAGCGTGAAAAGTAAATTTTTAGAGTATTTTATTTAGAGTGTGAAAAGCGTAGAGCAAGGAAAATGTGTAAACTGTGAGTCCATTATCACAATGCCATCCACACTTTTCCGACTCGAATCCAATGCTAGCAACGAACTGCGCCGAAGCGTGTCAGAGCAGCAATATCCTGACTGGCTGGACCAGTCAATGGCCACTCACGCATACACACCCACCAAACGACATACACGTGCAGTGATAGCACGAATGCTGCTGCTGCTCGGACGCGCGTAGTAAGAGCGTTGAACGCTGTCACTGATTGTGGCATTTATTGCTCAGTCATTTGCTGTGGCATATAATTGATGCTGCGCTTGATGGGAGAGTACATACATACTGAGTTTGACTATATTTGTATCCTGACTCCATTTCTATGCTGTATGCAGAGCATTTTAACGAAGCCATCAACATCTTGCTGGCAGGCAGCCGAGTTGGCATCCATTGGCTATGCTCGCAATCAGTTGTAGTTGGATAGGATATCGTCGCAGACGAATGTGATTGCCATTTACGGATTGTGAAAGTATGTGTTGTGGAAAAAAATAAATTGAGCAAATTTTCCTATATGAAAAATGCAAAATATAATTTTTTGTGGATTTGCTGTGTGAAAAATGTGATTTTCATGAGAAATTTTTAATGAAATTACTTTTTTGAAGAATAATTTGCTGAATTTGTGTTAATATAATAGAAAATTATGAAGTTTTAATAGCATAAAGTGATGGCAAAGATTTTTTGCGCAATTTGCAGAGCGTTTAGATACATTTTTTGTAAAATACACAGTGAAAAATTAATGAATTTTGAAAGAAAAGTTAAAAAATATATGTATTTTAAAAATTTGTTTAAAAATTGTACTTGAAGAAAATGTGACATTTTTCATTATTTATGAAACGGACAGTTTAAAAACGAATTTTAAAAATTATAACGAAAATTTTGAAAAAAATTAAAACTTTTGAAAAAGCTCGTTTTTGGATATAAAGTGTCAAAAAATTAACTTTTTTCATCATTTGTGAAACAAAAAATTTTAAAAACTATTTCGAAACATTATTTCAAAACTTTTTGAAAATTCTGAAAATAGCCAAAAAGCTTTTTTTTTTTTTGGAAAAAAAGTGCCAAAAATGATTGAGACAGAATTTTGTGCGAGAAAACTGCGCTTCAAATGTCCTAACTTAATTTTTTAGCATTAATTCTGAGTGAAAATTTTCAGAAAAATATTTAAAATATTAATTTTTTTTTTATAAAAAGCTTTATTTAGTGAAAGCTTTAGCTGAAAATATGAAAGCTTTCATAATAGAAACTTTAAAATTTGAACTTTTTTATACCAAAATCATCATTTCATTAAAAAAAATTAAATTCAAATTGCTAATTACTCGCGAATGAATATACACTTGAGACCTGCTGCCCTGATATATACACAAATAGATGCCATTCACACATCAGTGCTTACACAGGGACAAATACAAATACACAGCAGCTATAAAGCTATGAATACATAACTGGATGTGCTCTCATGTTAAACATTAACTCTATAGAAGATGGTAAAATCTTTTGAGACGAGCGCTCCCCAAACGCCAGTCGACACAAAGGAGGTAGAAGGAGATAAAAAAAAAATAAAAGTAAAATAGAAAGAAAAAGCAAAAACAAACACAAGAAAAAGATAGCTGCTTCTGAGTCTAAGTAGTCTTAGTAAAACTGCTGCCTCAATGGCAAATGGCATCAGCAATGCTTTACCGGTCGATTAAAGTATTTTAATCAGCTTTTTAAGCTGCTTTCGGTTGCATATTTTTAGGCGATTACCATAGCTGTGAGCTTTAGGCGTTGTAACTGTTGTACACTTTTTGAGTGGCTCAATTTCATTTTTATTACAGCAAAGTTACAGCGAAGGCACGGCATAACGAGGTTGCCATTACACCATAGCACCAGCATAATTTGAGAGTTCAGAGCGCCTAGAAGCGAGCTAAAAGAAAACGAGTCAAAGCGAGCAAGCTCACAAGCACCTACCGAAAGCAAACGACAGTTAACACGATATTGTTTACAGAGAGTATTTGTCAAACTTCGCTTTGAGTCGTGTGTGAACGAAGTTGCCTAGCAGAGTACGCGCTACAGCCGAAGTATACACGAATACATACATACATTTCTATCTATATTTCCGAGTGAAATAGGTGCCTTCAGCCAAGCATCTTGCCAACTGTTCAGATCAGTTGGTCTCAGTTTGGAGGGGTGTTGCATGCGCCAGAGTTACCAAATGTGCGCATTATCTCATTAGTAACAACAACAACAACAAGAACAGTATACGTGTATAATAGTGGCGTGCTAGCAAAGAAAAAAATATTATTATATTTGCTTTTGCTTCAGGGAGGTCAGTAGGTCGGCCCGGGTTGTCTGCCGTGTACATGCATACAATATATACAGTTATACATATATACACACACTTTGTTGTTGCCAGCTTGTGTCCCACGCTGCTTTCATCTATTGCTTGCTGCTTCCTTAGCCTTAAGAGCTGTGCAGGTTAACATTTAACTGTTGTTGTTGCAATGGCACACTTGTTGTTGTAGTTTTTATTGTCAAACTTATTTGCACACACATGCATATGTGTAAATGATTTGCTTTCTAATTCCGAGTACTTTGCGTGCACTCGCATCAACAACAACCAGAAGCTGCCTTGCCTTGGGTGCGAGGGTGGGACAACAACAACACCCCTCAGGCCTTTTTCTCACAATTGTTGTTTTTGTACTACTTTGTTTTCCTCTGTGGCTCTAGTAACTTCATTATACACGCCTTTCTCACCCCTCACCCACTTTTTCACCAACAAATTCACTTGGTCCCTCCCGCCACAACCCTCTCGTTCCAACGACCGCTTTACGCGTAGCACTCGCGAATGCGCGTAAACTCAATAGCTACTATAATTCGTTTAATTCAACTTTATTCAGCCGCGCGCTATTGTTTGCGCACGCTCCACCACCCGCTCACCATCCGCCACCCACCACTCGCTCGCAATTCGCATCTACATGCTTCTTTGGTTTCATTCTATTCTTTCTTTCGGTGCTTTGTTTGAGATTTTAGCATTAATTGAAATCTCAAGTTTTTATAGTTTTGTTTACGTTAGCTCTTAGCCAGCTGTCAGCTTCTTTCTGTCAGTGGGTGACACATTGTTGTTGTTGTTGTCGTTGCTGTTTGCCACAATTTTTATGACTTTAGTTGTCTGTCATGTGAATCCCATCTCTGTAAGCATTGTGCTAATGAGGGTCTTATGTGCTCAGTTGTGCTGCGGCTGTGGGCTGCTTGAATGGTTGCACATAAGTCAGACAATTAACAATAATTTTATTGTTGTAGGTTTTTATGTCTTGCCAAAAATGGTTGTAGAGATAATTGTAGACAATTCGACAACTCTTTTCAGTGGTAATATATAGAATAAAAGTATAAAAGGTAAAAAGCTTGAAAGATTTCCATTCTTTAAGAGTAACTCGTTCTATATTTAACTAGGCGAATTATTCGGAATAGCCACGATTTTGGAAAAAAATGTTCCTCTGAGGCTCATCTTTGTGCCGAACACTAGTTGTATACACTTTAGTTTTCAAATAAGTCCATAAAAAGAACTCAAAGCAAGTCAGCTCTGGAGATCTGGAGATTTCAAAGCTCCAAACAGTAATATTTTTAGTCATTCAATGGTGTTTCATGAATCTCAAATGAAATTTTCTATTACTTAAACGTGGTCCCCGTGTCTCATCAAAAATTGCTCATTCCATGATTCGGAATAGCCATGATTTTGGAAACAATGTTCCCCTGAAGCTCATATTTGGTTCGAAGACTACTTGTATATACTTCAGTTTTCAAATAAGTCCGTAAACAGAACTCAAGGCGTGTCAGATCTGCAGATCTGGATAACAAATTTCAAGAGCTTCTACGAACAAAGGTCCAAACCGTGAATATTTAGTCATTCAATGGTGTTTCATGAATCTCAAATGAAAATTTATGTTTTTTAAATATGGTATTTCTCTTCAAGATTAGCTGCCTATTTCAATATCAATTTTTATCTAAAGCTATCACTTTATACTAATAAATAAACGAATTGCTAATTGCTTTGTTTTCCATATATTTAAAATATCAGAGATGCAGAACGCTCTAGGAGACTCCAAGGAGTCACAAACTATAAAACTAATGTTGACTCAAAGCTATATTATGTGAAAATATCTTTCAAAGAATCTTTACAATAGAAATCTACATGAAAAACTGCAAAATATTTAAAATATTTTATTAAAAAGGCTTTGATTTAATAAAAGTAATATTGCTTCTTAGAGGTGTGAAAAAATCAGTCTTTGAAATCCATCAAAATCTCGATTTTGTTTTCTTGGTATTTGCATGAATACAAGTCTTGTCTGAGTCTTTTAATTTCAGATTTTGAGAGATTGTTTCAGATAAGAATCGAGTCACCAAAAAGTTTGTTCGTAGTAACTTAAACATCCTCTTTTATCGGCATAGTCTACTTTAATGTATTGTCAATGTCATAGAAGTTTAAACCGATAATAAAACCCTACCAAATCATAGCAAAATTATTATTATTATCACTCAAATTTTGGAACAAAAAGTCTGATGGACCCATTGGTCTAAGTCTACAGAAAAGTTTCTTATTCACATATCTATTTGTATATGTGTATACTTCATTTCTTTTCTTGTCCTAGTATATCAGCAGCAGAAAATACAATCCTCTCATTATTATTGTCAAAAAGTTAACAAATAAATTGCCAACCACACCCTACAAGTATTCTCTTCATTTGTATGTTTTCAAGTATTTATGGTATACTCGCCGAACATAAATATGTTGGGTGTAAGAGTAATAAGAGTATACTAGAGTATACATAATTGGTACATACAAAACGGAAAATTTATGTATGTATTTACTTTCTTGAATGAAGTTTAGGAGTGCTTTTGAGTATATATTTACTAAAAAGAGCAATAAATAAACTGAAATATTTCTACATATTTTAGTTAAGCTTGGACATTAAATTAAAAATAATTGAGCTTTTCTTCTAAATAAACGCTTCAATTATTACCTATATGATATCAGAATATATAGTAAAAAGTTCTAAAAATTAAAACGTTGGCTAAAAGTATTGAACTTTACCACCGTTATTTATATTGCAAAGTTTTCACTTATCCTTTCAATGATCAACTATTCAATAGTTCCAATGGCACTTGTATATTCTCAGTGTGAATCAATTACAAATAATATATTCAATGCCGATAACAGCGAACACTGGGTCTAATCATTGAATCGATTCGATACGATAAAGATTTTCGATCATTGATTCCGTCGATAAACTGCTTTACCACAAAATGGGAACGTAAAACTGTTTTATCGACCTTTATCGACAAATTTGACAAAGCGTATGTGCTTAAAATAAATATTTTTGCTTTGTTCAAAAAAAATTAAAACTGAGCTTTAACTATTGTGAAATTTCTTCCTAAACATATTTAATACGACTGAGGCTCATTGAGAAAATTATATCGCTATTTCGAGGGGGCAACTTTATATCGCTTTTGAACATCTTTAACTTATTTTTGTCAGTCTATTTTTGTCTCCAACGGATAGATTTCGACGAAAATTTTCAATTTTGAGGATTCAATGATTTCGTAATTAGCGACATCTATTAGCCGCGGAATGTATTTTTTCGAGTCGGTAAATGAGTTCAATGTGATCGTAAATTTTATTTTTGATATGGTTTCAATGATTCCGACATAAAATTTTTAGGCTCATTGTCTGGTGTTTCATGGTTCAGTATTACTGTCACATAATTCTATTGTTAAACGGTATATATTTCTAGATTCGAATTTTTTGAAATTTTTTCCATTTCTTCACTAACTGATCTGAGAGCAAAAAGTTTCAGTTTGAGAATGTTTTAAGTAAAATAAATTTTTAACATTGCTAATAAATATTTTCGAATCTTCTTTTGCACTCCTTGCTAGTCAATACAAGCCTCACGGTTTACAATTATGCAAACGTTATAGAGCTCTTCAGTTCCTTCAGAGAATTGTATTTTATAACCTCAATCGACTCGCGACTTCTTATCGGCGTAGATATTTGATGAAAAGAGCAGCAAGCAACTACTTCGCCACCCCTTTCGATGGATATTTTTAAATGCCTAATCTATTTAAATACCTGCCCAAGTTTAATACCTAAACCAATATCAACTGAAGCATAAATGGTAATGATCTGCATGATTGAACTTAAATTCTGGCAATCTCATAACCTTCCCTGAATGCTTTATAACACTTAAATAATTGCGAAATCGATGAAGTAGACTACTCATACTAACTTTTGGAACATTTTCCTTTATTTAATAATAATAATTCGTAGTCAAAATAGGATTGTAGATTTACTTTTGACTACCGTAAACTAATAGCTGTCAAAGACCATCTCACTGTCTAAAAAACCTCTACTAATTTCTAAGTAGTTCAAATTTAATAAAACTTGTTACTTCTTTATTACAATAGAACTCTTCTCTCTTTGACTTGACTCTAGTCTCTCACATCACGTTCACGGACTAAATGATGATGTGATGTGATCAACGAATCTCTGAACAATATGACATTTTTTCGAACACCGATGGTCTCACGACAGGAAATTAAAACCCTTCCAGTTATTTATGATACGAAAAATGCTCCCAAAAAGTCATAATTTTTTTGTGGCGACTTCTATTCTTCTATTTACTATGAACCCCTATATGTTGGAGGACATTAAGCAGTTATTTCCTTTATTCAACAATATTAAAAAAAAAATCCTTTTTAAATTTTCTACTGAAAGTAAAGAAATCTCATCTAAAATAAATTTCCAACACCATCTCCATCATTAGCTACATTCACCATAATTATATATAAATTTCACTCAACCAAGGTACTTAAAATTTATTTAGCGATTTAACCCATTTGCTATGCAAATGAAATTTCGTACACAATTTGAATAGAAATGATAGAAAGCATTGTATACACAGGATAAATAGTAAGGAACAGGAAAAAAAACGCAATAATAACAACAATATTATGCGCAAAAGCAACAACAAGACAGCGGTGGAGCACACAAGGAGCCATTGTATACACGAATATTAAACACAGAGATGTGAGTATATATATGAGTATGGCTTAGTTCTGGGACTGAGGAGCAACACCCCAGAGTATACCAACATGAAAATATGCAAATAACATAAAAGTCTGGCACAGTTTCGCACCATACAAAGGACGCTTCTGCTCTAGCAATAAGCAACAACAAAAACAAACACAAAGCATTTGAACGTGTGAAAACAGTTTAGTAAAGCAAAGTAATAAAGAATACACATAAGAATATGATTTTCAAGCCGCGAATTGTAAAAGCGTTTGTTGGGATAGTACACAAAGGCTTCAATAGAGTATCAGGTGTGTAGTCAGGATAGTAGACTGTACAAGTGAGGGGAAGAACTTGGAGGGGAAAACCGAGCGTTGTAGGAGATGAAAGCTTTTGGACTACTAAAGAGTTATCCCATGAGAGCAGTCTTGCTACCCTATTTCTCCTACACATAGCTAGAGAGCTATGAGAGTTCGCACTCTTTATATCAAATTACAATCCACAGTCCACAAACACGATCTCAAAGCCGAGTGGCACATACGCATTTGAAACGCAGTTTCCGCACATTCTCCTACAGCATTTCTCGAATACTACTGTGTAGAGAATCTGAGTTTTAACTTCTATCATTTCCGCTCGCAGTTTTAATGTGACAGTGACAACGAAAATCGCTAGCGTCCAATTGTGGAAACAATAAGAAAAATATTCAAAACTAAACTCAAGCAAAAATATTGCTAATATTTAGTAAAAATATTATTAAAAAAAAATAATAAAAAAAATCTTGTGTAAAATTATAATAAAAATTTCAACAAAACTACAGAAAATGTAACTCAGTGTCAAATTGGTGTGCTCAAATCAACCGTTAAGTGTTTTCAAATATCGTTAAAGAAATCTAAACAAGCAATATAAAAGCAAAAACAACAACACCAATTAAATAAAGTGATTTGCAACTACCGTACATTACTGTAAGTGAGTGTTAGTGTAAGAGTGTTGTGAGTAGTGCAATTTGTACGAAATGGGTGGCGGCGAAGTTAAAGTCGCTACTGTGGATGTGGAGAGCGGTGATAATATGGCCACACTTCCGGTGTCACGCTCGCACACAACCGGTAGCAATGATAGCGCCGAGAAGAATAATGCAGCCAACAAGGAAATGGAATTAAAGAACGTCATGCCGCAACCGTTGCAAAGGTTAATATTACAATTTTAGAATTTCTGTTGAAAAGAGAGGATTTAGTTTAAATTCTGGTTTGTAAGTTGTAAAATATTAAAAGAAATTTGTCAAACAATTTTCAAAATTTGATTCTGTGAAATCGTTGAATCTATAAGGGATTTGGAATTCAAAATTTACTAGGAAAAGTAAAAAGCAGTAAACTACAAGGTCGGTATAGAAGATGAAATGTACTTCCATGTTATAGATAACAGATTGCTAAACATTTTTGCGTAGCTTGGGTATAAAATATGGTTATATTCGAGAATATAAGGTTATATAGTAACCTGAAAGATATTGAAATTGTTTTATATGTTATGTTTTATTTTTTGAACTTTTCGAAATAACAACAATAGTATAAAGTCCTAAAAATATTCAAAAATAAATAAATGTTTCGTTAGGAAATTATTTAATAAAATCAGATATATGTATATTGTGAGTTTACTTTAGTGCTTAAAAACATTTTATATTTTCGATGGCCTAAAATGTCCCATTTTCAAAAGGTCTAGATTACTTCCCAAAAATATCACCAATTCAATAACATTCTCATAAACTATTTCTGAAAACTCTCATATTATTTACGCAGATCGCAGAGTGTCTAAGGACAAAAAAATGTTTAACTAAAAATATTTTTTTCCGCCATGATCTTATATATTATATTTATATTGAAGAACATTCTGGAAAATCCAGTTTAAATTTATATTAATTAAACTAAGGGGCTATACCAGTGTAATTTTTGAAAATTAGTTTATTTTACGTAAATTTTTATAAAATAAAGTACTTGATCGCATATTTTGATGTTTTTTGGACATAATAAGGTATATTTTCAGCTATATTTTAATATTATTTTTTTCACATATATTGAAAAATAACGGAGTTATGTGCTGCCTTGGGAGGTACCAAAAACAAAAGTTCTCCAACTTCTAACATGATTACGGCCGAATTAGTAGCTGAAACTAAAAAAATTCAAAAGCTATTCAAGTTGAAGTTACGTGTTTCCTATATAATGACCTACAATTTTTGAAAAATATCAAAAATTAACAAAATGGCGTAGCTCTGAAAAATTTTTTCTTTTTTTGAGGTAAAAAAATGGTAGTTTTTTAATGCAAAATTGACAATTTTCAACAAAAGAAGATCGTAGGTCATTGTATAGTAAATATATTCAAGAATATTCCGTTTAAATTTGAAGTCGAATGGTCAATGTATCGTTGAGTTATGATGTCAGCAATTTTGAAAAATGTCGTTTCGAGAAGCATGCGTTTAAAGTTTCGTTCGGCCACTCTTTAGAACGCTGTCATTCAAAGACTATTCAAGATACGACCTTACCGCTTTCACAGGATAATTTTGAATAAGCAAAAAATAAAAGAAATCAATTTTTTGAAAATGTTACACTGGTATAGGCCTTAAAAAGAAAAACCATAAGAGTTGTTATAAAAGGCGAACCATAGAAGCTCAATATTGCTCCATAAACCATAAACCACAATGTTTAAAAGGAAGTTTCCATTTTATAGAGCATGATTTTAGGCCAAAGAATTGCTAGCGGAGATAATGTTCGATTGATGAATTATTATTTAAGAATTCCTATATCGTTATTTTAAAGAAGACATTCCTTATGAAATAGAACTAACCCTTTTCTTATCAAATAAAGCAAAGAGTAATACGTATATTACTCAGAATATGAGGGCGACCTGGACTGATTAAGATTATTTTGTAAATCAATTATCTTAATACATACACGGCAAACAAAACGAGTTCACAGATTGCCATGCTAGTGTGTTTTCATAAAGCCTTTGGGTGAACTTATTAATTAGCTATGTTTGTTTTCCAACTCGATTTCATTACTTCGAAGCAATCTTGAGTAAATATTCCACAATAAGATGAGTATGGGTATTGATATTTAAGTTCTATGTTAGTATGATTCTGTTTATAAAATGCTTTCCGAAAGATGAGATTGTACCAAATCCCAATTTGTTTTAGACACAGCTATCATTTATAAACAAAGCTCTGGAAAAGCTTTTAGTCAACTTTATGAAATTACAAAATTCTTCATAAGAGTTTCTCAGTCTTTATAGAGTTTTCTAGAGTATAGTTCAAAGAATTCTTGGAGTTAGACCTAATAGTTGAAGAATAATGTGAAGTTTTTTACTTGTAAGATAAAAAAAAAGTTATGAAAAGAACCGCTTCCTAATGACGTTTAATATCGGTCAGTCCTCAAAAGCGACTGATTTTGTGAAAAGTTAAATAAAAATAAGTTAAAAACCTGGTTATATTAAAACAAGAACTTTCAAGTACTTCCTTCTCATTTAATATAAAGTAAAGATCTGTTCTATATAATTTAGAATTTTATGTATTTTGTGATTTTGGAAACCGAATTCAATTAAAATTTTAAAATAACAAAATTTGTTCAACAAACTTAATAACAAATAAGTCAAATATTTGCATACAATTTATGTATGTATAACTCACTAACTAACAAACACACATACAAATCTACATAAATTTGCATTTGCATTAGGGTAAACACAAACAAATGTTAACAAACAATTTGCACACTCCAACAATTTTCGCACTCAGTCATGTCATGAACGACATGTCAACGCGACGTTTACAAGGAAATCATGGCTGCGAACATGAACCTTATTGTATTAGTGACAACAACAACAATAACAACAACAACAGTACACACACAGACTATGTCATAAAAACGACAATCCTGCTGGAATAACTTTGTAAATCCGGCATGAGATTATGCAAACCGGCTGCAGGCGAACAAGCGCGGTGCAAAGAGGGTAGGAAAGAGAGATGGAGGGGAAAAAAGGAGTAGCGCAAAAAAAGACATAACACAGAAGGCAGTAAAATAAAGAATGCAATGAAATTGATGAATTACTTGCAACATCAAGTTGCACATTGTCACATTATGGCGCGCGCATAGTAGCAACAACAACTGCAACGAGGGCATGACTGACTGAGTGACTGACTGATTGGGATGTAGAAGACATACATGAGCATATATAGTTGGACACTTGTCGTTGGTACGTGCAACAGCAGTTAAAGAGTGACTTCCAGGGGGTGTGTGTGTGGGAGGCTGCATCATGTTGCACGTTGCTTAGTGTAGAATTATCAACGACTAGGAATGCTTGTGCATGTGCCCCAAAGCAAATCAGAATCAGCAGCGTGGGGAATCAAGTTAAATAATGTCATCAGCTACTAGCTACGAAAGTCACAGAGGGAGTCGAGGTGAAGAGTATAGTACAGAGCTCGCACACTGTTTGTGCAACATATTTCTAATATTTGCTTTTTGTTGTTGCAACTGTCTTTTTTCGTAGTGAAGTATGTGAAAAAGTGTGCATATTTGCATAAGTACTGCAGAAGCACTTATCTGTGAGAGAGAGGTCGAGTGTGTGGAAATGTTAGAAATCAGTTGTAACTATCTCTACATTTTAGGTGACAAATAATGAAGTGTGTTTGGCGAAGTTGTTGTCCATGTATATGTATTGACAAATGGGGACTCCATTAATTTATGCAGATTAACATAAAATCACTTGGTAACAAGTTTATATAAGAATCCCGCTGAAATTATATAAATATTATATAATGCGTCTAGCTGAAGCCTGATTCTAACCTTAGTATAGGGAGGTTCATTTAAGGTAGAGTCTAATATAAAATTGAAAATAATAAATTAAATAGAAGTGAACAGATCTTGGTGGACTCTCCCTCGCAAGAGTAGCCCTCAGAGTGAGACTTTTGCAGATAGTTATATGAACTAGCATTCGGAGAGGTTCTTGGGAACCTTAAGATGACTACTGTTCCTAACCATGGAAGCATAAAGAAAGTTCTAGATCACTTTTCAAAACTCTTTCCACATTCCAGAGAGAGTAATCAGTCTGCGTAACATAGAAAATATTCACCATTTTCTGAAAATGATAGACTAAGCCTGTGCCTATCTAAAAGGAATGTTTTCTCATGCAGTTATTTTTAATTAGAGACAAGATAATTTAAATTCGCTCTATAAATAAAGAGGTTTTCAATAGGTACGTGACAAAAGTAGGCCGATAGGGACATCAAACGATCAGTAACGTTTGTCATTTCATCATGGAAAGATATGCGATCCAACAAAGAGTCGAGATTATTAAAATTTACTACCGAAATTCGGAGTCCGTAGCCTCAACTTTAAGAACGCTACGTCCAAATTATGATAAGGCTCATTTTTGGCTGAATGGCTCCGTCAATAAGCAAAATATGCGTTATTGGTCAGGCAGCAATCCACGTGTAGTCCATGAGTCACTATTGCATCCCGAAAACATTACGGTTTGGTGCGGTTTATGGGCCGGCGGCGTCATTGGGCCGTACTTCTTCCGTGATGATCAAGACCGGTCCGTTACTGTGAATGGGAATCGCTACCGCTCAATGGGAACCGAATATTTTTGGTCCGGATTTGATGATATAGACTTGGACAATATGTGGTTCCAACAGGACGGCGCCACAAGCCACAGAGCGAATATCAAAATCGATTTATTGAAAACCAAGTTTGGTGAACGTGTTAACTCACGAAATGGCCTAGTCAATTGGCCGCCTCGGTCGTGCGATTTGACGCCGTTAGACTATTTCCTGTGGGCTACGTCAAGTTTATGGTCTATGCCAACAAGACAGCGACGATTGATGAACTTCGTACGAATATCGAACGTGAAATTGCAGCAGTATCGGCCGATTTATGCTTGAAAACCGTTGAAAATTGGGTTCTGCCCGTGGTGGCCATGCTCATAATATATTTTTTGGAAAATTTGGTTCTCTGGTACACTTCAATATCATTCCTGATATTAATTAGGGTTGTCATGATTTAAAAATAATAAAATGTCGACACATTTAGATAATCTTTTAACTGATGAACCAATTTCTTTCCAATTACTTATTTTTGATATAATAAATAATAATTGGCCAAGCCACTGACTCAAACTAGAAAAAGAAATATAAAAAGTAAAATAATATTTTAATGACATATCCAAATACAAAAAACGCAATCCCAAAAACCCACACAAATCAACAGAATATCGCAATGGCTGTCATTCAAGCGCAGCCCAGATACAAAAGACTATGGACGGCGCGAGCGAGCGGGATATTTACATTCACCGTTGCAATAAACCAGAGATGATATTTTGTGCATTCGCGCACGGTGCACTTGTCTTAATGCAATATTTGAGGAGTGTACCGGGGTATGGGAACGCACCAATAATCCCAGTGCCATTCAAGCGGCTCACCTGCATCCCCCTTCTCCTCAGTCCTTGTGTTATAGCACAACGATTTGTTGGCGTTTTTGCTTTTCAGGCTCTACGCTTCCGGGGAGCTGGTTGCGCTTGCGCATAATATGTACGCTGTTCGCAGAATTGGGTCGCTCCTCTTGTGCATATTTTAACCTGCCTCAACAAGCTGGGCGCTCGCTCGCTTTTCAGACGTCATACTCCGATATGACTGCTGATGTTGATGATAATGGTTGAATAGTTGTGTGAGTAGGCAGTCGGTGCAGTCGATGTTTGTGTGCAAGTGGGCGGGTTGTTGGTGTAAATATTTGTTGCTTTTAGCATTACAATTCGCAAACAGCAGTCAAGTTGTTTTCCATTTTGTTGCAATGCACTTAAATGGTTGGTGGGGAGGTGAGAGCGGTGAAAATGGTTGTGGGAAGCAAAATACATATATAAATCCCTGTCTGTTTTGTATGAATGATGTTGGGAATATACTCGTATGTAGAATGTGCTAAATACATATTCATGCTTGTGTAAGTGGAGGGAAATATGCAAATCCTTGCTTTGGATTTATTCGACAGTGCAATGAATTGCACAACCACAAAATAATTGCGAGTATAAATAGAAAAAAAAATTATATTTAAGTATATGCACATAAGGTATGTGTGTGCGGTATGAAATATTAATTTGCTTTAAAACGACTTTCAATTATATGAATTTTTTTCTAATATAAAAAAGTAATCATCAAAATATTTGCTTCAATAAACGGGGTTATATAAGAGTTATACTTATTTCACTTTCTAATAAAGAAAGAGAACAAAGTACTACATTTGGAAAAACTGCAAGCATGAAGTAAAATTCATGATAAAGCCTATCTGATTAATAGAAATGAGTACAGTTATTCGACTTATTACTGTCAGAAAAATCAAATCACTCACTTTCAGTAGCATAACACATTATACTAAAAGGTTCAACCCATATAGAACCCTCAAAAGTTTGAAGATTTATTCTGGAAATAAGTAAAAATTAATCGAATTTCACTCTTTCAGGGTCCATATTCGATGATTCTATGAAATCGTCATAAATAAAGTTATGAAAGTAGTAGGAAGGAAGGAACCTGCACTTCGATTCCAAAAAAATGGAAAATAGGGGTGGCGTCGCCCCCTTATGGGTCAAACCCATATCTCAGAAACTGCACGACTGATTTCAATGAAATTCGGTATATAATATTTTCTTACCCTGATGACAGGGACGGCATATGGGTGAAACTACTTTTCATATAACTCAAGTGTGATCTATCTGATTCCTTCACTTTATAATGTATACATTAGATACCAATGATGATGTTATAATAAAATTTTATACAAATAGTGTATTTGAGCTGTGGCATTACTTGTGGAAAATTGTCAAGATTGGACTATAACTTTCTATGTGTAATTCTTCATCGAAAATATCGGTAAATCTCTCACATATTTTTATGTAACTCAGAAGAAATTGTTTTCTCCCAATAGTGTGTCTTTGTACCAAAAGTGGTTAAAATTAAGTGAGCGTATAGCCTTGGATATAGCGAAGCTTGGTGGTGAAAATGAGTGAAATCGTTTCAGAAATTAGCTCAGTCCTCATTTCCTTACTTTTTATTTATATCTTTAATGGTAGTTACCTATGACAAGGCAGTTCGTACTCCTTTGATTGTGGCTGATTAAATTATAATTTCAAATAAATCGAGAAAGGCAGAACATCATCAAAGTAGGGTATACGCCTCTTATGAAACTGAAGTCAATATAATAGTCACCTTCGAATGATTTCAAAAAACGCAATTAAGTTATATATAAGGAAACTGACATTTCTGTTTGAAAGGCTAGAAGCTCCAGGAAAGATAACAGCAGTCACTGCGCAATATCTTTTGAAATAATATTAATTAGGAATTTTTTTTTTCGAAATGATTAACGATGATTTGATGCGCTTCTTATTAATTTAAGCTCACAAGCCCAGAGATAGAGTTCAAATATATGTTTCCTGTGAAACTTCATATTTTATGTATGGAATAATAGCTTTCGAATTGAATTCTATATAAGTGATACCTCTTCTATTCATGCTTTGTTTTATACATTTTCGACCACTTTTATCATAACGAGTGGGGAAATGACAATACAAGGAGTGCAATGTTTGTTCGATTGACTACACTTCAACATTTTGTGTCGAAAACAACTGATATAAGCTTCCTTATATTATAATTCTTCAGAGTAGTGAGATTTCAGTCGGTATTAAACGTAACTTACTTGTAAAAAGTAGCTGGTGTGTTTATTACAGGATTAAATGTGGTAACACTGAAACCTCAGAGATTAATTGTTATATTATTTATTATATTACTTTTCATTTTTTATTTTTTATTTTTTGCTTAGTTTTCGATAATATTCTAAATTATTGCTTAATTTATTTAATTTAATATGGCCATGATTTAGCGAACTGCGATGTGTATACATAATATTCGCTTATTCTACATTTATTTGCTAAATTTTGCCAGATTATGCTTTTGAAATTATGAGTTCATATATGATTTTGTTTATATTTAATTTTTAAGCTACTAACACATCTAATCCTACATTCTCAGTGCTTTGCTTCAACTTTTATTATATGAAAAACTCAACATCTACGCAAATCAAGCTCCCCTTTCTATGCCTAGTACAAATTTTGTTAATTCCATTTCGCCTGCCTTCCCGCAGTTTAATCCAACCCCGTGTAATATTTTCCGAAGCAAAATATTTATTTTGTGCTTTGTAATAATATCCCTCCTGCCAGTGAAAGTATTTCACATTGTGTACAGCACAATTTCCAATTTCGAGTGAAATCTCGAACAATTGAATGTAATTTAATTTTGGGAAAATTATTATTGTTCCAGGGTTTGCTATTCAATAAAGCCAAATCCAAATCGAAGCTTTCTACCAGCTAAAATCACCGTGCATGGCACTTATCAAACTAACATAATAACCGGACCAATTGAACTATGGTAATTAACACACTATTGAATGGGTATACTGAACTATATAATTTTTTGTTGTTTTTTATTGGTATTAATTAAAGGTATTGAGTTGCCGAAGGTGGTTCAGATTTGGGTGTAAAATAAAATAAAATAAAATAAAATAATAAAAAATTTAAATTGAATTAAATTAAATTAAATACAATAAAAAAATAAATTTAAATAAAAAAAAATAAAATAATAATAAATTTAAATTAAATTAAATTAAATACAATAAAAAAATAAATTTAAATAAAATAATAATAAATTTAAATTAAATTAAAGGCAATAAAAAAATAAATTTAAATTAAATTAAAATAAATAATAATAAATTTAAATTAAATTAAATTAAATTAAATACAAAAAAAAAATTTTAATTTAAATAAAATAAAAGAAAATTGAATTAAATGTGAATAGTTTTATTTATAAATATTAAACGTTTAAATATCCAGAAGGTTTCGCTCGCTCGCATAAAATGTTACTCATACGCCACGCCACTCAAGTAAATGTACCCATGAATACATATAAGAAAAATGTGCGAAATTAATTGCTTGATTATTAACAATGCTTAAATACAAAACAAGAATAAAGCCAAAGTAGCATAATGCATTTAAGTATATGTGTATGTACGCCAATTTTTATTTTGGCACCGATTCCAGCAGACTGCCGTCTCGAGAGGCCACTGCCGCCGCGAGCGTATGTGTTTATAAAATTAAATATAACGAACAGACATAATTTTATGGCAATGGCCCTTGGCTTTATAGCATATAAAACAACAACACCAAATGAGTTTATGCACATTATTATGCAGAATTGCTTGTGAGCATACAACAAGTGGCTAAATCAATTGCGTGTGCGTGGGCAATACAGGCAGGCAGGAAATCACAACACAAATATTAGTTTAATAAAATTCTATTCATTTGCGGATTTCCTTGATTATTTTCCATAATTTTCTACAAAAAAAATATTAAAAATTAAATTCAAGTGTGCCCGCTTTTGCTGGCGTTTATGCTTTTCTATTTAATTAGTGGCCAAGTTTATGATACTTGATCTGTTGAGAGCTAAGTGTTTATTAATGCAAAATTCTCGAAATTTGCACATATGCTAATTTTGCTAAAAATTTCGAGAAGTGATTTTGGCGAAATCTAATTGAATTGCATAAATGAAAAATGGCAAAAAATTTAAATTGCTAATCTTGTGAGTGGTTCGCATGCTGTGGGCTGCTGCCATATCACATAAGCAATTGAAAGAAAAATACTAAAATGTATTCAAACTATTTTAATAATAAAACAATTTCAGCACTTTCGTGCTTTAAGCATAGAAAACATGAAAGCAAATGAGTCTAAGAGCGTAGAAACCTTGACTTGTCTAAAGTTGAAATTTTATACTTAAGGATACTCAAAAGCATGATTCTATGCATAATAAGTGAAATTATGTTTACTATTCTTAAGAAATATTATGGTGCAAATTTTTATGAAAATTGCTAATTTTATACAAAAGTAAATAATACCGACAGACCAAATAAGAAAAACAAGCTGGATGCTGAGAAAAATATGTACACGTAACCAAAAAAAAAAAATTATAATCTTATAAGAAATATCCGTCCGATGAGTAAGTCCGAAATATATATAAAGTTTAAGAGGCGCAGAGTCTCAGAAAAGGGAATTTTTAGAGATTTCCAGACAATTTACCGTGCAAACTAAATAAACCTTGGGGTCTATGCAGAACGCTTGAGACTAGTCAGTGGCGCATGAATCTTGAGGGGTTAGAGAAAAAATTACAAAAGTAATAATATGGCACTACTACACAATGTTTTGACTTGATGTCACGAGAATTTGAAAAAAAAATTCTAATTTCCAAAGTTATAGCTGTTTGTGTTGACCCAGTTCTAAAAAATACCCTTGAGGTGACAATCATAGACACTTGTAGATTCGTGTAAAATCAATCGGATAAGAAAAATTAGTTTTGTAAATGGATAATCCTGGACCTGATCGAAGCCTTTTTAATTTTTTTTTTTCAAAAATTATCAAAATTCAGGAAATTTTTTCTAGATTTTCGAAAAAAATCAAAAATTAATTGGTCTTACAAAATCGAAAAAAGCTTCGATCGGGCCTGGGATTATTACCTATTCTAAAAGTTGTATAAATTTCATTAAAATCTACGGAGCGGTTTTCGAGTTACAGCTGTCACCAGTTCAAAATACATAGTTTTGAGAAAAATGCATTTAACGTTTAACGCTTGCATACTGGAGTACCCGCGCGATCTTTGTTATTTGTCGAATAACTCGAAAAGTAATTATCGGCTCAACTTCAAATTTTCAGAGATTCAGATTTTTAAGATATTACACTTAACGAAAATGCAAAAAAAAAAAATGATAAGCGATTTTTTGAAAATCCTGACTACCCCTAACCCTTTAATAGATTTCCTATTTAATAAAAATCTACGCATGCTTTACATTCTGCCGATTTTTCCAAACCAACTTTTGTGGTGGGATCTGAGAGATATATATTCCGTGATGACCCCTACTATACTGCTTAATTCTCTCTCCAAGAATTAGAAGTTTTTTGGTCTATCCCACTGTCAACTCTATCACACAAGAATTTGGTGTACGCCCCCCATATTACAGGTTTTCCATACCAGAGTTGCTGCAAGCACAATTTGAGGAAGCTAAAAGGTTTGGGGCAGTTTAACCCGGTACTGCCCAGAACTTTTTACATGGGATATTTCGCCCTATCAAATCTCTCTATGCCGATAAGATCGGGTACCCAAATGATATTTACTGAGTTGGCAACTGAGAGTCTATTGATTGTATCTTTACATAACCTTACGCAGTGAGACTTGGAATAAGCTTAACGACTATTTTATATTGCAGCTAATTTCTGAGTGTGGATTGCACTAGAAGAAGCCTGAATCTCCTGAGGGATCCCCCTTTGAATATATAGATTGTGCCGTGGGTGCTATAGATTACAGTATCGTTGGTTCATTCCCCACTACTGGGAAAGAAAAACATTATGTTTGTCTCCCCGGGGTCTACCGATAGCATTGTCAGTATAGTCCGAGTTCTATAACAAGTCTAGTATGATACCACATCCAAAGTCTGAGTCTGACTCGAATGGCTTAAGACTTTGAGCCAACACGCTGCTGAGCGTTGCATCATACTTTACTTGTGTTTTGGTCGCATATCAAGTATGACCTCCAGAACCTTTGCTGAGATAGTTTTCATAGCATATCTCTGGTATAAATTTAGTTAAATATTTAAAAAATGCATAAGATGAAATAAAATTCCATAAAAATATAATTTAGTATAAGTGTATAATGAAATCGGTCCCTAGAAAAAATCTCGCTTAAAAGTATGGAATTGATTTTGAAAATTTTCACATATATAAATGTGATTTTCTAGCAATTTTAATAACAATTTAGCAAAAAATTAAATATTTATCGCATTAAACAAGCTATAGAATTGCACAAAAGTATTTGTTGGAAATATTTCATAAGACAAAAAATATGAAAAAAACTGTAAAATATAAAATAGACAAACTGCACTTTTATACTAAAAAATATCTATATTATAATAATTATAATTTAACTTTTGCATCACTGCATGCGGTCTTAAAGCGCAACAAGAGAGATAGAAAGAGAGAAATGTGTAAAAAAAAATATGATGTTTGCAACTTTTTTAATAGCAAATATTGGATTCTTTTGGGTTTGTGCACATTAACTAACACAAAAGCAACTATTGGAATTTGCTCTTAGTTTTTCTTGAATTGTATTTAAAGAAAGTATTAGCAACAAACTTTACTACTTTATACATTATTTGCTAATTGAAGTCTTTTTATACTTTCCATGCTGTTGCTACGTTCGTGCTACGCGCCACACACAGGACATCGCTCTTCATCGTCACCAGTTTGGTGTATGCCATCATTTTGATTGTTGTCTGCATTGCCTATGTGATTAGCGATGTGACAACCCACCGGCTGCCAGTGCTCTACTATGAAACATTCTTTACCTATTTGTATGGCGTCAGCATACTCTTCCTATTGTATGTATTCTGCTTCCTGCTGCAGGGTAAGTTGAACAATAACACATAAAATTATGCTAGAACTTGTAATTAGTTGATATTTATGAGATTGTGGAAGTGAAAGAGGAGAGGCAGGATTTTTGCTTTTTAATTTGTTATGGGTTTTATGAAATTTTTATGAAAAGTTATCAGACTTTTTTGGAACAATCATGTTCCTGGAAAGGCTAACATTTTTTAATGTAGACTTGAAACAGAAAAGAACTTCGGATCACAACTAGGTTTCAACTTGCGACATTTGTTAATGAAATGATACAGCTTTTGAGATTTGCTTGTAGACGAGGAATCTATAAGCCTAAACCAAGCGTTGCCGTTATCAGGTTGATAAATCGCTTCTTAAAAAGTAACTCTCTAAGAATTCTATAACATATTCAGTGACCCATGTATTTAAATGTCTTAATTAAAGGCTATTCTAGACGGCACTCATTACCAATATGAACGGTTAAGCCTGAAACAGTCTCCGCTTTTATTGGTCATGAAAGAGACTTGAGACCTGATCTCGTTTTTAGCCCAAAAATAAGTGGCAAAAAAGATCCATGTGATGATTGTAGAAGCAGCGTCCCTGAGTGCCTATTCCGGCGAGCTTATCAATTTAGAACTGTCTTCGATTGGACAAAGATTTTTCTCTAGCGAATCGAACAAACAACTGGTATAAATGTATGTGATTGGCGTTGAACCGCTTAGCAGATTATAGTCGAATCGATGAGAGCGCGCCACTCCTTTCTCTCCTTCGCAGTTCGGCGCCAGTTGGTGATTCCAAGTATAACCAGGTCGCTATCCACCTGGTCCCTCCAACGGAGTGGAGGCCTTTCCCTTCCTCGGCTTCCTCCGGCGGCAACCGACAACTTGACCTAGCCAGCGTAGCCGCTGTCTTTTTATTCGCTGAACTATGTCAATGGCGTCGTATAACTCGTACAGCTCATCGTTCCATCGCCTGCGGTATTCGCTGTTGCCAATGTTCTGAGAACCATAAGTCTTGCGCAAAATTTTCCTCTTGAAAACTCCTAGTATCGTCTCATCTGATGTTGACATCGTCCAAGCTTCTGCACCATAAAGCAGGACGGGAATGATAAGCGACTTGTAGAATTTGATTTTGGTTCGGTTCGCCGAGAGAGGACTTTACTGGTAGGAGTAACTAGTATAAATACTGGTAGAAAAACCGCTTCGCTTCTTTTCGAATACACATTCTTCAGTTTAAGAGTGTACTTTTAGATTTTGGAACACGCGATGTTCCTTCATTTTTCATAAACTAAATATATATAAGTTTGATATTATTTTTACTTCTTATTTTGTCTATTTTAAACTTCAATATGAGTAATTTACCTAAAGTCACCTTACTAATGACTATATTTTACAAATCTCGCCCTCACCTAACAGAGAGTTCCTGCTGTAATGGCGGCAGTAAACCGAAACCACCACCAAAGGAGAAAAAATCCAAGAAGAAAGTACCAGATCCAGCCGATTCGAAGGATGCGAAGGGTTCCAAGGATTCTGGCAAGAGCGGCAAACCGAGTCCATATCAGGTGCGTGTCATTCTAACTCTATATAGACGCTCATTAATTAGCGCTAAATGTGATATTATGCTTTAAAAATTCCAAAACGTATTGCCTTTGCACACACCTACACCTACACTTTTGAACAACCTTCAGACCACACAGACGCTTTCACCGAGTTGAACACAGTTCCCACATAAGCACAAGCACCCTTTTGCAGTTGAATATACATTTGTTTGTTCAGAGTACAGTTGAAACTGAAGCATTTATGAATTTATGAATTCTTTTGAGGGTTCTGTAGGTAATTGTGTGTGCTAATTGGCTGTAATTACTTTAACTATACTTCATTACTAAATCTATTAGTGCTTATTTTATGTGTGTAAGTGTGTTTTAATTTTCTTTTTGTTTTGGAGGTTAGGATGAATTTGTGCAAATTTCAATGTTATTTGTGTTAAATAGTTTTTTTTTTATATTTTTTGTGGGATTTTAGGTAATTAAAGGTTGAAATAAAATATTTGAAATTTAATTTTGTAATTTAATTTGTTGAATTTGTATTAAAATATTAAAAATTTAATTTTTTACTATTTTTTAATTTAGTTAGCTTCCTTAACATATTTTTATTATTAATTTGTCTGTTTTCTAATTTCATGTCCTAACTTTTCTGTTGATTTGTAAATATAAAAAAAGTAAATGTTAATTTTAATCCTTATTTTTTCATTTTATCAACACCAAAACACTTTTCATCATCATCATCCACAACATAAAACAAAAATCATATACGCAACACACCGCCTGCCAACGCCAACAAAAACCCGAACAAAACCACAAAAAAAAATTAACAAAAAAAAATCAAAAATCTGGCAACCCTTTACCTACGATGAAAAAAAATAAACGCTCCAAAATATGTGTACAAAAAATATTAATGAAAACAATAACTGGCCTAATGTCTTATATCCTGGCTATTATTTGTGCTCATATCTATTAAAAAAAAAAATAATAATAATAAAAAAACTGGCTCGAAAATGCTTTACAAACGGCAAAATGTATAATCTCAAATACAAATACAAAATGTAAAAAAAAAATCTAAAAATGATGGCTAATCTACAAATTCCTTGCTACTGCTGTTTAAATACCGCCTAATCCTCCCGCTGCAACAACAACGCGCTGCTAATATATATACAAAATAAATGAAAAACTATAACACTGCCGCAACAACAAAATAAACTGCCTAAAATGATGTATAAATAATTGTAAAATCTGCTACTTGCACACAACGCGCACATATTCACACACACACACACGCACGCATCCTGCCAACAACAACACACAAATGCGCATTTCAATATTTTTTCGTAATAATCCGTTCGTCGGCAGGAGCGCTATCCGGTTAAGAAACGTGATCTGGTGCGCCAGTCCTTGTCGCTACAGGTATGCTTAACAACAACAACAACAAATAAAACAATACAAAGTACAAAAACACTAACTAAATAACAACAACAAATAACAATAAATAATACTTACAAACATACTCATGCATACTCATACACATATAGACAGTAATGCCACTCGCATTAAATAGCTCTTGAAATGGTAATTATCTATGTGGAATGGCAACACTGTCTCACCATTTCTATGGCTTTCACTGTTTACCACGCTGTCTTTCATCTAACACTTGGGTGTCTAACAACTTTTCATAATTTCTGTGTTTCCTCGCTGTTCTATTTCATTCTCTTTCTCCCCCGTTTTTGTATATTTCTCTCTATCTCTTTATCCCGATATATCTATTTGTTTAACCAACTTTTATATTTCTTCGTTATTAGATTCTATGTAAAATGTATTTAGTTTACCTAAGACTCTATATAAGACCGGAACACCTAGCTTTTGATTCGCATATTTTCCTTATACACTTTTTGTACCCACCACAAGAGAATTTATTAACCTGCGTTTCGAATCTTCTCTTTACCCTTATATGTATGTCGCTTTTATGGTTCCCACAGTCTCCTTCAACTGGTTTCCAGAACTCCATATAACTGCATTCTTAATTCTAATTATTGCTGTATATGTTGAGTTGATCTAAGCCTCGAAAACTAAGAAAATCTTTGTAAAATACCGAACTAACATAGGTTGTCCTCCCGTGTTCTTAATTTTACGGAATCAAGTATGTATACTCGTATAAAATCGAATATGTCACGAGGTATTTAAAATAAAAATTATCCCTACCACCAAACTACTAACCCTACACATCCCACTGACCTAGATATGTAATTGGTTAGTTTAATGTTTTTTGAAAAGTTGGTATGATACATATGTTTTACTGTTAGATCTAACCGTGAACATATAGTTTATAATATACACTACTACCGGTCCCTTAAATATAGCTTTGTTAATAACCCAAGGTTGGGTATTGTGAAAAAATTAAATAGAACGAATTTCGTGGGTTAACACGAATAACCCTCAGGCAATAGGACATTTCAGGACCCTGCGTTCTGAACATAAAATCTAATAACACAAAAAAATCGTTTCCAAACCCTACAAAAAAATTTACGTAGAGAAATTCAGGTTAATGAAAAAAATATATTTGAAAGCAAAAGGTGGCTTGATTGGAATTTTCTGTGCTCAACGTCAAATTGACTATTCGTTGGTGGTAACAGTGGACTACATATGAACACCGAATATAGTTAACCCAGTAAATCTCCAAATGAGACTGTTGTGCACAAGAAGATCCGACACAAAATTCATAAAATTATTTTGGAAGACCGAGATATCCAATACTTCATAGATATCAATGGCAATTGTTTGACTTATCGCCCATTAATATTTGAATATACGAAGCTAACTAATCAATCGAAGTTACAAATCAATAAAAGTTATGACAAAATTGAGCTAAGATTCGAATGGCTTCCGTATTCTCCGTATTGTTCCAGATGTGAACCCCAGTAACTTTTCTGAGATCTCCAGAGAATGGTCGATGAAAACGTAACTTTTTACTGACAATGAAGAAGTAATCAGCGATGAGGGCTATTTTGAAGAAGTGTCGTATTGGAAGATCGATTTAGTCTTTGGTCTAAATTTTTATCGATGAATGAAAAGTAAAATTGATTGTCAAAAATAGTGCTAACACACATAGATTCAATCTGAAATTAGGTTCTGAAGGTGGAAATCTCTTTCTCGCAAACTACTTAAGCAAAGTCTTATTAAAACCAAACCTACTTTTGAAACATCAAAATTTCAACTACAATCTTTGTAGAACTCATTTCTTTTTTTAATTTTTTTTAATATAATAAAAATATATTTTAGAGTAGAAATGGTTACAAAGAGGATGATGGATTCAAATTTTGAAGCAATAATTCTACTAAAGTATAATATTTGACAAAAACCAAGTGAATAATGTGGCATATAACTTTTTCGTAATACTTCCTTGATTAAACACCATACTCAATTCCGCATTAAACATCATATAATAACATCAGAAACTTTCAACACAGCATTTTTATAGTGATAAACTTTTCGAATCTCATAAAATCATATGTCAAATAATAAAGAAGACACTAAAGAAACTAACTTACACATAAGTTTCGCATTATCACAATGAAAAAGTAAGTTTTTTTATAGACACACATATATCACAACCCCTTTTCCCACCTACATGCACATACTTATATGTAATGATATAGTTTCCATGCATAACAAAGACATGAAGCTCCAAGTCTGCTCTGCTGTCACAATCACATTTTGTGGTAACGTGCTGCTGTATGTCTACTTATGCCTGTGGCAAAGTTGCCAAGAAAAGCCGCGAAATTTTCGAAATTTATCACATTTATTGCAAAACGGACAAAGTTTGAGACGGCGCGCTGTAAGTGACAAGATTGTTGTTGGGCGGACAACCACCCAAGCAGGCAGTGCACTAGTTAAGGCACTCAGGCACTCATTTAGTGCAAAATGTGACAGTCAGTCTGTTAGTTGGTTAGCTAGTCAACTGCAGTCGTTGTCAGACGCACTGTCAGTTACAGTGCGGCATAAAAGTATATATCTCTCTCTTCATACACTATATACATATTCGAGTCACCTACTCCAACACACCGCAGTGTTTGCGTAAGTTTGCACAATTTTGGTTTGCTTCACCTCACCATCTTTGTGAGATGTGTCCGTCCATTTGCCTGTCGACTCTAATGACGCTGCCTATGAATGTCTCATTGTTGCGCCCATTTATGGGCCACACTGCATTTAGTATTAATTACCAGTCAGCATCGAATTGCTGTAATGCCGGTGGGTTATTACACCCGTCAGGTGCTGTAACTGTTGCGGCAATGCAAGTGTAAACTCGCCAAGACAAATTGCATACAAAGTGTGTTAATGAAAATGAAAATGCAAATAAAGCGTGGTTTTAAAATAAAAAGTGATTATGAGGTAGTAATTTTACTGTCGCCAATTTAACAGGTGTCTTACTGTAGGAGTTATTGTTAGATATGGACAATAGTATTTGTCGTTAACTTGTTATGTTAAATAATATGGATACAGATACTGATACTTCTTTGTAAGATGTTCAAAGACCCTCCTTAAAAGGTGTGATCCGCCGAAAAAACCTCTCCAAACTTATATAATGTATATTGCTACAGTCCTTTAATATACTATGGTGTTTTTCCCTATAATATTATATTGTGTTTTATAATTTGCCCCCTCAAGGAGTCTAAGGTCCCTTGTTTTACAAACCTGTATCAAGTTTTGCAATGATTTCACCATGAAGCAGTTGGACTATACTCAATATTAACCGAAAAAAATGTTGTAAGTTACAAGTACGTCTAATGAGAATGAAAAGTTACTGAATTTGAACTTAAAATTTTTCTCTAATTCTTTAAAATGCTCACTCAAGCACAGTTTGTCATGTCATGGGTTAGTTTATTAAATTATACAATAAATTATTAAGGTTTGTTGTCTAATATATCTCAAAATAGAATTTAGCTTGAATGTCTTTGAAATCTTTGCGATTATCTGAACTTTCAATGTTGGAGTCATAAAATAATTAAATTTTACTCTCTAGATACAAGAAAGTCCCAGATGAATCTGGAAAGCTGGCTTTGGAAAGAACTTAACCCTTAACAATCTCTTTCTTTTTCAGTGGGATTGATGTCTGTCGACAACTCTTAAATTTATAGTTAATTAATTTTAACTTCTAATATCGTTTTTAGACAAGGGCTAATTGATCAATTTACCGGCCTCTGCTCGATTTAAACGCTTATTAAGATCGATTTACCATACCATTTATTTTAAATTGAATTTAAATCGAATTGAAAATCAAATGCAACTCTGCGATGATTCAAAGCAAATAATTTACTTGTTGATTACTTAGAGCAGGAAAGAAATCCGAACTTCATAAGATTCACACATACCCGCGCTTGTAAGTTAAATTTCAATAGACTTACTCAAGCCTTGCTGCATAATAATTTTATCAGCAAAGTATAATTGGGTGGAAGATAGGATTAAAAACCCTCTCAAGTAAATTTCTTAATAATAAGTACCACAGCTCGATATTTGTTTAATTGCTAATATTCTCAGGAATCCCCACTCTACCTAACTCATTATTCCCTTACCCTCTTTTACAACGAAAAAATTAATATTGACTTGAGAAAAATGCATCATATTTATCTAGAAATATATAAAATATATTAAGGATATGCATACGTAAGCATATTCATCTTAATTGACGGTAGAATTAATTAAAATAAATTATAGTCCATCGAAAATTCAAGTTCCCTACTTACTGCCTCTCTAAATATACGAGATAGAGGGCTCAGCCGGTGCACATCATGGGACGGAATATCCGTAGACGGTTAGGGATAGTTGAAATAATAAAAGAGGTGGACAGAAACAGTGATAAATTTAGACAAGATAGAGGAAATAATCCGTAGTTTTTGACATTGCATTGTATAAAAGGTAATGGATTTCAGTATTGTCGACAAGGTGAAAAATCATAATCGTAATTTTTGATAAATGAAGAAATCAGGCAGCTTATGAGCTTTTTTAATTTTAATAGATATTCGAAAAATCGGGTGTTTGTCCATTGTACCGCTATTATTTTCTTGTATGAAGTATTATGCATAATTTTATGTATGGAAGTATGTGTATTAAGAATGAAAACCTAACACTAAACACTTGATAACACTAAACTAACCACATAAAACACTATTCAACGCATTGCTAGCAAATCCTTTAACCCAACATTGCATTAGAAGTAGATATCTTTATAAAGCTCAATAAACTAACCGACTAAATTTGGCATACTAACATTTGTAACATTTTCATTTGAATTAAACATGAATTGCATCCATTATATATACTCAGTAAGGATAAAAAAATAATAAATATAATATTTTGATTACTCACAGGATTCACAAGCTGAAGCCGAGGTCGCTGTCACCACGAAGAATGTACGAAAACGCAAGACAACTCACAGTGATCCCACACATGGCAGCTTCTTTTTGCGTGTGGGCGCGATTGGTAAGTTGAAGTTGTTGAATGGTTTATTTGAAGACGGAGAACTGAAAAATAATAATATAGAGAAATAAATTAATTATAATAAAAACTAATTGAATATTGAAATCTACTTATAAACTACAAAAATATTTAAAATTATAAATCAAAATTTTGAGTTTAACAATTTTGAAATTTTTTGATAGTTAATCAATATTTATATTTTAATAAAATAAATATTATTTTTAATCTAATATCTTTATTTTCATCCTTCTCTGTACAATTAGCCTTTGGTTTGGGCGGCATGATCTATATTGGACTAGAGTTTGGCTCTTTCTTCGAGATTCCCTTCGATTCACCATGTCATCACATTTTGATTGGCGTTAATCCATTATTGCAGATGATCTTCACCTTTATGCAGATGTACTTTATATTCATGAATGCCAGAGTGAGTACAATATTGAAATTCATATAGATCTGATAATTCTTAAAAAAAAATATAAGAAGCTAAGGTCGCTAGACAAAGGATATATCTTTAGTAGAACCCCCGTAAGAAATTATGAACGAGAAATAATGAATTGGGGATTAGGTTTAATGCATCAACGTGTTATGCAACGATTCATCAGCTTGAGAAAGCTTCAGGGGTTAGAGGTAGTCCCAATTTTTTGATTTGATGTCACGAAAATTTGAAAAAAAATATTATTTCCAAAGTAAAATCTGTTCGTGTTAACCCAGTTTCAAAAAAGGTCTTTGCGGTGACTGTCAGATGTCCTTGGAGATACATCTAAAATCAATCGGATAAGAAAAATTTGTTTTATAAATAGATAATCCTGGGCCTGATTGAAACTTTTTCGTTTTTTTTTTCAAAAATAAATAATTTGGCGGCCTCGGGAATTTTTTTCTAGATTTTCGAGAAAAAATCATGAGTTAATTGGTCTTAAAATATCGAAATTTTGACCAAAAAGCTTCGATTAGTCCCTGAATTATTAAGTACTCTAAATAATGTAGAAATTTCATTAAAATCCACCGAGCGGTTTTCGAGTTACAGTTGTCACCACTTCAAAAAACATAGTTTTGAGAAAAACGCATTTAAAGTTTCACACTAGCGTTTTGGAGTGCCCGAGCGACCTTTGTAATTTATCGATTAACTCGAAAAGTAATTATCGCATCGACTTCAAATTTTCAGAGAATATTTTTAATATATCACACTCAACGAAAATGCAAAAAAAAAAAACAATATTGATTATTTGAAAATTCTGACTACCACTAACCCCTTAATCAAACAATATCACCTTGTGCTCTAGAGGATTGTAAAAATCCCTTAGTATTATTCGAAAATCAGAAGGATCTATACAGCGGATCCCTTAAGATCTTTAATATGCTCCATTCGGCTCTTGACCCCATAACAGAGTTCTCTACAGTGAGTATCCCTTTTCACAAATCCCCATAATTTCAACAAGTTCTAATAATTTCTCGACTGTAATAAGAAATTAAAAATTCGATATTCTCGAGTATATTTAGATATCTGAAAATTAATTCGCTTATGAATCTGTGTCGAAAGTATTCCACACAAAAGACCCAAGAAAAAACTCTTGTCGTTGTTATTAATGTTAGTGTTAGGATAGCAATTTTAAAACATGAATAAGGCATTTAGACTAGATCTTAGTGAACATAGCTTACATTAAAGTTTTTATAGATATTGATGAGCTTAAAATATATAAGCTATCATTAGTAATGATTTAAGTTTTATGTTGCTTGATAAATACACATAGCGTTATCATACGGTCACATATGCCGGCTACACAACACAAAGGTTAAACAAATTTTCTAATTTACGATTTTAAAAATGTTTAAAAAGCCATTTGGGTATAATTTTGTTTCAACTGACAAACTAATTGGCTTTTTATGTGCTACTTAACAACTATTTTTTATTTAAACCCACCTTTTAAGCATGATTACGAAACAGTTTACAAAATTCGACAAATTCATTGCATGCCCTAAAATATTTTCCAAATTCTCCCATAACTTTTTAATAAAATTTCTATGAACAAAATCCTTTCATATGCAGACTAGGCCACCATATCAGGTACAGTACTTCCATATTTCAAAGCTTCATGCCATCTATCATTAATGTACACTAACAGTTCAACACCGAATGGCTTTTTAAACACTTATTTTTTACAAAAATATCAGACTGCTGCCGCTCTTACACTTTAAACTTCACTGATTATCACACATTCTACAATTCCAGCTCAATATCCATCGCTTCAAGGTGATTGCACGCTTCGGTCTGATGCATGTTGTGGCCACGAATATTTGCGTTTGGATACGTACGTTGGTCAAGGAATCACTACTCGAAATCACACTCTATCATCAACGTGGTGAACCCGATCCCGAAGCCTCGTCCATTGCCAAGTCCATACGTCAACACGCATTGCGTCATGCTGGTACAGTTCTGCGCACCCACGCCGGTCCGAATGAGGAATTTGAGGTGCTGGACGGTGAGGATTTATTGCCCGCCAATGCCTACAAAACCGACAATGTACTCTCGAAATTGGTGCGCAAAACTGTTGATGGCATCTCCAAGTCGCTGGGCATGGGCGCTGCTGCGGGCGCCAACGCCAATGCAGCGCTCACCACGCTGCTCACATCCACCACCAAACCATTGACCTCAACCACCACAACCACCACCACCACTACTACCCCACGTCCCTTTTTCACCACACCACCATCGTATCAGTGGCAAAGCACTACTATGGCACGCAAGTTGAAGAAGTTTATCACGAGCACAACAGCTGCCACGACCACCACATTGGGCACAACGCCTACCACACCATCGACGACTACAATGCTGGCGAGCAGCCCAATTACCACCACGACCACAACAACTACGACCACTGAGATACCCTTCCGACAGCATTTTGAGCATTCGGCATTTACAACTGCAGCGCCAAGTGTCGCCACCGATTATCTAACGTCCACTCACGTCTCGGCAGCCGATTTAGCATCTACCACCGCCGAATCGATGTCCACCGGTTTTGGTACGGGCATTGCTTCGTTCTTTAGTAATTTAGTCTCGTCAACACCCAGCACCGCGGTTACCACAAGCACACCCTCCACTACCACCGAGAATGCTCTGAATGTAATGACTAATTTACTTGGTCCCGGCATGAATAACTTCCAAACCTATTCGGAAATCTCGCACCCCGAGTCAACTGGCGTTGTGAGCTTTGATAATCTCGAGAGTCTCGATAATATATATCCCGCCGCGCTTTCCTCCAACATTGGCACCTTGAATTCGACCGCTTGTGGACGTGTCGATATTATGGGCACAATTGTCTACGATTCAGCACCCTTCCTGTATCCCTTCATTATCGAGTACTCACTAATCGGTGCCGTTGTTTTGTATGTAATGTGGAAGCATATTGGTCGCTATCCGGGCCGCATGAACGATGAGGATTTGGAGCATCGTTTGGAAGTGATGTTGTCACGTCGCGCTGTCGCAATGGCACATCAGGCACGTTCGGGACGTGTCGATTGTGTGGGTTCGTCAAAAGGGTTATTCTTTGGTCTGTTGTTGTTGGTTGGTGCTTTGATTTGCCTGATACTCTTCTTCGTCTTGGTGCGTCATCAGCAGTTCTCGCTGCTAGCAATTTACCTTGCCGACGCAAGTCATTGCATACTCATGGCCTTCGCTGTGCTAGCCATAATCATCGGTTTTATAAGGTAATGCAAAACTATATACACTAACAACAACAACTTAAAACTAACAAACTTTCTTTTCTCCCCCGCAGAGTTAAAAATCTGAAATTCCGCTGCGAAGAGCAATCCAATCTCAATGACATACTGCTACGCATCTCCGCTTTCGGTCTCTTCACCTATTCGATATTTGGCGTCATTGCCGGCAGTTTAAAGGCATTCGAAAGCGAACCAAATCTTCTAGTCATGACCACAAGCGGTGTTGCGGTATTCCAGGTGATCTTACAATTACTCTTCATTGCCGATGTCTCGCGTCGTCGCGTCCACTTGCCCGAACATGATCGCAGCAAACCGGGCCGTCAAATCGTCACATTCCTGCTGATCTGCAATGTGGCCATGTTTGCTATTTACACATTTGAAGCTCAAAAAGTATTCGCCAATCCTGTAAGTAGATATGTACGTGAGCGATATATGAAGATATGTTTTACCGCCACAAAAGCGAAAGTCTTTTTTTTATGAAATTCAAAAACAAAACGCATAAGTACTATTTTGTGAAATCAAATCGCAAGCATTGAAGGACATTTTGATGACTTTTGTGCTTTATGGTTTTGAAGAGTATGTGTTTTTGAAGTTTTTTGCATGACTTGATGACTTGATGACTTGCTTGTTATTTTTGTAGATGTAGAGTAGTATCAATTAATATTTGAAAGAAATGATCAAAATTATTAAAAAATAGTGGAAATCATCAAAATTTTTCCTTTTATAGTTTCACGCCTTTCCCGAAGAGTTCGCGGAGTTATTTCCATATCCATCAAAGGCTTCCCAAATACCTTCATTATTGAGTTCCATATTGTAAAATATATACATATTTTAAATTAAAAGTGACCTTCCTTAGTAATATTTCCAACTAAAATCCTTTGTAAAGCAGTTTAGTTCGATTTTCAATATTGTAAATAAACCTCTATCTTATCAAATTTATAGCATTCAACCTCCTCCAAAATATATTTTAACCTAAGCTATCTCAAACTTGCCCAGTTTCAAGCCCATATTGTAGTTTAGTTTTATCCTTGAACAATATTTAAACCTTTGGTCCCTTTATCTGATCATAGACACAATACAAAAATATATTGAATATTCAGAAAGATCTTGTTTGACGCATGTTAAGCGATATGTGAGCTCTCTCGGTTTTTCTCTTCAACTATTTTTTGGCGAAGATCGAGTAATGATCGATGATCCATAACCACCAATGAGAGATGGATACTGAGAGAAAAAACTGGCTTGAACTCATACATATCTTATATGAATATAGACAGAGACGGACAGTTTCCCATCTTCGAGCAACTTTGCATCGAGCTTTAAGTCCGGTATTTATGTATGGTTCCAATTATTTTTCATATCTGAGAACATGATTGAATTTTCGAACCCGAATTGAATATTTTTGAGCTAATCTTGTGCCGAAACTCTAATATACATTTTAAATATAATACCCCAAACAACGTCCGAGCAAATTGCCTCGAGACAAAATCTAGAAAAACTTTTGAACATTCGAATTTAATGATTCAGGAAGAAGAAAGAGTAGTAATGCATAGGATTTTATTTCGACATGGTTATAATCACTGCTATGGTAATAAATAACCACTGGTCCAGGTCCTTGAGATATGGTCCAATGATAATTAGTTTTGAATATATTGCCAACTCCATTGCATCGTTCCCGTCGAAATTTTTAGGGTAATACCGGGGGAATCGATACAGAGACAGTAAGAGGTAGTCTCACACTGATACCGTTAAGGATTCTGAGCTCTGGGTATTGGCCCTAATTAACTCTTTTCAAGAGATTTCGTTAGAAGAAAAAAGTAATTTCTCCCTTTTTCGAAGTTGACCTCAAAAATCGAAATACTTGCCTTCGAATTTCGAAAAACGAAGAAATGAGAAGATCGTTTATTTCAGAATACGGTCAAAATGCCCCATTACCTCTGGAGGGACTTTTACATATTGTATTATGTTATATTAGAGATAGAACCCAATTCATTTAAAGCCCAAAGAGTTAGACTTGCGGCTAAATTATGACTATTTTTTCGAGAACCTTCTACGCTATGGAAGAACCTTTTTTCGAGAACCTTATACACTACACTACCTTATGGCATTATTTGCAGTTTTCAGTTTAAATAATTTGTAGTAAACCCTTTATACACGATACAACATTGAAATCAATCTACATACCTAGACCTGTACATTTATAAATATATATTTCTGATTTCGAATATATCAGATTACTTTAAAACATTTTCACTTCTCATATCTTCATGTATTGCGTACTCTTTTTTGCACTTTCTCGATGTTAAGTAGAATACTAGTGCATTATAAGTAATGACAATTATGGATATACAATATTTTAACTCTCATTTCTCTCTACCTACAATTTTTTACCCCCTCTCTAAATCACAGGTTCAACTCGACTTCTATGGCTTTGTGCCATGGTCAATAATTCAACGCGTCACACTGCCACTCTGCATTTTCCATCGTTTCCACAGCGCCGTAGCACTAGCTGAGATCTGGAAGACAACGTACAAGGCACGTTTGGAGTAAGCAGTTAATGTGAAAGATGCACATAAGAGAAGTTAAAGAAAACGTTAGAGCGTATCAAAATGGAGGAGTAGTGCCCACTGAACGAAACTGCCAAACTGCGAAAAAGGTACCAAAAAACAAATAAAAGGAAAAACAAAAAATACCAAAAGAGAAGTCAAGAGAGTTAAAAATGGGGCGCAACGAAGAAGGTAGCATATAAGAAGGTGAAAAAAATACTTGAAAATAATTAAAACAGAACAGTAAATGCAGCAAAGAAAACATTGAAAATGTATTAAAAAGCAAATATTTGAAATATTTAAGTGTGGAAAGAAAGAGAGTATCAGAAAAAAGAAAAAGTGAAACTCCAAACACTCAGCTACAAAGCCACATACATCTACATACAACAAAAAACGAACAGAAATCCATACATTGAGCGAAATAATAGCAAAGCAAACAGAAAGTAATCGCAAAGTAATTGAAAAGTAATTAAAGAGTAATTGCAGAGAACAGAAATCCATACATTGAGCGAAATAATAGCAAAGTAAACAGAAAGTATTTGCAGAGTAATTAAAAAGTAATTACAGAGTAATCGCAAAGTAATTAAAATGTAATTGAAAAGCAGCAAATAAAAACGATTAAACCAAATCAATTTATGCATTGTAGTCTGACCTCGAGCAGACCATAAAGAGTTGTATATTTAAGTGTAATGTTAAGATTTTACTTATTAATGATTACAAAGAAAATTTTGAAAAATGAAAAAAAAAACAAACAAAAAATACATAACAATTATTAATTATGAATTATATAGTTAAGTGAGTACAATTTGTAGATTTTCAAGATAAAATTTATAATAATTTGTAAGTCAATGTAATATTTTATTTATTAATCAACAACAACAAACAATAAAAATAAAAGTAATTAAAATGCAATTTTGTTGTTTTGTAGGGAGTTAATATTGAAAAAACTGAAACTGTTAATTTTTTTTCTTAACACTATTTTCATTTACTGCTAGGCAGCCAATGCATTAACTTTTAAGTGCTAAGTCATATTTATAAAAAAACGCCGTAGAAAAAGTGCGAAAAATGGCGAATTATTTAGTACTTAAATAAAAAAAATTATTTGATATTTTAAATGCTTATGTAAAAATAACTGTTAATATGAAAATAATATTTTTTTCTTTTTTTTGCACTTAAAGTTATTATTTTAATATTAAAAAAAAAATTTAAAAATATTAAAAAATTCAAAAAAATATTTAAATAATTGAAAAAAATTGTTTTTTATGTATATTTTATTGGAAAAAACTTGCAAACTAAATACACGTTTTATATATTATTTGCAATTAATTGGCAACTTCATAATATACAATATATGTGTATGGTATATCTAACTCCCAAACAAACAAAAAAAAAAAATATAATAAATAAAAAAACTAATATTAAGTATATTACAACTAAAGTTATATATACACACAGACACCCAAACATATTAATATGAAATATAAAATACAAAAACAAAAAAAACATTAATAAAAAATTGTTGTTTATTTTATTTTCTATAAAACTGTAGAAATTAAAGGAAAATTTTCAAAAGCAAAGTTTATTTATAAGATAATGCTAAATGGGCTTGGCGTATAAATTTTACTATACATATGTAAGCGTGTTATTAGTCGTATTTTTAAACAAACAAATATGAGGGGTAAGAAATAAACTGAATTATGATTAATTAAAATTTATGATATTTGTATGGTACAGACAGATATTAGAAATCACAGCATATTCACAACATTATCCGCAATTCGATTGACAGCTTACAGATTAGAAGAATTAATTGGAAAACAGATGTAAAGCAGCAAAAAATTCATGACCCATTACAAAACATAACCACATTCTCATTCAAATGAATCATTTTCTCAATGTGAGATGCAAAGACATATATTTGCAGTTTGATAAGAGTGAAAACTTTCGCTAAAAATGTTAAAAAAGCTTTCTTTGGAAGTGGAAGCTTTCACTGATGCAGTAAAAAGCTTTCTTTGGAAGTGAAAGCTTTCACTGAAACAGTAAAAATCAGTCATTGGAAGTGAAAGCTTTCACTGAAACACTTAAAAGTTTTCGCTGAAAGTGGAAGTTTCCTCTCAAACTGTGAAAAGCTTTTATTGAAAGTGAAAGCTTTTACTAAAACAGTAAAAATCTTCTTTTGAAGTGAAAACTTTCACAGAAAACGTTAAGAACTTTCATTCAAAGTGAAAATGTTCACTGTATCAGTAAAAAGCTTTCATTGCAAGTGGAAGCTTACTCTGAAACCGTGAAAAGCTATATATAAAATACTAAAAATCTTTCATTGGAAGAGAAAGCTTTCACTGAAAATATTAAAAACTTTAATTCAAAGTGAAAGCTTTCACTAATACGAATTTGCATTAATGATGAAAACTCTTAAAAAACCTGACCGCTTTCACTTATAGTAAAACTTTAAACGACATGAAAAAAAGGGAGATTAATGAGGAACTTTGAAATATTTTCTAGCTTTTTCTAAGGCATAAGAATGTTTTGCATTGGAATTTTAGCTCAATCTATGTGAAAAACTTCACAATGTTTTCAATAAATCTTTTGGTTGTCAAACTAAAATTCTCGATAAGACAAATATAAACTTGAATTGAGGGAAGGAAATTGATAAGGTTGGACCTATTATTCCATCATGACTCTTTAACTAAAATTTAATAGTTTTACCGTTAATACAGAATATGATTGAGATTTTCATATTTTATCGAAGTACAGGAAACTTTAAAAGCTTCATAGATCAATAGATCTCAGAGTTTCAAACGCCATTGAGTTGCCAATGGTTATAAGTACACCAAAAAAGTGTTATCGTGTAAACCTACTCATGAGCTTGAGTAATACCAATAGAGGAGAATTAAATTAAAGGAGAATACTTTTTTGAAATCTTTACAGAAACTTATAGATTATTCTTAGAAAATTTCAGGAGAAATGTTAGATGAATTTTTCAAACATAAACTCAAAAACTGAAATCTCTGCATTCCTCATACAAACATTGAGTAAGTATTTTGAACATCAACATATATACAACCGATCAGAGACATACGCTACCCTAAAAAACAACAACAACAAATCATTATCATCACCACACACCAACATCACTGCAATTATGAAGGGAGTTGAAAAAGTAAGTTTGAGAAGTAAAAGCAAAATCTGTTGAAAACTGACAGAGAGGCAACCGAAGACCCGAAAACATAGCTGAAACTTTCAAAATACATGCATACATTCATACATAGTAAATAACAACAATAAACTGTGATCAATTGACATTTATTTAATTTCAATGAAAAAAAAACATGTTTTTGAGCATTGGCAAGACACAAGGACCAGAATTATGAAAAAAAATTGGCAATTGTTGGTAGAAAAAAAATTAAACTAACGGTTAATGCAAATACACAGATTGAATTTGAAACCGAGTTTTTTAGTAGTTATGAACATTTTTTATATAAACACACACAGGTGAGAAACAAAAAATTAAAATTAATTGTATAATTATGGAAGGAAATTATTGTAATTAAAAAATTAAAAAAAAAAAAATATTAATAAAAAGTATAACAAAGCAAAAACGGCAAAGTGTAAGTAAGAAAAATATATAAAAAATAATATAAAAAATAAAAAAAAAAATATTTAAAGTAAATTAAAGTAATCAACTTTTTTAAATGTCCATTTTGAATATTAGTAGTGAACTTTAAATGATAAAAAATCTATAAACAACAACAAAAATCACAAACAACAGCATTATACATGAATAGTAAATATGTTTAAAGGCAGGTAAATTGTTGCATTTTGTCGTAATACAAAAACAAAAAAAATAATAATAAAAACTAAAATTATTTACGAAATTAGCAAAGCAAGCAAAAATAGCATAAATATGTGAGTAAAAAAAATCTAAAAACACTGTTTACATGTAACTTATTGAAAATACAACAAATGGAAGAACAAAAAACCAAAAACGAACAAAAATACCAAAAAACACATTCTAAAACATACTGAAAGCATTTAAGCATACAAAGTGAAATAATAAATATATTGGCGACACACTTGTACTTACAAAAACAAGAAAAGCAAAAATATTAGCAAAGAATTGCAAAAAAAAAAATGTGAAAATGTCTTTTTCAATTGCAAAATATATTATATAATATATATACATATATATATAAAGTTTACCAAGAAACCCACCAATTTCAAAGTATTACATACATACGAACATTTCTTACAAACGAGTTATACACGTTAAAAAATAGTGAAAAACGACAACAACAACAAAAGTAACAGCAAAATAAAAAACAATTTAAAAAACGCACTTATTTTGAGGAAACAAAATATTCAAATTTTCAAAAACAAAAAAATCATGTGAAACAATTTTCAAGTGGGAGAGAGAGCATAGAGTATTTATATTACATGGCTCAATGCTTAATGCATATGTATATGATCCGAAAAATATTAATTTCAATACTTAAAATTATGCGTTGAACCCCAATTCATAAATCACATTTTTGATTAAAGCTTTAAAGCTTTTCATACAAGCTTTTAAAAGTTGCTTAGAGGACTTTTAAGCTTTTCATCCGAGCTTTTAAAAGCTGCTTAGAGAGCTGAACTCAAATTCATAAATCACATTTTTTGTATAAATCTTTCAAGCTTTTCATACGAGCTTTTAAAAGCTCTTAGAGGGCTTAACCCAAATTCATAAATCACATTTTTGAATAAAGCTTTTTTAAGCTTTTAATCTAGGCTTTTAAAAGCTGCTTAGAGAGCTTTTAAGCTTTTCATAGAAGATTTTAAAAGCTTTTTAAAGAGCTTTGATAAATTATAAATTTTCCCACTTCATTCGAACACACTTAATAAATGTTTTTCTACAATTTTTGAGATCATTCCACTCAAGTCGTCATAATACAACCATGCATAACATTTTCCAACATCAATAAACACGTATGAACACTGCCGTTTATATATAAATTTGTACATTTATATATATTTACATACATACAGTCTGCATATGAAAGACATTTTTCAATTTCATAATTCACATATTACCACACTTCAGAGGTTTAGTGAAAAGCACTAATTGAAAAGTAGAAATTTTACAAACGAATTTTACATTATATTATCAATTTTATTAGCTGCTTTTACGAATTTGTTAAAAGATTTCAAATTTTTTTTTTAAATTTAGAGAGTTTTTCGGGCAGTACAAAAAACCTGGCCTACATTTCGGCGCAATGACATTAAAGCAAGAGAGTTAGGAGGACATTCCAAACTTAATTGATGATGAGAGAAAGCAAAGCAGCAATTAAAGTATACACTGCACATTTGTTAGACTGCTTTAAGATCTGAATTCTATGATATTCAAGCTCAATATAGTAGTTGCCTACATTTCGGCGCAATTACAATAAAAATAAAGGAAAATTTGGTATGTGGTATGTGGTATTTTTTCTAACTTGAAGCAATATCATCGCCAATCTCAGCATTCAACACGATGCTCGAGTGGATGAGTTTTTAATACACCATTGTCATACTATGGTTAGTTTTTACTAAGAGATCTTTACAAGTTCATTTAAAGAGCTCAAGTTTACTACGGAAATCGGTGAATGTGATACGCGGAAATGTAGAGCGGTTTTCTCATGACATCTCGAAAGGTATTTAAGTCTTCGGAACTTTTTCAATAAATGAAATTATTTATCGAAAACTAACAAAATCAGTAGATAAAATAGATAATGATTCATTAAATAAAAAATACAACTCTTCCGGAAAAAATTTGTATACCTCAAGAGGCTTCAAATAATTCAAGTCTCTCTGGTACAGATTTATGACAGATCTGGTATCCAAATTTAAGAGTTTGGATACAAATTGCGTGGAAGCATAAGTATTTGAGATAAAAAATACATTATTTGCCCGATCTGTGCAAAAAAATAAGGATCTCTGATACTCTCAAATAATTTAAAAAATCACAAAAATTTCATTATGAAGTCTTCAATTTTTTTTTTGTGTACGAAGGGCTAAAAAGCAGAAGGGATATTTCTGTAAAAGCAGCTAACCTCTTTTCAATTATTTTGTATTAAATTTTACTCTTCAAAATAGCTCGATTTGCTCAATACAAACACCAAATAAAAACGCTATAAAAAATTATTAGTAGAAGAGCTTTCAAAATAAAAGTGTAGCAAGTGAAAAATATAAAATTTTACTTAGTACAATTCAAACTCCAAAATATAGAAGACAGCAATTATATGTAGCATAAATGTAAAATCGCATAAATACATATTATTAAATGCAGAGAAAATAAAAAAAAAAATTAAAAATAGATAAAAAAGAAATTTGATAAAATATTAATAAATATGATTTTTTAATATTTCTTATGTAAAGTAGAACAAAAAGGATTAATGCAACTCAATTTTTTATTTAAAGAAATTACGCAACAGAACTTGTATGTAAGTATATGTTAAGAGTTAAAGAAAATGTGAAGCATACCTAAAGACGCATAAGAATATGTCGTTGTGAAAAACTGAAAAAAAAGTTTAAAGAGCTGGAAAATGTAAACAAAAAAAACAACAAAGCGAATTTGTAAACCAAATTTTGCGGATTAAATGTTAAAAGTGTATAAAAAAATGGAAGAAAATGTGCGCAGTTTAACGAAAACGAAAAGCAATGCGATACTTCGATACATGTTACAACTACGATGTACGCTCCCTGCTCCCCGCATACCTAGAAAAAAAAACACATTAAATACCGCAATTTATATAGGCAACTGTACCACACTTCAAATGTTTATGCGTAAACGAATTAGAGCAGCAAGAAAGGAGAGCTTTGATGATGAAAAATGCAATAGCAACAACACAAAAAAGTCAAAAATAAAATTATAAAAAAAAATTAAAATAAAATATTTATAAAACTCATAAAATAAATAACTGACAAAGACAAATTGTAATCCATTACTTAAATAGCGAAAATTTTGCACACGAATGTACAGCTCAATAGCTAGTAAAGAGAGAGAAATCTTAGTGCTAATACATATTTACAGGCGTACGGTTATGCATACATACACACAACAGAAAAAAAGAACGGTAAATAAATTATAACAAATGAGCGAAAATAGCAGTAAATAGCGAAGATTAGCGTAGACAGTACGAATGCAAACGAAGAAGTAAATGGCTCACGGACAAAGATCCTGTTGGCATAAACGAAGCTGCGAACAAAGTAAAATATTTCAAATAGCAAATAAAGACCGATTCAAGCATTATAAAAAAAAAAAATAGTTCAACTCGAATTCTATATATATAAAATGAAATAGTATACAATATATAATATATATGTATATGTATGTACAAGTACTAAATGAATATACTACATATAAATATGTATGTATGTATATGTGCGATAATGGCAAATTATGAAACGATATTGTATTTGTAGTGTAGCAAAGGTAAAGCGTAAAAGCTTCAAAACACATACATACATATATACACCGATACTGGATACATACACGCATGCATAGACAGGAAAGACACACAAGAGAGTTGAGAAGCTAGTAATATAGACCGGAAATGATATTAAAGACGCCCACGTACGTGACGAAGACAAAAGAGAATGTGAAAAAGACGAGCTAGAAAACCATAACAAGAACAACAAACTCAATTACAGCTATACATACCATGAAACATACAAAGCATTACAAACAAACAGACAAACATCAAACATCAAAATGAAGCATTGAGAAGTAATTTTAAATTCGAATAAAATAAAATTAATAAATTTAAAATATAATTAATTGTTTTACTTATTCACTGTATTCTAATATCAAATGAAAACCCCCAAAAAATTAGCTTCAATATTGAATGATCGATAGATTCATACAAGAAGCTGGAAGATCATATACACAATCAAGAAAAAGTCCGAAATCCATCATATCAGAGAACAAAATATCGGAACTCTTAAACAACAGTCCTTTACATATATTAGAAAAAATGGCGTATACATTAGATGAAGGATAATCTAACGGATGAGGGAGAATTTCAGGAGATTTTGCAAGTTTTGAAGAATGGCTAACATATGGGAGAATATTCGTTCGATCATATGTATCTAGACCAATTACGAAGCCAAAGAATTTACGATTAAAATTACATATTTATCGGGACATTTACATTGTTCGAGGCACGAATTGATTGTGGTGAGAATTCAAAGATAGACATTTCAACTTCTAGTTCGTTTCTTCCGAAATTGTTGAATTACAAGTGGTGAATTGGTTTCTATTTTTACCATACCACTTGCCGATTTTTATCTTACCTCAATGTGTCTTGGATATCATGTATCTAGCATAACTTTTATTTCAGCCTAACCACCCTGTGTAACGTTTGCAGATACAGTTAATCTAACTGTACACTTTAAAATATACGATTCTGTGTCACTCAGTATTGCTGGCGACATCTAGCGGCCATTAGTGCGTATTGAGTAGAGAGCTACTATGGACATTAGGATGGATCAGAATCAGATCAAGAATAAGAATTATAACACAGCAACGCACAAAAACATCGGTTCTTACCTGGGGTCTTACAATATGTTAACTAAATTTTTAGGGTCGCTGAACCCGCTGCCCACTTATTGTATCGTCAAATTCGTAATCGGAGACCCTGAAAACCGCATTATACATAAATATCTTGATTGGTTCGAATGAATTTAAGAGGGACCGAATTTTGCACTTTACATGATAAGAAGACATTTCCGAGGGAAAACTTCAACAAATCCGGATTGAATTCACCATTTTGAAGACACCCTCTGTCGATAAAGATTCGAGTATATGCACCTTATTTGCGTCTCTTAATCGGGAAGTTTTCCTCACTGGAATATGTCTTAAAGATTGATAATTAAGTCTTCAGACATCTACTGCTATGTAAAGTGCAATAAATTTGATATCTGAGTAAATAGAATGCGAAGCTCAATGCATTTAACATAAAGATTTTGAGATATTGTGAAAAGAGGAAAAGTCTTCAAAAGGTGTGTCAAAGTTCCGATGGCAGGTAAATAAGTTATTTTTTTAATGGCCTCACGGCGATCGGCCACAATGCAAGTAATATGAGACATCTAATGAAAGATTGAAGTTGGTCAAAAATTCGAAATTATTTTATCTTAAAGTATACGTTCTTAAGAATGTTATCTCAAAGAAATTTAAGCAGTAGAAGCCAAGGTACAGCGTTTTGCATCTTACACCGAAGTTTAAACGCGATTATGTCGAAATCATGATTTTCCGAAAACGTCGTTGCGGTGAATTGGACTGACGAAAGAATTTTCAATCGATTTAATTTTTGTTTTTCAAATTGTTCGCAATTTATTTGCCGTGTTTTTGAACGATGTCATTTTTTCGTTTAAATTTTCATGTCAATATTATGATTTTTTGAATATGTATATTTTATCAGATGAAAAAAGTAGCCTTTTTGAGAATATTTTTTTTCACATTTCAATGAATTGTTCAAGGACATCACAATATCCATACTAACGAAATTTGTTTAAAATTACAAATAAAATAAATGTACAGATTAGACATTGTACTACGTAAGACATATGTATACCAAGTATTCAATAAAAATATGGCTTCGTACCTCTACAGAAAATAAAAATGCTCCCAATTTTCCCGCACCTCAATATAGATAACCCCTTAAAAGTGCCATGGGTCCTTCTAGCCATTAAATTCTTTAGTTATCGATTAGAATTCCACTCTCTCCGGAAAGAAGTAGGGAAATCACTTTTGTCTGAAGAAGAGCTTGGAGTCCTTTCCTTGACTCAGGGATAACAATTTATATGGTTAAGGTGTCTATAAAAAACATAATCAAGAACTCCTTACGTCCGGTGGACTATACAAATTAAATTTCAACAAAAATGTGAACTACAAAGAACGGGTTACTCTTACTTACAATCAGTTTAAATAAAAAACAGATATCGAAAAATTGTACAAACTTCGTCTTAACTTCAAATCGTGTAAGACACCACTTTGTTCAGTTTATATTTTCATCATATTAATTAGTGCTGAAACCTTGTATGAAATTTTTGACCAATATCTCGGTGACTGGGCTATTTCCACTTAGAGGTAGGAAGGTATTCACTGAAGGATAAAATATACTGTCTTGTATCAGCACCTCAACTATAAAAACTAATTTATGTAAATTATATATAAATGCCCATCGTCGGAAGCTGGAAGGCCAAGGTTAAGTGGCTAACATTTGAATCTCTTCTCTCTCTTCTCTTGAATATTAAATCTCTGTACTTAGAATACTGTTTTTTCCATAACTAATACGGATTGACGGATTGGGTATTGGCTAATTAAAATGTACTTAACCTCTGCTGCATTAATTGCAGCGTGAAATATAGTTTAACGGTACATTTAATTGCAAGAAAACACGTACACCAAATTTAAGCTATCGAAATTGCGAATTTTCATTAGCATTCACATTGGAAATCGAAAATCAAGGAAAATATAAAAAGAAAAATGGTTTACAATATTTCAAGAACACTTTTTTGTATTGTATTGTATCACAATAACAAGTAACGCCCAAATAACTGTCTGCCCAACTGCCGGTAATCGAATTGAAGAATAATTAAATTATAAAGATAAAAAAATTAATTAACACTTTGCGGTAAATCGCATGAATTTCTGCTACCATTGGCACGAGTTCGCACGAATGCATGCAGATTTCACAAAACCAACGCGGATTTTCATATAATGAAATCAAATCGGCCGTAAGCGGTACACAACTGAACGAATGACTGATATATGTACATACATACATACATACATACATACATACATACATATATGTATGCAAGTGATATATATTTTTGAGACTCGTAATTAATAAGTGGTTATATTTGTGTGTGTGTGTGTGCACTTGTTTATTGGTTTTTGGCTGTTGTTGTTCACCGATATGGTACATGCATAATTACAAAAAAATCAGTCAGCACACACTCACACATAAGCAGGTGGTTCTAAGCAATGCGACGCGTCCTTCTAAAAGCTACGGTCTACTTCCAAAAAGTACTAAAAACATGTCTATGGTAAGAGCAGACCAAAAAAAAAAAAAAAAAAACAAAGTTAGTTATAGACAAACAGTGTACAAATGTAATTGAAAAGCAACGAAACCGTTCATCGTCGAATAACAAGCGAGTTTTCTGAAAACAAGCTGCAGCCTAATTATTATTAAATGGCAAAAATTGTTTGTAAACACACACTCAGCACAAAAAGTATGCGTACAAGGTATTAGATAAGGAACAAAAATGTAAAATAAAATAAAATTAAATAAAATAAAATAAAAATAAAATAAAAAAGTAAATAAAATAAAATAAAATAAAAAATAAAATTAAAAAATAAAATAAAATAAGAACATAAAATAAAATAAAATAAAATAAAAAATAAATAAAATAAAATAAAAAATAAAATAAAATAAAATAAGATAAAATAAAATAAAAAATAAAATAAAATAAGATAAAATAAAATAAAAAAATAATATAAAATAAAAACATAAAATAAAATAAAAAAATAAAATAAAATAAGAACATAAAATAAAATAAAATAAAGTAAAAAATAAAATAAAATAAAATAAAAAAATTAAATTAAAATAATATAAAAATATAAGATAAAATAAAATAAAATAAATAAAAAAATAAAATAAAATAAAAAAAAATAAAATAAAAAAAAATAAAAACATAAAATAAGAAATAAAATAAAAAAATTAAATTAAAAAAATAAATTAAAATAAGATAAAATAATATAAAAATATAAGATAAAATAAAATAAAATAAATAAAAAAATAAAATAAAATAAATAAAATAAAAAAATAAAATAAAAAATTAAATAAAAAATGAAATAAAAACATAAAATAAAATAAAAAAATAAAATAAAATAAATAAAATAAAATAAAATAAAAAATAAAATAAAATAAATAAAATAAAAATTAAATAAAAAAATGAAATAAAAACATAAAATAAAATGAAAAATAAAATAAAATAAATAAAATAAAATAAAAAAATTAAATGAAATAAAATATAATAAAATGAAACAATATAAAATAAAATAAATCAAAATAACATTAAAATAAAATAAATTTTAAAATAAATAAAAAAAAATAATAAATAAATAAAACAAAAAAAATTATAAAAAAATTATAAAAAAAAATTTTAAAAAGTAAATAAAAAAAATACTAAGAGAATTAAAAAATAAAAATAATTAAATTATTAAAATTATTATAAAATAAATTTAAATTAATTAAATTAGGTGGATACAACGAGTGTTCGAATAGGCTCAGGAACATGAAATTAAAACTTTATTTTCTATACTATTTGAATTTTGTTTAATCAAACTTTTATGAAATCCACGTTTCTCATAAACCTACTTCATTACGCAATAAAGATTCAGCGATCCATTTATACTTTATGTCGCCTGAATCAAGGTTGATTCTTTATTGTACTCGTGTCCTCGTACTGTATTGATGTAAATTCGCTTATATTCCATTTATTAAAATTTGCAATATGACGGCTCCTCCACTAGATCACCCACAAGACGATATGATATTCTATATGGCATAATTTTTGCTCTGAAAGTTGTATTAAGAGCGATCTCTTAATTTTTCGACCCTCCAGACTCTATTTGACTTCACTTACTTTGTAGAAATCCCATCCATTACAGCTGTTAGAAAAGCTACTAAACGAATGCATTTTAAATATCTGAAGTTCAAACGATCTCAGTCTGAAGCTGACTCCGGTAGAACATGGACATGTGATCAGACATTAAGTTTTAATAATAAAAATATTATATGTCCGGTGCCTGCACTGGCTACAATAGTATTCAAATTAGTACGGGTTTCGTGATCGATCAAATTGTTAGATGTTGTTGTTGAGATCTGACATAAGCCATCTAATAAACTGCAAAAAATTTTCCGAAGAATGAGGTATCCTCACAATAAGTCGAATTTCATGGCTTTTGTATAATTCCCTGCTGAGTTTAAGATCGATACTCCTTTTATTTCTGGACGGATCTCGTTATATACGCGAAGGAAATATAGTTTTTGTATACTAATATTACCGTTACATGAGTATTACTATTTGAAGTCTCTACGCATTAAAGTTCAAAGAAGTCAATCAAAATGTCCAATTTTACGAATATTTTTAATGGCAAGTGTTTGTTGCAGTGTTAAGCATTAATCTATGAATGTCCATCAAAATCAGTCGATCGCTAACCGCAAGTAATGGTTTAGTAAAGGCTCTCAATCATAACCATGTCTATCTATTTTACTATATACGAGTACATAACCAAATAAGTGAGTATGTGTGTATATAAAATACGAATACACCGGATTACTTACGTTGGACCCGTATTTAAAAAATTTTATGTTCAAAAATTAACGTCTAATTGTATTTCATTAGCTATGCACTTATGAGGTTTTGGTGTTGTGTAGGTATTTATTTTTTTCAACAGTTTTGTAAATTTACACATAACGATCATAACATACATAAAAAATTTGTTGCGAAACACATTAAAGAAGTGTGACAAAAATGGCACACTTTAATTGATCCGAAAGCAACAAATCCAAACAGTAGTCCCGGGGGCGTTGTGATCATACTAGGCGTATGTAATGCAATGAGGCAAGTGTGTTTAAGTAAATTAGATTAGATTGCAATTGATTGATTGATTGATTTTGACAAGCGTTGCATACTTTATTGAATTGCTTAATTGAATGCAGTTAAGTTTATGGTAAGATACCACTTGGGTACCATAAATAAAATTCATATTGGATTAGGTTGAAAATGAAGCAATCTGGTACAATTTTGGCAAAGACGATGGATATACATTTGTCAAACCAAAATTATATAGATCTAAATAATTGCACAAGAAAAAATATTTACGAAGATCCTAAAGATCTTTAGTTCGTCTTTCTCACAAAACGAACATATGAACGATTGGACGAGGTATAAGCTGTTTCATATAAATTTATAATAGAATTTTATATTTTAGTCAAAAAACGAACAAAACGATTAACTAATATGAGGTCGTGAAGTGGCATATACGAGATAGTGACGGTTGCTGCCTAAAACATCAATAATTTTACAAAAATTATCGTTTTCATAAACGTCAGATGTCAAATGCAGATCGATGACAGATCAGAAATGTCAACTGTCAAGTAAATTTGACATAATAGACGTCAGATGAGAAATGTAAAATGGACGTTAACTGTCAAAACTCTAATCGGACTGCAGGAGTTTAGAAAAATATCAAAAATTTGACCTGGTCAGAGATTATAGCGCGCTTTCACAACAACTACAGCGGCTTTCCGCAAGCCTCCTTTATAATACCACTTTTCATAGAGCATAAGCCAACTTGTTCGCAGTAAGTTAAAAATAAATTTGAAAGAAATAAATGATCAAGAAATGAATTTCAATTGTATTTTGACTTTCCCGACATGAACAGTTAAAACTTGTTTGCTTCATCATCCGCTGCTAATGATAAGAAAATACTCAGCAGAAGCGAATTTCTTCCGCCTTTTATCGACGATTGTTTCAACCGTCTGTACACCTATGTAGGTAAAATGTAAACAACAATACAATGCGCCACAGACAACTAATGACAAGCAAGTTCCGACAATTTGCACACATTTTTTTATAAATTGTTTAGACATACGGCCTAGCAGCTGCACGTGCCACTGCAGTCAGCGCCTTCGCATTCATTAATGCCAAAGCTTATAACCTCTGTCTTTTGCTAGCTCAGTGCAGCCACTTATCGACTTTCGAAAGTCAGCAAAACAAATTTTAGATATACCAAACACAAAATTGAGTTGAAAACTCCGTAACCATTATTTGCATTAGGATACGATAAGAGTAAAAACTTAACGGTAATTGCAACAAAAAATCTGTTTGCAAAAAGAAAATTGACTCCTTGATTGATTGACACTTTGAAATGGTGTTGATAACGAGACAGTTTGGAGAGCAAATAGCGAAAAATGTGTTATGGTTGACGGTCAATTATAATCGTAAATTCATGGAGAGGCATTTATTTACAGATTTTTTTCCAAGTCTCTTAAAGATCGAAGACAAACATTTAGAAAATCGAAACTGCGTTCAAATTATAAGAGCATAATCGAGAAGTAACTTCAATTTGAGTGGAAAACAGCAGGATGGCGCTATTTTTTAAAAATTAATAGAGCTACGTAGTAGCATAGATGATTGGTATTTTTGGGTTATTTGATTTGATTTATTGAATTTAGATGGATTGAAGAATGAAGAAGAAATTTATGGACAATTTAAACTAGACAGAACTTAAGTGGGGACATTCGACACCGAATTAGTCAATTAAATATTGTTTATAGATAAAACCTAACCTAGGCAAATTTACAACGTTAAGGGGCTATACCAGTATGACACTTTCAAAAAAATATATTTTTTTTATTTTTTGCTTATTCTATAGTTTATACTTTCAAAAATATCCCGTGAAATCGGCGAGGTCGTATCTTGAATAGTTTTTGAATGGCAGCGTTCTAAAGAACGACCGCTCGCTGGTGTATGCCACTACAGTCGAGACTTTAAACACGTTTTCTCGAAACGACATTTTTTCAAAATTGCTGATATCATAACTCATCGAGAAATTGTCCCATCGACTTCAAATTTAAACTGAGTATTCTTGAATATAATATAAAAAAAAAAAACAGCCTCGGATGAGAGACCCCAATTTTGATCTGTCGAGCGTATTGTGTGAAAGACTAAAGCCCACCGTCAACAAACTGATTGGACCTTATCAGTGTGGCTTTAGACCTGGAAAATCAACAACGGACCAGATATTCACCATGCGCCAAATTTTGGAGAAGACCCGTGAAAATAAGATCGACACACACCATCTCTTTGTCGACTTTAAAGCTGCTTTCGACAGCACGAAAAGGAGCTGCCTTTATGCCGCTATGTCTGAATTTGGTATCCCCGCAAAACTAATACGGCTGTGTAAGCTGACGTTGAGCAACACCAAAAGCTCCGTCAGGATCGGGAAGGACCTCTCCGAGCCGTTCGATACCAGACGAGGTTTCAGACAAGGTGACTCACTCTCGTGTGATTTCTTTAACCTGATGCTGGAGAAAATAATACGAGCTGCAGAGCTAAACAGAGAAGGTACAATCTTCTATAAGAGTGTACAGCTACTGGCGTACGCCGATGATATTGATATCATTGGAAACAACACCCGCGCCGTTAGTTCTGCTTTCTCCAGACTGGATAAGGAAGCGAAACGTATGGGTCTGGTGGTGAACGAGGACAAGACGAAATATCTCCTGTCGTCAAACAAACAGTCAGCGCATTCGCGTTTCGGCTCCCACGTCACTGTTGACAGTCATAACTTTGAAGTTGTAAATAGATAGTTTCGTCTACCTGGGAACCAGCATTAACAGCAATAACAATGTCAGCCTGGAAATCCAACGCAGAATCACTCTTGCCAACAGGTGCTACTATGGACTAAGTAGGCAATTGAAAAGTAAAGTCCTCTCTCGACGAACAAAAACCAAACTCTACAAGTCTCTCATCATTCCCGTCCTACTTTACGGTGCGGAAGCGTGGACGATGTCAACATCCGATGAGACGGCACTAGGAGTTTTCGAGAGAAAGGTTTTGCGGAAGATTTATGGTCCCTTAAGAATTGGCAACGGCGAATACCGCAGACGATGGAACGATGAGCTGTATGTGTTATTCGACGACATAGACATAGTCCAGCGAATAAAAAGACAGCGGCTACGCTGGCTAGGACATGTTGTTCGAATGGATGAAGGTGCTCCAGCTCTGAAAGTATTTGATGCAGTACCCGCTGGTGGAAGCAGAGGAAGAGGGAGACCTCCACTCCGATGGAAGGACCAGGTGGAGAGGGACCTGGCTTCGCTTGGAATAACCAATTGGCGCCAAACTGCCAGAAGGAGAGATGCGTGGCGCGCTGTTTTGGACTCGGCTATAACCGCGTAAGCGGTGTCTACGCCAGTCAAGAAAAAGAAGATTCTTGAATATATTTACTATACAATGACCTACGATATTTGATTGGTCGAAAATCTTAAATTTGGCATTAAAAAGACACCAATTTTTTTACCTAAAAAACGAAAATTTTTTTTCAGAACTACGCCATTTTGTTATTTTTTTTTATAGGGTATTAGGTCATTGTATAGGAAATACCTTCAACTTTAATAAATTTTTTGATTTTTTTTGTTTCAGCTACTCATTCGGACGGAATCATGTCAGCAGTTGGGGAACTTTTTTTGGCACCTACGAAGACAGCACATAACTCCGTTTTTTTAATGTTTTTGTAAAAAAAAAATCTTAAAATATAGTTCAAATTATTATGTCCAAAAAACTTCGAAACATTCAATCGAGTGCTTTCTTTAAAAAAAAATCACGAAAATTGCCTAATTTTTCATGGGTTCCACAGGTTTAGCCCGTTAACAATAACCCGGAGAGTTGCATTCCAGTTTCAAATCGATTGTATTCGAAAAAAAATATGATTTTTCTTTTATAAATTGTAAATGGTAAATTGAACTCAATCAGCGCTTTAATCGAGCAAAAGCCAGTTAAGTGATCAATTAACTTCTGTGCGAAAAGGCGATAATGTATATAAAAAACGTCATGGTTTCGACAAACAAGACAAAAATTACCAGTAAGTTAAGTTACCAGTTAGATCCAGATGAATATTTATGTAGGATTTCATTTCTTTTGTGACAGCTTCTGTCTGTGAAAATTACTAAACATTACTGGTTTAGTCCATGAAAGTGCTTGACATTGAAAAATTAACAAGATTCAATAATAGCTCTTGGTAAAATAAGACAAATACTCCACCCAGGCCTCCTGTTTTTAATATTTTTGCCATAATATTTATTAAGAGTTCTCTACGTAGACGAATTTCACAAAAAAAAAGAAAAATTACTAGACAATTAAGCTTTAATCGACAATTAAACTCTAATCTAGAATTAACCTTTAATTGACAATTAGTTAATTGCGCTTGAGTCCGGTATATTTAGTTTCAATTAAAGCAGAATTTCTGATAGTTTCATAAAATTGACAAAAAAATATATTCAACATTATTATAACCAGTTTTTGTCTGTAATCTCGAGGTGTTTGCCAGAAAATCAATTTAAATATTGCTAACACGATTTGTGCGATATGTCGATAAATATGCAGATATATGCTATCAAACCTGTAATTTGAAATTGATTTATAGTGATATTACACTACGAAAATGTATAATTACAACATTTGCCCGCTTTTTATCGGATGGCGGTCGGTATTTTTGTTCTTCTTTTGTTAAAATAATCCATTTTTGCGCTCAACATTGCATATTTTCCAAAACCAGTTAAATAGTAGACGTATCTACTATGACTTGTCTATCATTTATTTTATAGGTCAAAATTGCCACCTATGTTCTATTGCGAAATAAACCAAATGTTCAATACCGCACATTTAGAGGCAAATAATTGAAGAAAACATAAACCCAAATTGGCATATGTTACACTCCAAAAATGCATTCAACAGTATTTCAGGCTCATTGCAACGCCCGCTTACCAATTCACGATTCAGGTTGGCCTAAGGCGCATGGCAGCCACCAACTTACGCGTTTCCACAACTCATATGGAGTAGGAATTGTTGCCAATGCACTCCAGAGGATTGGATTGTGTGCAGCTTAGCAGCGAGCGTTTAGCGCCAGTGACAAGTAAACCGGCTTAATTACGCGCATTTACCAATAACATGCTTTAGTACGTGCACACCTACATATTAAATTTTTATGCGCGAATTCGCAGAAGGATTAAGTTTAATTGTATGCAAGCATGCATTCATTCATACTCAACAACTTATGCTATGTAGAGAGGGGTCTTTGAAAGCTTGGTATGCAAATGCTTGTGGATAATGTTTAATTTAATTCGAAAAATTATTGCGCGAATTGTGCACGCTTATATACAATGTAGCAGCATAAACTGGTGTGTCTAGACTATGTTGAAGGTAATGAGAGGGTTGTTTATAATCTTAAATGCACTACAGTATCGATTATGCGACTTGCATGCAATTCATAAAATACCAAAATTAACGTACAAATGTCATGTTTTTATTTTGTAAAAATGCAAACAAAGTGCTCCCCAACTTTCATTCACAACATCACGTTTTCTGTTTCCAACATGGTTTTCTATCGAGATCTTGAGATCACTGTGACAAATTAGATAAAGTAACCAAAACAGCCATGATGTATTGGTGTTTCGGAAACCGAATTCATAGTTTGGTTCTAAAATACCATAATTATTAAGACGGTAAGTGATTTATTGTGTTTGACCAACCAATGGACAATCACAATTTTGGTGCTAAGTTAACCTATAACTACTGCGCTGATTTAGAGCGAATTCGATTTCGATACGATAAAGATTTTCGACCGAAAATATTCATGCAATCATTGATTCCGTCGATAAATTGCTTTACCAGAAAGTGAGAACGTAAAACTGTTTTGTCGACTTTTATCGACAAATACGACAAATGTGATAAAGTGACTGTGCTTTTTGCTTTGTTCAAAAAAAATTAAAACTGACCTTTAACTATTGTGAAATTTCCTCCAAAAAATATTTAATTCGCCTGAGGCTATTTGAGAAAATTCTTTGTTCTTTGTTTGTTTCGTCGAAAAAAGACCTTTTTTCATGATTTTTTTAGAAAAAATTATTGTTGTAGGTTTATTTTACTTATTATTATATGAAAGTGCAACATTTGAAGGATATTTAAAAAAAGTTTTATCGAAAAATAGCGAGGAATAACGGATTTATCGTCGATCTCTATAGGCACCTCGACAATAAGTTGTTGTGCGGTGACCAGCCTACAGCATCACTGGATCATTCCAAACCAAAAAATCAAAATGCTTTCTTTAGTTTATTAGTTTATCTTTCAATTGACGTCGACTTTTTTAATTTTTAAATTTTTCACTTTTTGGTACCATTTTCAAGCCAAAATGACGATTTTAGACGAAAAAATCAACCTATTTGTTATTGTAAAATTGTTAGTAATTAAAATTTTTGGAAAAACTCGACGTCATTCGAGAGCTATATATATGTAGAATATTTGTTCAAAATTTCAAAACGATCGATGCAGTAGCTTTTTCTGTAGGCTGGTCACCGACTTTAAAAATGACATATTTGGGAAAATCGATTCAAAGTTTTGTCCACTCAGCGCAGGTAGCTGGAGGTACCGTTATTCAACCTGCTGTAACTTCGTTAGTTTTTCTCCGAATGGCCTAAAATTTTAACACAATATTCTTGAGATATTGATGGTTCAGAAAAAAAATTAAAAAAAAAAAATTTGTCAAACCTTAACCGAGAAGTAAGATTCAAAACTTTGAACTGGACGAAAGATATAAAATTGAGGTATTAGAGTGAAATTAGTTCTAAAAAAATAAACACTCTAAAACATTGAAAGTTAATGCATGGACACAAAAGGTTACAACGACAATGCCTTCTTTGAATTGAGTTAAGCGTTTACTTTGTAACTCATACTAATTTCGAATGGTCCCTTTTTCTTTCGAATAAAGTCTCCACAGCAAATATGTGTCATATGAGCATTTAATGAGACACGTTTGTAAGTAAATAAAAAACAATTAATGAAAAAAAAAACTGGCTTGGCTGTGTGCTCCAGTTTTTTTCTGTCGTTTGAAAAGTAAAACGGACATTACCAACATAATCAGTTCTCTAACGCAGACCGTTTTTTAGACTGTCTATGCAATGCAATCGACATAAATATGTTACACTACATAAAAAACAAAAAACATTCCAAATTGAGTTATCGAGTGCATTAATATTTTGCACCTGTTGCTTTAAGAAACTTCAATCAAAAGACTAGTTTCGGCACAAGCAAATGATATTTGCATACATATAAACATGCAAACAAGATATTTTGTTTATCACAATTTGAATTCAGTGCAAATTGTGAATGAGAGCACGTTGAAGACTTTTGCCAAATGCAAATATCGACGCGATAATTTTCGAAGCAAATCAACTTAATCAGCATTATATTTAGTGTTGCAATCAGCTTATTAATAATTGTATTGGCAAAACATAAATTAGCATGAGCCGTGCGTGAGTTTGTGTATCCGTCTATGATGCCTGCCACTGGAATTTTCGTACGTAATTGTATCACTCGGGCCGTGGTGATTGGCGTCATGCCGCTTTGCGTACTTGAACTATGCCCGACTGCGTGTCTTTTTGCTGAAATTTGCACTAGGGCCCCCCACTGTCTTGGGGTTGGGCCGCAGCGGTAAAAGTATAAGTAAATATAAATTGTATTCGATTACTTGTAAATGTACCTGCTACACTTGTACTCACTTAATTTCGAGCTATTCATATCGAGAATGAATCAACACGAATATTGACGTTGTACAAAAACTGGACAATCAAAAGTTTTGGCGAAAAAAATGCCATTGAACTTTAGCTTTTGACTTTGCCAAATTTGCTTTTATTCGACCGTACATTCATTGAGCAGAAGTAGAGTACGCATGCGTTTGAAAACAAAGCGGGGGAATTGGTTTGAAACAGCAGGGGGCTTGTGCGGAAAATGAAAATATTTATATAAAGGGTGTTTGTGGCGCAAACCAAATACCAGTTACTCGCTGGCTATTTGATACGAGTATTGATACACGCTATTAATATCGTTAACATGCGGCCTTAAGGCATTTTTACGCTTCTTCCACTCTCAAGTTCATCTGTGTGGTTGCAGTTTCAAGTGCAATGTTGTAATTAATCTCCGAAAACATATTTAATCTGAATGATTGTACAAATTGTTATATTTGCATGAAATTGGTTTATAACTTGCTATATATTTTGCTAATTTCGAAATTGAGTTATACTTTTTTTACACTTTCGTTGAGAGAAGCAATTATCAGAGGATCAAGATTGTTTCAAAAACCCATATATTTCTAGGCATATTATTCAGTCTAATTAAGTGGCCATCTTGAGATTTTACTACTTTTACAGTTCTCTATATTGACCAACTGTGACCATTTATCGTTTAACCTGAGGTCATCCATCCTCTTATGCTATGTTATGAAAAATCCCTTTTAATTTTTCTCTATTAGCAAGTATTTCATTTATCGTCCACTAAATTAATGCAATGTTAAAATATTAGAGTTCATTGAAACATACATGTTTTTTGGTCGTCATTACAGAGGATAAAAGTGTAACTGATAACCTTCAAATAACCAAACTAAACGGGAAACTCCAAAATACCGAAATTTTATTCATTTACTGAGACTAATAATGAGAACAGGTTAAGCGTATTTACGATGCTTACGATAATCAAACTGATTCATAATATCTACTAGTGGATCAATACAGTTGAGCTAAGAGATTATAGACTAGAAACTACATAAGTTTTTAAGAAATAAACTAAAGAAGGTGATATAAATATCTCCCTTCCACTTTTTTGCTCTTTATTCCGTTCGCCATGGACAGGAAAGGTGGTAATCACTTGGCGCTATGTCCGGGCTATATGGTGGATGCCATAAAATCTCCCACCCGAGCTCCCGTAGTTTCTGACGAGTCATCAACGAAGTGTGTGGGTTGGCGTTGTCCTGGTGGAACACTATACCCTTCCTGTTGGCCAATTGACGCTTGTGGTCGATCCGTTTCAAGTGGTCCAGTTGTTCGCAGTAGATGGTAGAATTCGGCGTCTGGGCATTTGGGAGCAGCTTATAGTGGATGATTCCCTGCCAATCCCACCAAGCACACAGCAAAACCTTCCTGGGCGTCAATCCCGGCTTCGCCACTGTTTGGGACGATTCACCGGCCTTCGACCACGACCGTTTTCGCTTGATATTGTCGTATGTGATCCATTTTTCGTCGCCCGTCACCATTCGCTTCAAAAATGGGCCGAGTTCGTTGCGTTTCAGCAGCATATCGCAGGCGTTGATTCGGTCCAGAAGAAGGTTGCGTCAAATAATGCGGCACCCAAACATCAAGCATTTTTGTGTATCCAGCCTTCTACAGATGCCTTAAAATGGTTTGGTGACTAACTCCCAGAGATGCCAGATGCCGGCCTGACTCGATGTTTTCCATGATTTGATCGGTATTCGTCGTCACAGGTCCTCCGCCGATTGGCTTATCCATGGTGTCGTTTTCACCCGCTCTGAATTGAGTTTCACTCTGAGATTTAATATTAGAAGAATAGTTCGAAAGTAGAGTGGAGTCCTCTCCCGACGAACAAACACCAAACTTTACAAGTCCCTCATCATTCCCGTCCTGCTTTAAGCGTGGACGATGTCAACATCTGATGAGACGGCACTAGCAGTTTTCGAGAAAAAGGTTTTGCTTTTAAAAGTGGAATATTTGCCAATAGTGCGATTGACCACTTTTTACTACTATATCGGCTGGAAAACCTTTGATCTTTGTTGGGTTCACGAGACAACCTATATATCATTGTGTTAGTCAAAGTGTCATGAGACTTCGTCCAATCGTTCTCAAGATATTGGTGTCAAGGTGATTGTTTTAAAGAAACCCTTAAGGCATATATAGAAAGAGTTTGGAATATTGATCAAAGAGAAAAGTTCAAAAGGCAATTTGTCACTGATCAAACATAATAAGAACAAGTTTGAGTTCAACAAACTGTTCGATTAATGGTTGTTGCCCAGTGAAAGTGGTATAAAGCGGCCGTAAGCCCCACAGTGGGATGGAAGGTGCTAGCAAGCATTTTTTGGGATACAAAAACAGATCAAAGTTAAGCCAACTTGTTAGAAAAAAGGCTTGAATTTTCGAAAGATAAGTACGCTAGGGTACAGTCTGTTGAATAAAGTGGTTTCCCCCCGTTAGCTACTGTATAATCGAAATTCTTGAGATAAAAAATTGATAAATAATATATTTTATTCTCCAACAAGTGCAGTTGAACAGCCGGCTTGCAGCCACCACGCGGATATGCCAAGAATGTTGATATTGCTGACAAGGTCTTGACCAAATAAATTTTACAATTTTGAACTACCACGTGCCACCAACAACAACAGTCTGCCCAAATGTATTATGTATGAATACTTAAATTTATTGCGAGTAATACAAGTATTTGGACAGACCAAAAATGCTACTTGCGGAAAGCAATTAATTATTCTACAACTGATTGACACATGGACTACAACAACTGGATAAACAAAATTTATTAACAGCAAACAACAATAATAGTAATAAACGCCAACAAAAGCGATAGAAGCAATACCTCATACACACAATGAACGACGAATGAATGGGTGAGTGAATGAATGAAGGAGTGAATTAGTTTTCGTGCCTACAAAAATCGCAACAAAAGGCGCTGGAAATGAGTCAACCGTGGCAGGCGGCGAAATAGTGAATGTGTAACAATATGTTTGGATTTCTTAAATCAAAGTGAGACACGAAAAAAAAATATGATTGCCGCAACGCGCAATTCACGACAATGAAATGCCAAATTATAGACCATGATATATAGAGTCGTGTCTTTTGGTTGCAAATTCGATTGCGAATGGATTTTTTTTTTTTTTGATATTTTTAATTTTTTTTTTCGAGATGTATAGATACATATATATGGCGTTTTTTGGCTTACAAGATCACTTAGTGTCTGGGTTAATTACTAAAAATCTTAAAAAATCAGCAAATTTCGCCAAAAGAAGTCAGGGTAAAAAAGCGAAAAATAAAAATAAAAACAATTTTAAGGACTGCAAGTGGCGATTGAGCACAATTAATAATCAATTAGCGACCGAACTAATATCTCTTACTAACACCCATTCATGCATATATATATATATACAGACGTATACCTCTAGTCATATATTTATAAACCAAGTCTCACAGTAGTAAAGCCATTTAGCCTATTTAAACGTTCGGCAGGCGTTGATGCAACATGCATAGCTGCACATTGCAACAAAGCTATGCGTTCAAATACATATGTATAAAAATAAATAAACGTAAAAATTTGTGTTGCTCTTGACACGATCCATCATTGCGTGCAGCTGTTGATAACTAGTTTAGCTTTTTTCAAATATAATTTTATATATTTATGTTTTTCTTGTGCACTTTTGCAATGCACATTGGCATTCCCGTATTATTGTGAAAAGACGGTAGTCGGCACAGACAAATACATAAATATAATTGGTGGCAACAATGTGGTCACTAACAGCCAGCCGGCTATGTATTTTCCTTTAACATCAAGAAGGCTAAAGTAACGTGTCCAAAGCGAAGTAAACAAGTTGAATTATTGTGATTGAATTTCATGTTGTTTGATGTTTTCCTCGTTATACCCATGCATAATAAGTTGCATGTAGAGTTTAGGAGCACAATATCGTACATAACGGTATTTTTCAACACCCATTTTTAGCAATAACAGCGCAGAATAGATAAGTCTTTAGCCTTAAATGGGCGTAGTTCGATAACAAACAATTCCAAAATATAATGTAAAAAATGATAATGTGTGCGGTGAACTACATAGGCGCGACAGAAATAAAAGTGTCCTAGATTTTTCGTAAACATTGCATTCATTTGAGATAATAATAATTCACAATTGTTTGGAAAATAAATTTGTTCGACACTTTTATTGAAATATTGAATTTAATTTTATTTATTTGTCCAAATAATTTTCACACAGGTGGCAACCTCTTTCAAAAATATCACACATATAACTCTGTTTTAAAACCGCTTCGTTTGATACCCATATCATAATATTTTTTAAATTAAATTAAAGCAAATATTGAAACAGTTGGCAACCCTTCCTTAAAATATTCTCAACTGTAAGTCATTTTAAATTTGATTAATTTGATACCCATATTGCTATAGTGGACACATCTTATCAATACCCTTGAATTAAATCTTTTAACAGTGGCAACCCTGCTCAAAAAATATTTTCAGGTTTTTAATAACAGTTATATATCATTGTAGTGTTTTTATCATTGTAAATTTTTAGGACTTAAAAAACTTTGAAACAGATGGCAACACTTCTAAAATTCGGCAAGTCGAATAATATCTCTTTTGGGAGATACATCCCATCAATAAATGCACTTCTATATAAAAGTGTCTATCTATTAGATCTCCTGTCAAACTGCGGCTAGTTTCTACAGCGGAATCATAGAGGAAAAGATAATAATCAAACGAACAATATACTCGCGTATTTTTAACATTTTGACCTTTGGGCTTTCAATGGGCCTCAGTTTTGACCATAAGTGAGATTAACTCCAGAAACTTTAAGTGTCAATGGGTGAACTCGACGAATTTTTATATTATATTTAAATGTTAATAATTTCCGAGACTGTACACCTATGCTGTATTAACCCGACCCGACCGTACTGTATACAACCTTACTTTATCGTCGTAATTTATCGTATCGTATGAATTTATATATATTTTTTCATGATTGTCTATTTGTGATCCTGTTTGTCTTCGTCTGTATAGATTTTAATTAGTTTTTGGCCTTATTAGTTGATTTCAATCAATCGCCAATGCCGGATGAATGTCGTCATCTATTGGAAATATAACTACAACCGATTGAACTGAACGCGAGAGTCGTAGCAACAGGAAAACCATTTACTATAGGATGGGTGCTTCATTATTTTTTTTACTTGTTTATTTGACTAGTTGTGTGGCGTTTTCTCTAAGCTGTCTGTTGCTACGGCTTTAGTAGGCACTCAATTACAGAAATGATATTTTCAAATGAAGTTCAGCAAGGAAAATGAAGGATATGCTGCTTGCAGAAGTCATTATTGATCTATATTTTTTGTAAAAACAAGTTGTGGTCAAAATATCCGACTTTTTTATTAAGGTATTCTAAAAACACCCTTTATATATAAGTAAAAAGTTTGTAATATATTTGCAGTAACAAATTTCTCAGTATTGCTTACATTCAGCGGCATTCCAAGTATTTTAATGTGACGTTCATAAATTGGACCCCACATTACTTGGCATAACATAAAGCCAAACTTTGACAGTTTTGGTTTGACAGCTGTCAAAAAGCAAGTTCATTAAAATTCAGCGTAAGAATAGTTTGTTTCGCACTACCGCAACAATGCCACACCCGAGCGACTGGAACTGGAAATGTAATTTTTTTATTTGTGAGTGTTAGAAGTTGAGAAGTGTTAGATATTTAAACAGAACAATGCAGGCCCCTGGGATGCATTAAATTATGTCGCCTGGTATGAAATGCTATCTAGAAGTGTTCAAATGAAATAAAAATGCATATAGGCGGGTTATGTGGAGAGCAGTTAATAGGTAGATATAAAATAGCAAAATACTATTATGAATAAAATGAATAAAAATCTTTTGAGAAAAGTGTTTTATTGAAAAAGTCATTTAACAAACCGCTCACTTTTTAAATCTATTGTTATACCCTGAACAGGGTATATTAAGTTTATCACGAAGTTTGTTACACCCAGAAGGAAGCGTCGGAGGCCCTATAAAGTATAATAAATGATCAGTAAGTTGAACTGAGTCGATTTAGACATGTCCGTCTGTCTGTCTGTATATATACGAACTACTCCTTCAGTTTTTAAGATATCATTTTGAAATTTTGCATATGTTATTTTCTCTTCAAGAAGCTGCTCATTTGTCGAAACTGCCGATATCGGACCACTATATCATATAGCTGCCATACAAACTGAACGATCGGAATCAAGGGCTTATATGGAAAACTTCCGCATTTTACTAATTTGGTGTGAGTTATTACTCATAGAAATAATTTAATCTCCGAAAAAATTGTTCAGATCGGTTCACTATAGCATATAGCTGCCATACAAACCGAACGATCGGAATCAATGGCTTGTATGGAAAATTTTCGCATTTGACGTGGTATCTTCACGAAATTTGACATGGATCTATTTTCTTTATTAAATAACCTTAATATTTCTAGCAAACAACCCGGCTAAAAAGCATTAGTTAAATGTTTTCTTTTTTTTTTTTACTTACTTTTTCTTACGTCTTTAGATTTGATTAAACACATAGTTACTAAAAGAAATGCACCTGTGAAGGGTATATTAGCTTCGGTACAGCGTAAATTAACGTTTTTTTCTTGTTTTTAATATAACTAATTGTATAGATCTGATAAAAATCCGGCTCTAACTTATTTTTTCAGTTTGGTCGGATATTTAGATTTTTTTAATATTGATTCTAATGAACATACTCTTGGAAATATATTTCTCTACCTAATGATTAAAATTGACGTTGTCATAGATTCGAGAAAGAACTCTACAAAAAATCCTGGTAATTTTCTACCCATTTAGCTAATATACATACATACATATATCTTCCTGGGCTTGTCGAGTAGAGAAGTACCGCAAAGGAAAACAGTCGCTTCTATTTCCTTCCTTTTGGTGGTCAAGACCAGCTTCAATAGCTATATGTTAGGTAACTGATATTGATTATCATTAAGACCAGTTGACTGTTGAGCTTATTAATATCTCCGCAGCATTCATTCATTTCCCCATTTCAACAAGTCTTTTTATGGGCTTACCATTGAACTTGACTTTGAAGTTGGCAAAGGTAAGCGCAAAGCAAAGCAGAAATCTATTTTTTTCACTTTACTTTGGCTTTTGTCTGCTTAATTATATAATGTGGACGCACTTGCCTCCTGATGTGCGACTTTCAAATTTGGGATTTCACCGGCGCCCACTTTTACTTTTTCTTCCTCACCCGCATTTGGGAGCAGGAGGCCCAGGTGTCTAAACACTTGTCATGTGCATGCATGACTTATATGGACAGACATGTGCAAAGATATCTACGCACGATGTACGTATGTTTGTATGTATGCGTATAATTGCAATTGTTGCAAGTGGCACGCTATGCAAGATCGCGTGTTGCAAGTTTACAGCTTCTAATAGTCTTTTGACGCCTCTGTTAATCATTTCCATTACATCATCGACATATCACTGAAGGATGTATCGATGTATCATATGATATATTGAATGTGTGGAGAAAACCAGATTTTGATATTGCACAATACTGCAATGGATAATATGTGATATTATTGCAATACGTATCTTGCAACATATTCGTGGAATAAATACGTAATATATTAGATATTGTTCGGACAAAAATTTAATTTCTCTTCAATTGATATTATCAAGACGTTTTGTAAGCAGTTTCCGGTGGATTTCAATGGATTCCGGTAAAAAACAAATAAAGGTAAGGCCTCAGATTGCACGACCGATGGCATAACCCTGACTATTGCTAAGGCGAATGATTCATCATAGCGACTGAGAATGTGCTTCGGCAAAGCAGGAATTCAATTTTCTTGAATTAAGTGGAAATTTGGGTAATTAGAGTATAACTTCGTCCGTCAAGAGCCAAATCAAGCAAGAACCATTTGAATATTTTTTATTTTTTTTAAATCTACATTATAATTTCCTATATTCTATTCACTTGCACACAATTATTTGATTACTCTTTCTATAATCCATTCTCTTGTCAATTCATAATCCATTTACCACCGCCTAATTAACACGTAATCGATATCCGCTTTATTCGCTGGAGTTTTAGAAAGTCAATGAGCCGCACTAAAAGCTGGTACACGATTTCAATATAATTGAACATTGTCTTGGTTCAATTTTTGATATGTCAACGTGATTCATAATCAAGTGTGAAATCGTGGTGTGTTAGCAATCTAAAATTACGCAAATGTATGTTGTGTAAATGATAATGATCTTCAAAAAAACCCATAAATGAAGGTAAATAGGTAAGTGTGTTGGACACATCTTAAGTCACAATTTAAATGAATAAATGTGTAGAATTGTAGAATGGATATTTGCATGCTATTTCTGCAATAGTGTCATGTGTAACGAACAGTGAGAGTATTCATTGATTGGGTTATGGCAAGTAATTTTGCTATAAAACTCTTTGAGTATAGACACGCGTCACTTGTCACTCATGCTAAGAATATTCAACATGGAATAAGTGAAGCTTTAAAAACAAGTCTTGCATTCCCTTAGATATTGTAACGCTACACGATCTCATTTAAGATGAAGTGTCTCTTCAAAAGAGTTTAATTTGGTTGATATAAAAACATAAAATCAAAAACACGGTAAATAATTTTTCTCCAAACATGAGTTGGGTTTCCCCAAAATGTCGCTAGAGTCACATATTGCAAAATTTTTATGAATTAGACGTGAACTGGTTTAGGATCAGAATGTGAAGTCTCAGTTTTAAACTGAGGTATTCACCGGTGGTGAACTATTCAATGCAAGATGGGATGAATCAAGTGCTTATGGAAGATAAGATGGCTTCTGGAAGCTGTCAGTATGCTTTACTCATGACGACCTTCATTTAAGATAACATTAAAAAAGTTGGTTCCATTTAAGATATTTCATATTTTAGGATAAAATAAAGAAATTTTCTATAAAGGATTGGTAACAGAAAAATAGTTGAAAACAACGAGCTGCATCAGCATTTGTGCTAAGAACGACATTAACTAAGACAATTCGGCCCACTTGAATATATCACTTATTGCGAGGGATCATATTAGAATTAGTTCTGATCAAAATCAATTCTAAGCGTGCTTCGACTTCTGATTATTCATTCATTACTAAGCTAGCTCTTGGTAGCGTCTTTCTTTACTGGACATGAGAAAAGAAAGTAGTGATTTCTCTCACATATGGTTCGAAGCTCAATGGAAAGTTTGTTAAGAGGCTAACCAGTGTGATACTTTCAAAAAACCGATATTTTTATTTTTTGCTTATTCGATAGTTTATACTTCCAAAAATATCCTGTGAAATCGGCAAGGTCTTGAATATCAACGAGAAATTGACCGATCGGCTTCAAATTGAAACCGAGTATTCTTGAATAAATTTTATATACAATGACCTAAAATTTTTGGCATTTTTTCAGAACTGCGTCATTTTGTTAATTTTTGATATTTTTCAAAATAGGTCATTATATAGTAAATATATTCAACTTTAATAACCTTTTTGATTTTTTTTTTTGTTTCAGCTACTCATTCGGCTGGAATTATGTCAGAAGTTGGGGAATATTTTCTTTTTGTAATCTCTGAAGACAGCACATAACTCCGTTATTTTTCAACATTTTTGTAAAAATCTTAAAATATAGCTGAAAATGAACCTTATTATGTCCAAAAAACTTCGAAACATTCGTTCGAGTACTTTTTTTTTAAATTCACGAAAATCGCATCATTGTTCATGGGTTACAGTGGAACTAAAATTTGAGCTCTGTCATCTATAAGGTTTCGTTTGATGTTGCAGCATGGAGTTTGATGAGAATATTGACCTAAATATACGTTAATAAACCCTTGTATATTTTCAATAATACGTTATTTTTTCTCCGGACATAAGTTGAACTTCCTTAAACTGTCCATAGGTGTACATATTGCAGAATATATTTTATGGATAGGACCAAAATCGATTTGGAGTCAGAAGGTGGAGTCTATATACCTCTGAGCTAATGAAAATAATTGTAATTAAAAATGTAAGGAATCAATCGCTTGTGGATAAGGGACTGATTTCTAAACGTTGAACGTGAGCTTAACACATTACGCTTTTAATTTCATTCCGTCTTGTAAGGTATTATGGTCTTAGGGATTCGTTAATTCAGTACATTTGTAAGGAATTAAATTGAAAAAGCGACTTTCGTTGGAGGTAGATCTGGAAATCAGCTCCTTATATCTTTTTTATCTCTGTTCTGTAGCACATAGTTGCCGGAACAACAATGGTGTTCCTCGCGATTGGTTCGAAGCTCAATGGAGGTTTTGTATTATGGTCCCCCTCTATCAACTCTAACCTTCTTTACGCGTTGGACTACGATTAAGGAAATTATATATTAACTTATTCGAAGTACAACATCTAAATACTCTCTACAAACTGCAAGATCGTAGAAATTGCAAAGTATTTTAATTGAATGGGAAGTAAGTGAAAAATAGCTGGAATGATTCAAGGAGCATCTTATGTTCAATAAATTAAATAGCTTAATCAAAGGGATTCTGACTGCTCAGTATCTAATTAGTAACCATGCGGTACAGCTTTTGTCTGATCCTAAGTTGCCAGGAGAGAAATTAGTTTAAATTATCTCAGCTTTTCCTTCTTCAAAAATCCATTTTATATATTTTTTGTCCTGAGTTTTGACAGAGTTTCAAGACTCTTTTAGTATAAATTGATTGTATTAATTGGCCATTACTTAATCATGCTACAATTTAAATTTAATTTAGTTACATTTAAGAGTTAAATTGTACAACATTTTTTAAATGCCTGCCAATTAAGGCTTCAATTCGAAAGTGTCAATATTCAAAGTTTGAAATATATCAACAAACCGTCAGTTATTTATTTTTTAAATTGATAGCTTCTTTCTTGCGAGTCAAGTTAAAGTTTTTCAAGCGATCTTTCTTTAACAAATCCTGGCTTGAAGCGACACGGTCTTGTTTTGTAGGCTCAGCAGTTGGCGCAATTCATTGAGCATGCATATTTAATTTTCTTTCAATTCCATCGCTAGTGCTTTGACTACAAAACTAGAAATATAGTACAAATTGCTAGACACCAAAAAGGCAAAAATGTGGCACGTGTTGGGATATGGTGGGACGCACCAGCATGTGGGTACACGCTACCACTGGACAATAATAACAAGTTTTTCATATGCATCAAAATGGGAGGGAGTTGTTTGTCTGATTTGTAACGGTAAAGGCAAATATGCTTGATTTCATTTTTTTCGAAAATCTAAAGGAGCGATGCAACTGAGCTACGAGTGTGTGCTGCTTTTGAAATATTTCCAAAACTTGTCGCAGACACGCCAAAGAATTAGCTTATTATATAGAAAATAATGCGCTCAAATAATTCGGTGCGCATTTGCTCAATGCAAATTGGGGATATTCAGGCAAATGCAGAGTGGGCAGTAGACACATGGCTTACATATAGAGACACAAGTGCATATGTAAAATGAGTTTTAAGTAAATTATTGCGCCACTTAAATGACTGGCAAAGCAATTGGTGCCACCAAATTATAAACTGGCCCACTTAGTGACCGTTGAACGCCCACCGTAAAAGTGGCAAGTGTCTCGTGGGGCCGCAATGTAATTAGGCATTTTGCGAACTCGGACTCGGACTCAGAGGCTGCGATGCTTCGACATGCGCGTCATAAAATTTTGGTTTTAGCAAAGTATTTGGATTGGCAATTATTGATACACGACAACAAGTAGCGTTAATGGTGGCAACAACAACAACAATAAAAGCAATGCCAAAAACAAGAAATTAACAGCAATGGGCTTGCAAATTTACCTTATAATCAGCGAAGAAGTGGAGTTGAAAGACCAAAAAGCAAAAATAAATTAGAAAAAGTAAACAACACACACACAAACAAACGTAAAGAGCTTACGCATATCACGGTGGCTTTAAGAGGCTTGTTGGCGCTGCGTTGTCTACCGCTGCAGCAGCGCTTAGACAGCTAAGACAGCCAGCTAGCTAGCCATTTAGCCAGCCTTGCGAACTAGTTTTGTTGAAGTTTATAAAAATCGTAACATTTTGCCAATTGGACAACAGTCGTGTGTTAGCGCCGCCAACGTTGGTGCAAACAACAGTTATTATCGAGTAGCTGTAAACGGAGTAGTTGGAAACGGAAGTGCGCGTTTTTTTTGTTGCTTGTGTGTGTGAACGTGCGCGTGTTTAAGTGCCGTTAAATTTGCAATTCTCAACAATAAGGATTCACGCATCCTTTTTTAAACCAAAGAGAGAATATAAAAAATCAGTGTCATTATGCAGGCGAATGCGCGTTTATTACTACGCAGTTTTGCCGCGCTGCTGTGCTTGGTGGCGCATGCGCAGGCCACATATAAACTGCAGGAGCGCTACAGTTGGACTGAATTGGATTTTGCCTTTCCCAGTCCTGGTTTGAAGCAACAGGCGCTCGCCAGTGGCGATTATGTACCACAGAACGCGTTGCCTGTCGGCATGGAACATTGGGGCAATCGGCTGTTTGTGACCGTGCCACGTTGGCGTGATGGTAGGTGCAAAGATATGTGAAAGGATATTTTGTGAAGTGATGTAATTTTCCCATTCTAGAGGATCATTTTATAATTTGAAAGACAAAAAAAATTTTTAAAGTTGCAGTTAAAAGTCTGATTTCTACTCAGTTCAAAGTGAAAGTATGTCCTATTGCATATACTGAAACCAAACATTTGAGTTTCTGCATAAAGATTATATATTTTTCGGGTTTAACACTCATTAAGGATAATAGTATGTTAATGATTTGATGACACTTTCCAGTCTAGTTCGTACGGATATCTCTGATTAAATATCATTTTGAATTACTTGTTAAATATAATATTATTCCGATTTTCAACCAAATTCAAAGTAAGAGGAAGAAATAATAATAATAATAAAAATAACAAAAAAAAAAAAACAAATATGGGGAAAGAGGAGCAACAGTAGTCAAATTCTTTCTTATCTGATATAATTTCATATATATGAACTGTGGTAAAAAAATAACGGAAATTTTTGTTTTTTGAAAAAAAAAAAAGTTATTAATTCATGCACATTAATGTTATCGCCATGCTATCTATGTGTAATGTAAAAAAAATCAAATATTCCAAGTATAATGTTGATTATATTGCTGAAAACATCTGGTGTCATTTTTACAGATTTCGATTTTTTAGAGATCGTATAGGTTTTGAAAAATTCTAACACAACCAATGTGAGATCCAAAGAATTTATAATTCCTATCTAATAGACTTTTCACACTGGATCTAATTGATCAATTAACCGTCGATCGATCGATTTACCATACAAAATTAAAATCTTCATTCATTTTTAAATGAATTTTAATCGACTTGGAAATGAAATGCAACACTGCGACAAAGACGGAATTTTATTTATATATGCGTTCTTTGGCTGCGAGTTGTTGCTCACGACTAAACGACGGTAGATGTCGCTGATGAAAATAGCAACCAGGTGATGAAACTTACCAACTTCTTATGAAAAGCAAAAACAAAAATGTATTATATATTCGATTATAGAGTCGCCCGGCAGTGTGAACGGCAAAAAAATGGTTTCTTAATCAAAAATTTAATTGATCAATTAATTTGGCTGTGTGAAAAAGGTTAATACGTTAATCTAATAATTATTCCGTGGCTACTGAGAAATTATATCCTTACAATGTAAATAATGTGCTTGTTATTGAACTCTACTTTGAAAACCTGAATATTGGACAAAAAGCTAAAAACCTCTGTCAAAAAAATAAAAGAGAGAGAGAGGACAAGGCAAAGCAATAATTTTAGCAAGAAACGAAATCGTTAAAAATTCAATAAAACTGTTATGGAGTCTATAAACAGTAAAGTTAACAAATCCTTTACACTAAAACTAACGGAATATATTTTATATTCCTCAAAAAAGAAACGTCGTTTTCTACTAAAATTTAAATTCGATTTCAATATTGTCAAGATGAAGTTAAGTTCAAGGCTTGCTTATTACAACCTCACCTATATCCAATATAATTATGGAAAATTTTCTCTCGTTTGCGAGCTTTTTTTGTTGGGTTTCGTCAATTTGTCAACTTATATTGCTACCAAAAAATAATGAATTGTTTTCTACCTGTAGTTTTTTTGTAAAGTAGCAACTCAATCGCTCGTTAAAAGCAAATTAATCAATCACTTCATTATTTGCAAACACACAATCGCTACTCTTTACTTTACTTTACTTTAACGAATGCCAAACAAATGGCTATGAGCTTTCAATATGATACGCTTACGAATGGATTATAAGCATACATACTTATCCAAATGGCTTTAGAAAACAAATATAAAATGTGGACAACAACAAAACACATTTCATTTCAACAATTAGAGTATATTTGCCGCCAAACAAGGCAACAATATGCAAAAAACATGACAATTCAATTCAACCAAATATTTCAAATCACTCAAAATCGCAAATCATTGCCAGAAAGTTTACTGACTTCTTATTCATAAAGCGGCCAGGTGGCGGCGAATGAGTTGTATATGATATTTTATGGCTATTCAATTATGTGTCATATAAATCACAAGTGCCCATATGTAAATTACTAGTTAGAACAACTTCAAAACAGCCACACACTTTTGAAAATGTTGCATGCAACATGTAGCATGCTTAAATAATATCGATCATAACAGGCTATTTGCATTTAATAGCATCGAAATCATGATTGAAAATATTGCTGCAAGCGTTGGAAAAAAATTAAAAAAAATCTCAATTCGTTTATATTACGCAAATCTCGCTGTGCCTAATCAAAATCTGGCCGCATGGTGTTTGCCAAAGTTGTAATCAGTATGACGACAGCAATTTTCCGTTAAATGCTGATCACAACTAGCATTGACTTCTTATTATAGCTGGTGTAAATATAAGCCTTTGATTTAATTAAAGGCTGGCAAGAAAATTGCTTGATGAGTGGTGAATGTGTAACTGGTAATAATTTTCCATTAAAGTTAAGCTTTTGATCTATGATTGATTTTGTTTTTAATTAAAATTCGTTTTAGTTAAATTAATTGAGCAAAGTTGTTGGCTTAATTGAATCAATTGAGATTAATTCATGAATTAGTTAGATAAAAATAATTCTTTTTCAATATAGTTCATATTCACTGAATTGAATTAAAGTAAAATAATTTATAAATCATTTAGATAATAACAATTTTTTTTTTTCAATTAAGTTCAGATTAATTTATTTTAATTAAAGTCATTTCAGTTAATAAATTAATTTAATTTAATGTAAATCAAGTCAACTGAATTTAATTTATTTCAAGTCAATTTAATAATATTCCAGTAAACAGATTGGGGAAAAAGAACGATTCTAATGATTCCTTAGTCGATAATGAAATGTTGTCTTATTTAATCAAACATATTTTAATTTCATTCTAATTATATAATCCTCAGGCAAAGCAATTAAATTTAATTGACTTGAAATCTATTCAATTAAAAAAAATTAAACGATGCTTCCTTTTATTTCGATTCTAAGTCATTTGTATTTCATTTAAGTTAAACATATGAAAAAACAATTTTATACTTAGTTGAAATAAATTCAATTAAATACAATTCAATTCAATTAAATATAATTTAATTCAATTAAAAATAATTTTACTCAATTTATTGCAATAAATACAACCCCAAATCAAATTAATTCATTTCCACGTCAAAAATTTACGGTTTTTCAATCTTATGTCACCAGTTTATCTTTTATTATTCTCATCACACAGTTTTTCTCAAGCACTCTTTTATTTTTGTAATCAGAGCGCTACATTTCAACTCTCCGAAAATGGCACCCAATTTGCTGCATATATGAAGGCACTTAAAAAAATGGCGTCAGACTTAGGCGAAGTAATTTTAAGAATGTTGTTGAATTGTGTTTATGGAGTGCAATTAATTAGTAAAGCGGTTTTGAGAGGGTTCAATGATTTTTTGTTTTGTATATTTGAACATATTGGCGGCAGTTCAAAGATTCGACTACAGGATCACAGTGAATTCGTTTTATGAAGTCTATGCTGTTGGTCTAATTTTTTTATAACTTTTACCAATTGTCAATTTACTTGATAGTTGGCTAAGTGACAGATATTGCTGAAGATAATTATACAGAAAAAATGTGGAAATAAATTTTTACGAATTTTAAACGATTTTCCGGTTTATGCCTTCCTGCTATACTAGGTTTTCTAAAGTGCCTCAATAAGCACTACCTTTTTTGTGAGTATAATGCATTACTTTTTTAAAGTTTTTAAAGATAATAATAGAAATTATAATTTGATCAATTATATCGTTATATACTTGTTTTCCGCAAAACGTTGCTCAGATTTAACAACAATCCGGTTGTAGTACAAGTCTGAATATATCATACATAAATCCGCAGTTGTACAAAAAGTGCTTCACCAGAGACTGGCAAAAACTAAAATTTAAATTTAATTAATTTAAGACATAAAAGTAAAAGCAAATACAAGTTGAAAAACACAACACTGCAGTAATGAATTTGTTAGGACCATAAAAGCGCAATTTTAATTGCATAAAAATGAAACAAATAAAGACAAACCACCAGAGAAAAGCTGACAAAAAGCATGGTGCATGCGAAAAAATCCCAAATGGGTAGACCAAATGCGTAGCGGATAAGTCATTTAATAAATATTTACAAATAAACTGCTAAATGTCCACCAGAAATGGCTGATGATTGCCAATGCATGGATAAAGACATGATAAAAATGTTATACAGTGGGTTGGAAGTCCTAAAAAAAATTTAATAATATATGATATTACGGAATTCCTAACCTCAATTTGATTACCAATTACATAGGAGACCTAGAACTTGTACAGTGTTATCACATAATATTAAAAAAAAAAATTAGCCTTTTCACACAGCCAAATTAATTGAGCAATTAAAGCTTTGATTGATAAACCAGTTTTTGCCTTTCACATTGCCGTCGACTCGATAACCGATCATCTGTTATATATTTTTGTTTTTACTATTTAATAACAAGTTGGTAAGCATATTCAGCTGATTGCTATTTTTAGCAGCGACATCTACTGTCGCGTGAACAACAACTCCCTGACAAAGAACGTACATATAGATAATTACAAATAAGGTCTTTGTCGCAGAGTTGCATTTAATTTTCAAGTCGATTAAAATTAAATTAAAAATTAATGTAGAAAAATGAGTTTTTTATTTTGTATGGTAAACCGAGCAATTAGCTCCTGTGGGAAAAGGCTATAACGAACAGATAAAATTTGTAGGTAGACCAATAGCTGGACTTAGGATTTACTCTTAAATTTGTAAAAATAACTACTCCATAATTCACAGATTTACTTTAGTTTGATTGGCCTATCCTTTGGTAAAGCCAATCAATACCCACAACATCAAGGGTTTAACAAGTAGTCCGCATTTTTTTCGTTTCACAATTTTGCACCCGAAATTGAAAATCTATGACCACACAACTCCTTTTTCGATTGCATAAGTTTTTCAATATAGACACAACAGTGTGTCCACCACAATTATCCACCGTTAGCTGAGCGCATAAATTAAAACAGCTCACAACCGCCACCTGTCATAAATACATGGGCGGCGTGATACTATTTTTGCGGCTTTTTGGATTTTTCTTTCAATAACCGTAGATGTGTCGGCAAAGCTATTATTATTAAACTGGAATTTTTCCTTTAACGCGTTTGGTTTTTCTTTATTTTCCTGCTTTGCCTCTTTAGCAAGCGCAGCTATTTCGGTTTAAGCGTCTCATATTGCCGCACAAGATATTGTGAAAGATATTAGAAGTCCATGTCCATTTTCAGTGGACATGCGATTGAGCTGCCATTGTATGTGCTCACGAATATCCAAGTGGCAGAAAATTTTAAGCAAACAGCGCAGTAGGTGTGGCAAAAATGTGTGAATGGTGCTTAAAAATTTAATCGACATATTTGAGTTATTAATAATCAATCTGGTACATTATTTACATAAGCACCTATTAATTTACGGAAATTATCAAACACCAAAGATCAAGAAAGATCAAAAGTAGAGCTGCGCTAAGGGGTTTTAACGATCCATAATTAGGGTTTCCACTGCTGTGCTGCCATCCAATTAACGTATCAGCCTGTTTCGAGGTGGTTAAACCATAGAGGGGAGAGAAGAAATAAGCTGATTATGCTTTATAGCCGAACCGATTTTTAGAGAGTGAACAAGTCTAAAATTTCACAGCTGTGTATAGACCAATCAGGAGTTCTTTGAAATGAAATTGAACCAGCGAATCTACTCGGAAAGATCAAAAGAGAACAACATATATATTTCCAGTAGTTAATTAAGAAAAAAGCGGACGCCAATATAGGATCCATAAACTTTCCAAGACAGTTAACCTCCATTAAGGGTTGCTTGACAAAATAAATGTTAGAGAAACCACTGCGGTTTTCAGATCTCACAAACGCAGAGCGTACCACAAAAATACCTTTGGATAGTTTAAGGAAAGGTTTTTAGGAAATAAGGAATGGAGAATTATCCATATCCCTGAAATGCCACCTTCAAAATCTTGGAAAAGTAAAATCGGCAGAATGAGCAAAGGATGATGACAGATTAGAACACCAGCCTTCAGCCGGGAGAGATGGTATATCTTCCACAGTTCCATAATAGATTTAGGAATTTTATGGAGTTGTGGAATGCTGCTTAGTTGGGACTCACGTGGGACACAATGAATCCAAGTATGGCTAAAATGTGACTCACTGTTGTCAGGTATTCTTGAGACCTGCCTTTCCAACCCATCATCCAACTAAGAATCCAAACACATCGCAAAGTGTAAGGGAATTATGGTAATTGCATCACAAATCTTAGAAAATTTTCTACATTAGCAGTGGTATGAGCTCTTCTTTTAGCAGACGTTACTAATTGAACTGTAAAGGAGGTTGATGGAGTTATTGAGCTCTTCTCTTACACAAATTTATATTACCATTCTTTCTTAAAAAATAAACCTCACATATGACAATATCAGGACAATATACTGTGATAAAAATAGAAAATATATGTTTCCACCTGTTCACCACTCATAAAAGGTAAAATTTATTTGTACATGACATATTATCTATTACAATCTCCATATGTGTGAATTGCCAAATTAAATAAATCAACTCGACAAGCCTTAAGACATCAAATCAACATGATTTAGGCTGTCAAGTTAGTCATGGATTATCCCCAGGCGGCGAGCTATCAGACAAGTCACACAGCGGAAAAGCTTGACAAGCTACTGTCGAGCGTAACAACTACTGCTTGACGGTGTTGAACGAATTACGAGAGTAGTGCAACTAGTCACTTTAGTTAATAACCATTTAGCAATTAGTTTATGTTTGACAAGTATTGAAAACATGCAGGCAAATTAATTTTGAGGTAAGTGGTAAAAGCCATGTTTATTTGCTAACCAGGCAGTGTGAAATTTGAATTTATAACTCAGGAAAGGATGCCGACGTAGTCCAGCACGCTGAGTGACTGACTGCAATTAAGTGGGTGCCCAATTGAGTTGAAGTTGGAAATTGTATTTCAAGTTATTTATATTAAATGGTGTTTTCCTTATGACTTGAAAAGCTTTTTATATAATCCAAAAGACATTATTTAATGCGGAGGTAATAGAAATAAATATTTTAAAGCGATAAAGTTCAGGAGCCCAATGGGTGATCATTGAAAGCTTCAAAGCTTTAACTTAAAGCTCCTGGTTGACGCTTGATAGCATCAAAGCTTTAACTTAAAGCTCCTGGATGACGCTTGATAGCTTCAAAGCTGTAACTCAAAGCTGTAACTCAAAGCTCTTGGTTTATCAATGAAAGCTTCAAAACAATAACTTAAAGCTCTTTGTCGACCCCTGAAAGCTTCAAAGACACAACTTAAAGCTCTTGGTTGGCTAACGGAAGCTACAAAGCTGTAAATTAAAGCTCCTGATCGACCCTTGAGCGCTTCAAAGACATAACTTAAAGCTCTTGGTTGATCAATGAAAGCTTCAAAGCTATAACTTTAAGCTCTTGGTTGACCCTAGAAAAAACTTAAAGATCATTTTTGATAAATTTGTTTCAAACTGAATTTTATTAGTCTTTCGAAGTGAGAAATTTTAAGCTATCTTTCCGAATTTAAGATCGTTGATTAAATTAGAATTTGTAATTACAAATATTCTACCAATGGAACAAAAGCAAAGGCTTAAATGCTGCTTTTCCGTACCGGAAAAGGAAATAAGATGCAACCCTATACACCATATAGGTCCCTTTATTTAAGCGATTAGTGCAGACCACAAAGAATTATGAACGATTATGAATTCCTTATATTTGTAAGTCTTATTAAATTAGTACTTCCTTCGTTCATAGTCTAAAGACCACTAACTGATAAGAATATTTATATATGACCCGTGGAGAGACTAATGCATACACCTGTCAACAACTCATTATTTTTATGACTATGATTTATTAAATTCAATTTAATATAACATAAATCAAAATTTTGTAATTAATATGCCTAGCCATATCATACCATATCATAGATCCACAACTAGCCCAAACATGATTTAACTGACACTTAATTTAATTAATAATATTAAAATGTGTAAGCTGTCAAGACAAATAAAACATAAAGCCTATGAATAACCATTAGGCAGCAAATTGCCTGTTATTAAGTTATCATATATTTTATTGGATATCAACACTTGAAGTCGAAGCGAGTCCGCGGCGACGGGGAATTACACGCTTTATAAACTTGAGCACGCGTTTGTGCAATTTATTTAAAGAAACCAGTAGTGGCAAAAAATATGTTAAACCGCGATCATTTATTCAAATAGACGCCACTTGACAACTTGCCGCCGATTATGATAGTAAAAAAATAAATTACTTGTGCAAAAAAAAATCTTTAAATTATTGAATTGAATTCAAAATATTTGATCATGACTGCATTTACTACATTGTAAAGCTGCCGATCGGGGTGTGTCCAAATAGATATCGACGTACATGAACACACACGAGGCTGGTTGACAAATACAGCAATTAACGCCAAATCAAATTAAAATGTGTTGACTTATGTATTTAAATAATTGAGATTACAGTTACGGCTACTACGAGACAAGTTTTTCTATTTTTTTTTTTTGTTTGTATAAATTTATTTATTTTTTAGTCATTTTAAATGCAATTTTATCTTGGAAAATTGGTGCTATTAGTTTAAAATAGCAATTTAGTGGAATTCGAACCGGTTTTTGAGAAGGAAGAATTTAGCAAAGCGATTTTCGGAGATTTAGGAGGATTTACGTACTATTTCTATCATACTTAAATTATTAGAACTTAGTCAGTAGCTTCAATTTGCACACACAACTTTCAAAGCTTTTAAGCTTCACTGTAAAACAACCGTACATAGTTTTTATGAAATAAAAAATATTTGAGACATCTGTTGAGAATTATAGACTAATTTAGGCAATTGAATGAAATATTTACGCAACCATGATGAGCTTAATAAGCTACCAAAATATTTAACTTAAAGCTCCTGGATGGCCAAGGAAAGCTTTAAAGCTTAACCTCAAAGCTCTTGGTTTACCCTTGAAAGCTTCAAAACCATAACTTAAAGTCAGTATCATGAATTTTCACACAAAACTTTCAAAGCTTTTAAGCTTCGCAGTAAAATAAGCCTTCATAGCTTTTAAAATTATAGACTTAGTTAGGTAGCTTCAAAGCTTTAATTTAAAGCTTCTGGATGGCCAAGGAAAGCTTTAAAGCTTTAACTTAAAACTCTTGGTTGACCATTGAAAGCTTCAAAACCATAACTTAAAGTCAGTATCATGAATTTTCACTCAAAACGTTCAAAGCTTTTAACTTTCGCAGTAAAACAACTCTTCACAGCTTTTCAAATTATAAACTAAGTTAGATAGTTGAATGAAGTTAGGTTCCGAAGGTATTAGAAATAATATTTTAAAGCGTTAAAGTTCAAGAGACAAATGGGTGATCATTGACACCTTCAAAGCTTTAACTAAAAGGTCATAAAAGATCAAGGAAAGCTTCAAAGCTATAACTAAAAGCTCTTGGTTGACCCTAGAAAGCTTCAAAGCTATAACTCAAAGCCCTTGGTTGACCCTTGAAAGCTTCAATGCCCTAACATAAAACACTTTTTGGATACATTTGTTTCGAACTGAATTATATTAGCATTTCGAAGTTAGATATTTTAAGCCATCTTTCCGAATTCAAGATCGTTCATAAAATTAAAATAAATATATTTAGAACATTTCTTAATAAGACAAAAGCTCCCGCAAATTTTAGTGAATATAAAATTTTCTGCGTTTAAACCATAATTTCAAATGTATTCGATTTAAAACAGGTTGTACTCAATTTCAGCAATCATTAGCATTCAACAAATGAATTCCTTTCCTAGCTGACATACGAGTTCCATATTTTATTAATACCCACTTATTTAATCTCCTTCCAGGTATACCCGCTACATTGACTTATATCAATATGGATCATAGTGTGACGGGCTCGCCGGAGCTGATACCATACCCCGACTGGCGCAGCAACACAGCTGGGGATTGTGCGAACAGCATCACAACGGCGTACCGCATCAAAGCGGATGAGTGTGGACGCCTTTGGGTGCTTGACACAGGCACTGTGGGTATCGGTAACACCACCACCAATCCCTGTCCATATGCCGTGAATGTCTTCGATCTGCAAACGAACACGCGCATACGCCGCTACGAACTGCGTAAGGATGACACGAATGCGAATACTTTTATTGCCAACATTGCCGTGGATATTGGCAAATCTTGCGATGACGCGTACGCTTACTTTTCCGACGAACTTGGCTATGGTTTGGTGGTGTACTCGTGGGAGCAGAATAAATCATGGCGCTTCTCTGCACACTCATACTTCTTCCCCGATCCGCTGCGTGGTGACTACAACATTGCCGGCTTGAACTTCCAATGGGGTGAGGAGGGTATCTTCGGCATGTCATTGTCACCCATACGTTCGGATGGTTATCGTACTATGTTCTTCAGTCCCTTGGCTAGTCATCGCCAGTTTGCGGTGTCGACGCGTATTTTGCGCGATGAGAGTCGCGTTGAGGATAGCTTCCACGATTTTGTGGTGATGGATGAACGTGGTCCCAATTCACATACGACTTCACATGTTATGAGCGATGATGGTATTGAGTTATTCAATTTGATCGATCAGAATGCGATCGGCTGTTGGCACTCATCCATGCCGTATCAGCCACAGCATCATGGTGTCGTGGATCGTGATGATGTTGGACTCGTGTTTCCGGCCGATGTGAAGATCGATGAGAACAAGAATGTTTGGGTGCTATCCGATCGTATGCCTGTCTTTTTGATCTCCGATCTGGATTACAACGATGTGAACTTCCGTATCTACACCGCACCATTGAGTGCCTTGATTGAAAATACAGTTTGCGATATCCGAAATAACGCTTATGGTCCATCGAACGCGGTGGGCAGCACCAGCTTCTATGCTACTCCTACGAGTTCGAATAACGTTTTTGGCACACAATTAGGTTTCGTTGGTAATAAAGTTTATGGTCCACCAAATCCAGTGAGTCTGCCAAAACCACAAACACGTTTCACCAAACAATATCTGGCGCCACTACCCTCCAAGCCTGTGCTTCAAGCCGATTTGCCACGTGTGGCCCCACCCAGCCGCAATTATTTGCCACCACTGATGGGCACCGGCTATAGTACAACGCAACGCTCCGAGGCAGCCAAGGCATACGTCTTCAACAATGGTCTATCCTATGAGACTGGTATTGGTGGTCCACATCTATTCCCACTTCATTCGGAGGGTTTGCGGAACTATGTTACAACACGCAACTCTGGTTGGTGGGTGCATCATTGAGCTATGGATGCTTCACAGTCTTCGCGTTTTCACTTGTCACCTCTATGTAAGCCAATTTTAACCACGGACCAGTCGTCTTCTCAGTTAAATAAGTTCATTTAGTATAATTTGTGTGACTTTGTTGTTTCTTCGCGTACCTAAGTAACCTGAGGCAAAGCTACACTTTCGTAATAAAGTCTAGTAATTGCTTCCTAATTGATTTTAGCCAGTTATAATGTTGTAAATAAATAAATATTCATTGTTTTTTTTTTTGTTTTCCCATCCATATAAATGTACATACAAATGTCTTATGGTAATTTGTAGCGATAAAGAGTCAATGTTTTAACAATTAAGTTGATCGTTTTGCAAAATGGTTCCCAAATAAAACTTGTCATAAAATGGAATGTGTTTTCATTGAAGGATTGTTCGGATTCTTCTAGATCTTCAATAAGGTAAGGATCTTACTCCGAAATCATAAATAGGCAATATTTGTTTCTCACTGTTTTAAGAGAGCCTCTTTCAAAAGTGCAATGTCGCTAAAACCAAGTATAATAAGAAACTATGTATAGACTACTAGGGATCAAAGAATTATAAAATGACATTTAGAAGATTTACAAGTTAATTCGGGGTGTATACTTAATTAATAAAGCATCGAGAAGGCACCGAGAATTTTTCGAAAACAAACAATTTTACAAAACCATCGTACTATAACATTTCTCTTGATCTTGTATCATTGATTAAACTCAATGCTCTGGTGCTCTCATTATCTTCTAAAAACAAAAAAAAAAGTTCAAAATCCTTAAACTCAGATACATTTAACGGTTTATAAGTGGTGGTGGTATAACCATTAGTGCACTCTGTTCTATGGTATATGGTACCAGGCAGAGAAGCTTGAGGAATTAAGAGAAGCAGATCTATGTTCCATGAGGTATTTATAAGAAATACCTGGATATCGAAGGATATGGATATTAAGACTTCATTAAATATAATAAGAAAGAGAGATTATTTAAAAGAAATTTCTAGCTATAAGGTTTTCCCTGCCAAGCTCTCAGAGATCTTACCGAATCAGCATCAATATTATCCTAATGAAACACTATTCCTTTCCTGCTGACCAAAGTTGGTCGTTTTTGCGATTAATTCTTTAGACAGTCCAAGTGTTGACAGTACAAGTCCGAATTAGGACTTTGATGGTAAGGGAGCAGCTCAACGTAGATGATTTCCTGCCAACCGCACTATACACATAACAAAACCTTACTAACAGTCAATCCTGGCCAACTACAGTTTCATTGGGTTGGCTTAACAAGCTAACTGCGATTCGACCACGACCGTTTTCGTTAGATGTATTCGTAAGTAACCCACATTACCAGTAGTAACCACCGCTTCGAAGATGGACCGATTTTGTTCCGAGGCTTTCAGCGGAGATTCACATATGGAACTTCTGTTCATGTCGTTTTTTGTGTTAACTCGTTTGGCACCCAAACATCAAGGTGTCTTTGTATCCAGACTGATTTAAATGGTTCCAAACTGTTTTTTGTGCAAAGTTAACTCCTGCTTACATGATCGTGCGGACTCTACGATTTCCATTTTTATACTCTCGCAACAAAAGTTGCTAAGAGAGTATTATAGTTTGCTCACCTAACGGTTGTTTGTAAGTCATAAAACTAAACGAGTTAGATGTAGGGTTATATACCAAAGTGATCAGGGTGACGAGACGAGTCAAAATCCGAATGTCTGTCTGTCTGTCCGTCCGTCCGTCCGTCTGTCCGTGCAACGGATAACTTGAGTAAAAATTGAGATATCTTAACGAAACTTGGAACACGTATTCCTTGGCACCCTGAGGAGGTTGCTTTCGAAAATGGGCAAAATCGGTCCACTGCCACGCCCACAAAATGGTGGAAACCGAAAATCTATACAGTGTCATAACTAAGCCATAAATAAAGTTATGAAAATGAAATTTGGAAAATAGGATCCCATTAGGGAGGGGCACATTTGGATGTAATTTTTTTGGAAAAGTGGGCGTGACCCCGCCCTCAAATAGGTTTTTTGTATATAACTCGCAAACCAAAAAAGCTATACAAACCAAACTTTCTGCAGTCGTTTCTTTTAGCCGTTTCCTTATACAGTCCAAAAATGAAAGAAATCGGAAATAATCAGAGAAATAACCACGCCCACCTCCCATACAAAGGTTAGGTTGAAAATGACTAAAAGTGAGTTAACTCACTAACGAGAAACGTCAGAAACACTAAATTTTACAGAAGAAATAGCAGAAGGAAGCTGCACTCAGATTTTTTTACAAAATGAAAAATGGGCGTGGCATCTCCCACTTATGGGTCAAAAACCATATCTCAGGAACTACTCGACCGATTTCAATAAAATTCGGCATATAATACTTTCTTGGCACCCTGATGACACATGTGAAAAATGGATGAAATCGGTTCATAACCACGACAACTTCCCATATAACTCATTTTTGAATTCCATCTGATTCCTTCACTTTATAATGTATACATAAGGAACCAATGAAGATAGCGGAATAAAACTTTACACAAATAGTACATATCATCTCTGGCTTCACTTGAGGAAAAATTGTCGAAAACGGACTATAACTTTTCAAGGCCCCTGTTATCGAACATGTTGAACTCCACGCCTAAGGGTAAATTTTAACCGAAAATATGGATAAATCTCTCTGATAATTTAATGTAATTCAGAGGAAATTGTTTATTCTAATAGTGTGTCTCGGTTCCAGAAATTATTAAAAGCGGATAATAACATCTCCTAGCTCCCATATACCTAATTATAGGCTTTTCAAATATATGGCCGGCTTTAATCTACATATATGTATTGATTAATATGTGAGATATCTTAGCGAAATTAAATTAGTGTATAGTCTTGGATATAGTTTACCTTGCTGGTTAAAATGAATGAAATCGGTTTAGGAATTTCCTCAGCCCTCATACACTATATAGGACGATTTTCGTTATTCTATTAAACTTTGGGCCGAATTTATAGATAAATTTGGGTGTTATCTTAATAAAATTTTTTTAATAAATTGCGAGAGAATGAAATGTTCGGTTGCACACGAACTTAGCCTTTCCTTACTTGTTTATCGATATTTTGGACAATTGGCCACCCAGAGCGTTGTGTATATTTGACATCAAAATTACTAGAACGGAATCGACGCAACCAAAATTGCGCGTGAATTGCCAAACACTCAGAGTTCCCAGCGTATTTTCTCTTTGCTAGTGTCCATATTTAACAACAATACTGAGTCAAGCATATAGATATATTATATGATGATATTTTTATACGAAATATATTAATATAAAGTGTAAAACTAGTGCACAATAACAATGTGAGATGCAGACTACTAAAACCAAATTCGTAATTAGCGAAATTAAGGGCTGTCCGCCATATGGGTTTTCTAGGGTTATCTCAAGATCCTGATTTGATGGAAATCGGACCCCAAAAACATAAGGTACACATAGTGAGATCCCCAGATCATGACAAAAATTTTTTTCCTGGCTGTGTAATTAATGCTTCCTCTCTATGAAGTACAACGGATAGAAAATGTCAGCGGGAATCTTATGTAAAATTTAAAATTACTTTAAAATGGGGTCTGTATGTATCTATTCGTATTAAATCTATATTGGTGAATGTGATGGTGCAACTTTGGGCATTTATTGGAGATTTTAAAATTATTATTGATTTAATTTAAAAACTCAGTCATCCGGTAACCACATAAAACGCTAATATACATCACTACATCAAATATATTGCATACCTCCAGGCGCAGTTAGCTCAAATACAATTTAAAAGAATTGTAATGAACACATATTTGTTGCATGCTTTTAGGCGGTAAGTAAATATATGTTATTGTTACTTAGAAAAATTAAAATACATATAAAGGAATAAAATAAAGTAATATAAATAACCTAGATCTTTTAGAGCCCTCACACTTTTACTCAAACTAATGTTTTAAATAAATATTTTACCTCATTTCTCCCATTACATATAGCTGACCCAATTTCCCTTTCACTAGCAATTTATTACACACGTAACTGTCAAAATTCACACTAAATTATGTGCAAATTGCTCACTATCACCTCAGCAAGATCTACAAGCATTGCCTGATAAAATCAAGTGCTGCCAGGCAAATTAAGCAGCAACACAGCCGCCAACAGCTAAGTGGTGCGCAGGCAAGGCATGAAGGGCGATATTTGCCAAAAATCTGCAAGTTAACGAACACTTACTGTGACGCGGCGGCGATGGCGATGCTGGCGAGATTTTATTTCCTTCATTATATTTTATTATTTGTTTTGGCTTTTCAATCAATACATGCCACAACACACAATTTATGATTTATAACAAAGTGGCAGGCGAAAAAGTTTACACGCCAAAGTGGGCGTAACGGCATAACTGACTTTCGTAAGGCAAATAAAGGCGAAAGTTGTGTATAATTTTTAGTGTATATGTGAGTGTGTGTGCGTGTGTGCGTGTGCTTATTAACGTTTAAATTGTTTGCTTAACTGGCGCAAGCCAGCGTATTTTTAATGAACTGCTAAAAACAATAACAATAACAGTAAGAGGCGAAATAAAAGTGCAAACGAGCTGCAGAGCACGTCGCTGTACTGCCCACTTCCACTTGCGCTCCAACAGCAGCCACAACAGCAACAACAACAAGGCATAACACCTAATCAAGAAGATGCAAAATTTAACGCCACAAGTGGCGGAGGCAACACTTCAGCGTCTGGGCTGTGGCAAGACAACAGGTAGCACGACAGCAGCCGGCAGCCAACAGTAGCTGCAACAACAATTGCTATAATTTAAGTGCTGCCAAAAAGCAAAAGAAATAAAAAAATAAAAATAAATACAAATAATGAAGAGCAAAAACAAACAAATCAAGCAAATTAACCGCAAACAATTTTTTGGGGGCAACAATACAGCTCCACTTCCTCCGCGCAACACCACCTAGTGTGGACGGCTGTTGTTGGACAGTGGCTGCTTAAAATTTATTGCAACATATTTTGTGAGACAACAACAACATAGCGTTGCTGCTGGTGAGTTAAAGTAAATACGGCGCAAATTTGTTTGCATTGCAACGAGCCGCACGTACAACAATGCGAGCGTACGCTTGGTTGTTGTAAACAAGCCGCTTGGCTAATTTGCGGTTTGCCATGTGGCTCACATGCAAATCAAGCGCGTCTGCTGCGCTTAAATAAACTAAATTCAACTACAAAAAAATAAAAAAAAAAAACCAAAAAAATATTCAACGCCACCGCCCTTTCGCTTTGGTTGCCAGCAAATTATAGAGATTTTCACTTTTGTGTTGGGCAGCAGGATACGCCAAGTGGCGTTAAGAGCGATGCGTTTGTGGCGCAAAAGTGGCACATTCTAATCTGTTGTGTGTGTGTGTGCAGCTTAGCACCATCATTAGTGGTACGCAGCAATTTTAAATAATTTTTTATTTTTTTCGATTTTTTAACTTTATGGTTTATGCGCTCACGCCGTGTCATGGTTATTGACCCTTTTGTACTGTGTAGCCGTACGCCAAAAACACATTTGAATACGCTACACACCTAAAACTAACTCTAAATTAGCTAGCCGTTTGCTAAATTAGCGCACGAACGGTTGATCTTTGCTTGGCTGCCTCAAAGAATCCTTATCCTGTCGCTAATCATTGTGTGTTCACTGCTAGTCCCTAACCCTTTATGGCTGTAAAGTGGCCAATTTGCTTTGTGTTGACTTGTTGTTGATTTTATATTAAGATTTCAACTGCCAAAAGTGACAATGAAATTAGTGGCAAGTGGTAGACTGTGAATGGAAAGTTTGGTTTGCTTGCTACAAAAGACTTAAGCAACGAACTTCATTGTGGTGAATTAGAGAGTATTCTTACTTTTGCGTTTGATGTTGCACATTTCAGAATTAATTGAAGAAAATTGCATAAGCTGCACATGATTTCGTTGAAATATTTTAATTATTTCACTATTTTGAAAGATTGTTATTTTTTCTTCGATTTTCGAAGTCAGCCTCCAAAATCGAAATATTTACTTTAGAAGTTCAAAAAAAGATTTGTTTAAATAATAATTTTTAATTTGAACTTGAAAATATAGATATAATCTAGGGTACAGTAGTTTTTAATACACATTTTTTTATTTTTTTTCGAAGTTCGAAAAAAGGCTTTTACAAAATAATTATTATTAATAACTGACTAAAATTACTGAAAATCCAAAATATATATATAATCTACATTTCTTCTTAATTCAATGGTGTATAACATTTGTTCAAGTTTATATGAAGGGTCAAAGTTAGATCTTCGAAAAAAAATAAAAAAATGTGTATTAAAAACTACTGTACCCTAGATTATATCAAATATTTCGATTTTGGAAACTAACTTCAAAAATCGGAGAATACACTTTTTTTACTTATGACTCAATCTCCCGGAAAAAGTTAATTTGGTTTGATATCTATCCGAGTGTTGTACAGTGTTGTATATTATGGGGTATATGGGACTGAATTTATCTAATTTGACATTAAACTACATTGGGGTCAAAATAGACCACAAAGAACGGGAATACTAAAATTCGGTATTTGGGGGCTCAGGTAGTTTGTAACTATCGTGACAATTTTTAGAACTCGAGAGCAAAAGTTGTGCTCATTCATTAGTATTTTAGTTATACTTATATAATAAAGTAAGTCAACTAATGGGTTTTATTCGAAAGTAGGCTAAATCGGTCAAATAGCTTGAGTCCGATGACAACTGTACCACCTTTCATTGAAATGAAGGACTTTTTACCTTTGATTTCTCGATGACTAATTAACAAATTAAATACCCCGGCCTCCATATTCGCCAAACATCGTCCCGTGTGATTTTATTTTATTTCCAAAAATAAAGATAACCTTAAAGGGCCGTGCTTTTACAAGCATATGAGAAATCACTGAGAAAACCAAAGGTTATTCCAGAAATCGAGTTTGGGAAGTCTTTCGACCATTGGAAGCAGCGCTGGCATAAATGAATGATTGCGAATGGGGACTATTTTGAAGGCGATGATATTAATATTTACAAAAAAAAGTTTATTCCCGTTATTTTTTAAACACACCTCGTACTGCAGTAATGAAGCTGATGTGATTCTATAGAAAGTTGGCGCGGCTATAGCCCAATATCATCCATTTTTAAATTTTGATAATTATTTATTAACCGAATCTGCTAAATAACTTCTGAGGTCTTGTTGAAGAAGAGTTTTTGGAAACGAGTTAAAACACAATACCAAAATACATTTATACAATAATAATGAGACTCATAGTGGGATCCAATCAATCGTCTAAGGAACAATTCTCCTACAAAAGAAACAAAATTGAGTAAGAACAAGAATAATTTATTTGAAAATTTCCTATTTTGTAGCACTTCTTACACTTCCATGAAGAAGATCGCACAAAGAGAAGTGACAATTTTGTGATGTATAGATTTGGTAGAAGAGCTCAAAGAAGGTGCTTGTTTAGTGAAGACATATTTTTGTTAAAAATAACTTCTCCGAGTTCTTCTCACACTTTAAGTATAGTATATTCCATGATTCTGTAATAAAAACTCAGAACAATTGCCACGATTCGGCGACCATATTAATTATTATCGTTGCCATTATTAACCCATATATTCTACACTACCGCCAATTTTGTCTTTACAAGCTTAACACACGCACTTAAGAAAACCACCGACCATAAGCTGTCAGCGACTGCGGCGCAACGTATGGCATAAAAGTATCGCAAAAAGCATATTAACACGCACAAAACACCAACGCAAATCGACGAAACAGTATTTTTTGTAATTGCAAATTATTGTTAATGCGTTCGGCATTCGGTGCGTTTGCAGTCACCCACTGCGTGTGAGTCGTCAAATAATTTACTCCCCACAAGGTGAGCGCCAAATTACCACTTCACTAAGGTAAAATATGTGCAGCAACTAGTTATAACGGTCAATAAAGTAAGGCAACAAACGTTATTCCAGCAGCAGCGGGTGTTCGCAATGCTCCGAGTGGCAAAGTAGCGGCATGATGTTGCCGCGAATGAAACGAAATTAAGTTGCAAGTGGAAGTAGTAGCTGCGACAGTATTAGTGGCAGCTAGTAGCGACTGTTAGTAGTCTAGTCTACTAATTAAGTGCGTTTTAGAAGTTGGCGTAAATCGTTTTAAACAGCTGGATGGCGCTGCTTGCATGCGTTGAGAGCATACGTGAGCTATAATCGTTATTCAATAATTTAGTTTTAAGTAATTTCTGTGCCAAGCCAATGGGGCGCAAAAGTTATTCGCTGCTGTACATATGGATAATTACAAAATGTTAGTGTAGAAGGAGTGTGCTGGCATGTAAATACAAAGGTAGACAGAGGCAATAGTAAAACTATTGTCATAAGAACGAAAAAGTTTAAAATTTCAGGCTATCACTGCGACACAAGAGTATTCAGATGAATCAGAAAATGATCCGAACTAGCACCAAAGTATATTTGAATCAATAACAAGTAAGGAAGGGCTAAGTTCGGGTGTAACCGAACATTTTATACTCTCGCAAGTTATTTATTTAACTTTATTTATATTATATAATACACAATTTGACCCACATATTCGACATATATATTGTATAAAGTCCATTGAAAGTTGGAAACTCTAATATTAGGTTAGGAGTACCGAGGTCCTCATGTTCGATATATGGGGCCTTAACAACCTATGGTCCGATTTCGGTGATTTTTAGAATGGGGCTACCACACTATAAAGGTAGTATTTGTGCAAAGTTCTGCATCGATATCTTTACTAGTGCTTACTTTATATATTGTAAAGTAAACGATTCAGATCATCTTAAAATTCTGGTATATAGGAAGTAGGCGTGGTTGTGAAGTGATTTGGCCTATTTTTACAACATATCATTGGGATGTAAAGAAACTGTTACAAACCAAGTTTCATTGAAATCGGTCGAATAGTTCTTGAGATATGGTTTTTGACCCATAAGTGGTCGACGCCACGCCCTTTTTCCCTTTTGTAAAAAAATCTCAGTGCAGCTTCCTTCTGCCATTTCTTATGTAAAATTTGGTGTTTCTGACGTTTTTCGTTAGTGAGTTAACCCACTTTTAGTAATTTTCAACCTAACCTTTGTATGGGAGGTGGGCGTGGTTATTATCCGATTTCTTTCATTTTTGGACTGTATAAGGAAATGGCTAAAAGAAACGACTGCAGAAAGTTTGGTTTATATTGCTTTATTGGTTTGCGAGTTATATACAAAAAACCTATTTGGGGGCGGGGTCACGCCCACTTTTCCAAAAAAATTACATCCAAATGTGCCCCTCCCTAATGGGATCCTATTTTCCAAATTTCATTTTCATAACTTTATTTATGGCTTAGTTATGACACTGTATAGATTTTCGGTTTCCACCATTTTGTGGGCGTGGCAGTGGACCGATTTTGCCCATTTTCGAAAGCAACCTCCTCAGGGTGCCAAGGAACATGTGTTCCAAGTTTCATTAAGATATCTTAATTTTTACTCAAGTTATCGCTTGCACGGACAGACGGAGAGACGGACGGACAGACATCCGGATTTCAAATCTACTCGTCATCCTGATCATTTATGTATATATAACCCCATATCTAACTCTTATATTTCTTGGTGACACAAACAACCGTTATGTGAACAAAACTATGATACTCTGTGCAACAGGTTGCGAGAGTATAAAAATTAGTATTATTTATGAAAACAATCATTCTTAACACATAAAAGGGTTGCAATCGTTGCTGTGACGAACATTTATCTAATTTTGAAATTCGAAGATTTTACTCCTTCCCTTCTAATATAATTCAAGATTCGTTGTCTGGTCAGTGCTAGGCAAACATACATATTGAAAGCGAGACTAAGACCCCAACTCATCTCCAAACTTTGTGAAAATGATGGTATAATTAACGGTGTCCAAGCTGATATCAGATCTCTTAAATCATGAGGGAGATGATGAAGATTCATATAAGTAGGGTTGTATTCAAAAATTATAATATTAATAATTAAATATTAAGTTGTCAAATACCTCCTTCCGCTTTTTTGCACTTTATTCAAGCTTTATAAAAAGTGTTACAGTGATCGGATTTAGTTCAAATATGCGCCGTTTCGTTCGATAATCTCTTTCCATCTAGACGGCAACTTCATAATACCCCCCTCGTAGAAGAACCCCTCCTTATTTGCGAAGAACTCGGACAGGCACGTTTCACAAGCCTCTTTTGAGTTCAACTTTACACCACCAAGGACGTTCGCCATGGACAGGAACAGGTGGTAATCACTTGGCGCTAAATGGTGGATGCGATAAAACCTCCCATCCGAGTTCCCGTAGCTTCAGACGAGTCATCAACGATGTGTGTGGGCGGGCGTTGTCCTGGTGGAACACTACATCCTTCCTGTTGGCCAATTTTGGACGATTCTGGTCGATCGCCAGTTTCAAGCGGTCCAGTTGTTCGCACTAGATGGTAAAAGCGTCTGGCCATATGGGAGCAGCTCATTGTGGATGATTCACTTCCAATCCCACCATACACACAGCAAAATCTTCCTGGCCGTCAATCCCGGCTTGGCCATTGTTTGGGACGTGGAGATTTCATCCTTTAATGTGTTGTGTGGTCTGGACTCACAAATTTTGCTAAGCATACCAAAAATTTGAACCTCCAGTTGGCGCAAACTAATCAACGCTGAAGATAAATCTTTGTTCTCGGCTATCACTAGCTTAAACGACTGGAAAATCTTTTAATCATCCATAAATTTTCAGTAGCATATATTGTTTTAGGGGGTTCTAATAAGCTTTTACTCTTCGTGAATATTCTCGAATAATTTCACGGATTTTTCTAAGTAAGTACATGAACCCTCGAATGATAGTACTTAGCTATTCACGATGTGTCAGAATATCAAGAAATCTTCCAAACACTGTTAAATGATAAATAGGATGTTAGGATTGTACAGAGATAAAACTCTCATTCTTTCACGAAATCAGAAAAATGTACATCCTATCTGATCCAGAGGTGATAATACAAATAACCTTGTGAAAAATGAAAATTTAATACATTGAAACGGACGATAATGAGGACGAGATAATTTTTACATGAGACGAGTCACCGATTTCAGCTTTACAATGAATTAAGAAGAAAAGAATTTGGACGAGGGGATATTTGATGTTCATTTGATGTTCCAAGACAAAACAAAACTAAAAGTTGTTGTTACTGTGTTTGAGTATGTAACGCTTATAAAACCAATATGAGATAAAAATTATTATGTTCAATGAGACTGAAATTCCCACGCATACAAAGGAAGTAACTATAGCTGAAAGCCCAATCTAAATATGTTTAACCTTTCTTATTTCGACTTCTTTCATCGTCTATTATAAAAACATAAACGACACAGATTGAATTATGGAAATTATATCTAATAATTATTATTTTGAAAACACTCTTGCTAGATTACATATAAATATTTTTTTACTTTAAAAAAATTACAAATATTTCCAAATGATATAATTCGATTTTCTTTAAATAATCCACATCATAATTCGCATCTGTTTTTTTTTTTGGCAACTCCAAGATCTATCTCTCCTACCATTCAACGCCATATTATAACACCAATAGCAAAGGGTGGACAATCCTTGCAGGTAAGTAAAAATAAACTAAACAAAAACAAAATCGAGAGCACAATCAGAACTAGCCAACAACTGCAGACAACAAAGCCGCTGTGGGTTTCTGGAGTATTTGCAATATTAATGCTTGATTGGTATGAGTGCCCGACTGTTGCGGCAGCGGAAGTTGACGGTGTTTCGAGCGGAGTGGAAAACTGTGAATTCATTACAGTTGCTGTATTCGGGCGCTTGCTGTTTGTGTTGCTCACTACCCGGTTGGAGCATTATTAACAGGGCTTGGAGCGATTTAACGGCAGAGATGAACGTAGAGTTGTTGATATTCGGAGGAGGAACGCGTTAGACGATTATAGACTGCAATATTTCAATTAGAATTTAACTGTTTCATGTCTCTATGTGAATTCAAACAGTGACTTACTTGCTTTTGTTGTCTTTTGAAGCTCTTAAACACAGAGAATTTTTAGTTGAACACCAAAGATTTATTTAAAAATATAACTTCTACAAATAATCTAGTATTCTTTGCTGATTTGAAATTTGAATTTAAATAAAACATGTAATTTACTTGTAAAAAAAATTAAAATATTATTTTCCGAATTTTTTCGAAAGCTTTGTACTAGTTTGCTAAGCTCTTAGCCCACTCCATATACACTCTACTTATCTCAGTTAACCGTAAACCGTAAACCGTAATCGCGCATAAAAGTTTATGACCACAGCTTATTACATGCTTGTAAATATTAATATTTATATGACTAATTAATAACTTAAACGACTTATTAAGAGATCATTAAAAGGGCTTCTGAGTTTGTTATATTTTATGGCGATTTTTGAACTATTTAACAGTTTTTTGATTGATGTCGATATTTAAAATATGAGAAATTACATACATAATTATACCCTAATAACTTATTACACAGAGCAAAATATAGTGAGGAGGAAAGTCTGAAAACGTAGTAATAATGGCACCACTTTATCACAGCCTCTTCAGAATTGTTTTTAAATTTTTTTAGAATAGAGAAGGATACAATTACTTTAGTGCTATTCATCTAAGTACCAGAGATGTTTAAGATTTACCAGTTAAACATTTGTTTTTTTAAAGAATATATGTATACCTATTAATAGGTGATCTATGCAAGAAATTAGAAAATAATGATACTATATAGCACTGAAAACATAGATTAAATTACCAAATGTCTCCAACGAAGTTTAAAGCTTGCGGCCTAGATCTAATCTCATGAATAATAATAATAATTTAAAACAAATCAGACGAGGATTCGGAATAGCCGACAAGGTAATTCGACTATATCCAACAGACAGATTACATTATAAAGTAGGTTAATTCTAAAAAACACAGAGCAGATCTACAAACGATTCGTTTCTTAACTACATACTGAAAAAGGGAAACTAAGTAACATTAAGAGGGTCATCCCATGTGTCGGCCTGTTTTTTAGATTTTTTTCTTACGACCAGTAAATAGATAGAACTTTAAGTTTATTATCATTTATTAACATATGTATATTTCGAAACTATAAATATAAGATTTAAGCTAAAAATATTGTGTAGAACATCAGTTACAGTGTTCTGAACACCCCAACCTCAAAAAAAGGATCCGCACTTCCTCCACGATTCTGATTGGCTTATCCGAGACAAAAAAATAGCGGCGTTTTAATCTGTCAGATTACATACATGGAACGCACTACGATCAAGTAAAGAGTGTTCCACGCGTTTGTATGTGCTGAGGGCACTCAACGAATTTCAAGTCGTTTTTGAGATATGATGGAGGAAAGTTTGAAAAACAAAATTTTGAGAAAAACGCGTTCAAAGTTTCCAGCTGCCAAGTGACCGCATCGGACAGCTCCTTCTTTTAACTGCTGTATCCTTAAAACGACTTCGAAATTCTAAAAATCACATGGGATGACCCTCTTACGACTTCATTAGACATTTATTTTTCTGGAAAGTAAACATTCTCTAACTTAAGTTACCCCCTTGACAACTTTTTATTTATTATTATTTTTTTTTTTTTCTGAACCATCAACATCTCAAGAATATTGTGTTAAAGTTTTAGGTCATTCGGAGAAAAACTAACGAAGTTACAGCAGGTTGAATAACGGTACCTCCAGCTACATGCGCTGAGTGTACAAAACTTTGAATCGATTTTCCCAAATATGTCATTTTTAAAGTCGGTGACCAGCCTACAGAAAAAACTACTGCATCGATCGTTTTGAAATTTTGAACAAATATTCTACATATATATATAGCTCTCGAATGACGTAGAGTTAATTACTAACAATTTTACAATAACAAATAGGTCGATTTTTACGTCATTTTGGCTTGAAAATGGTACCAAAAATTGAAAAATTAAAAAAACTCGACGTCAGTTGAAAGATAAACTAATAAACTAAAGAAAGCATTTTGATTTTTTGGTTTCGGATGATCCAGTGATGCTGTAGGCTGGTCACCGCATAACAACTTATTTTCGAGGTGCCTGCAGAGATCGACGATAACTCCGTTATTCCTCGCTATTTTTCGATAAAACTATTTTTAAGTATCCTTCAAATGTTGCACTTTCATATAATAATAAGTAAAATAAATCTACAACAATAATTTTTTCTAAAAAAATTCATGAAAAACGGTATTTTTTCGACGAAACAAACAAACCTTACCCCCCTTAAGCTTTTTAATATTTACTAAGATCTATAATCTCGGAGAAGTATACGAAACTCTCAAACAAATGCGAATAATAAACGAAAGAGTCATTATAGAACATGAGGAATAGTCCAAATAGTCCAGAGGTAAGGTGAGTATTGATAAAGTATAAGAGTAAAGAAAGCATGATTAAAACAACTAGTTAGATAAAACATTTTGAGTAACGTAAGATTTAGTATAAAAAATATATAACAGAAAATGTTTTGTATTCATGAAATATAAAGCAAGTTCGTAATTTTGGGGCGGACTTTGACCAAAATAGGTTGCTACGGACGATAACATATATAAATTATGAGATGGATAACTGCTATATGATATTGATCGTGTGGAATATGTAATTAATTAATATTTCAGTATACAAAGGATCTACGGATAAGCGCAAGTTCACAGTCTATCCATTCACTGCGTCACAAATCAATGGATTGATCTAACTCTGCCTAAATTAACTTCGAATTGAAAAACATCCATTATATTCTAAAGATTTAATCTTAGAACGGTCACTGAAGAAAATTTACGAAGCAGATAAATGTTTTGAAGCAAATGACGACTTATACTACAAAAATGGTACCGAAAATTTTTAAGATACTCTAATTGTTGTATAGTACTCGATGACACCTGGGTGAAAAAATAAAACCGAATTTGGCTAAAATTTGAGATTTCCTTATTATCTAAATATGGCTCAACCAATGTTCCCAAGAATGTATTATATGTATAGTAATAATAATAATAGTATTTCGGTATCGAAAATTGTTAGATATAAAATCAAGTACCAGGAAACTAAAATCATCCATCAATAATCGTAAATAAATAATGAAAAAAGAACACAATTTTCACACTAAGTGATCAATTTGGCGACTCGCAAGCATATCCATAGCAAACGTGAGAAGAAGGCACAATAGCTTCTACTGCTGCCGTTTGTAATGTTACAATATATATAAATATATTATTTAAAAAAGCAAATTAAATTTTATATATAAAAAAATATATACATACGAATCAAATAAAAAACCAACGTAAAAGCGTACTTACGTAAATGCCAGTGACAGCCGCTCATTTAAGCGCGGCTTCTGTGTCTGCCAAAATGAAAGATGTGTCTTGCGTGCGCTGCGACGATGGGAAATCTTGGGCAGTCAAACTTGAAATGTTACGACGGCGGTGAAAATTATAGCACTTGTCTTTTGTTTTTATTGCTGGCACACAACGGTTAAAAACGTTTGCTCGACGCAATGCTACAGTCGAGCCGAGTCGAGTGGCAAATTTTATGCTGATGCGTGATGTTTTAACGCACAAAGCCATTTCGAGCGATCGCCAATGCAAATTGAAATCACGCATTCTGTGTTGAAATCAATTAAGGATTTGATTAATTCTTGTCGGACATACGCGGTTGTAAAATGGATTTCCGTTTGGCGATATTATGCGTTGCACGCGCCTGCAAACGAAACGAGAGGCACTAAAATGAGAGAGGAGAGGTGAAGAAATTAATTTAGTAAGCGATATGTGTAAAAAAGTTAAAGTTGAAAACAAGTTCAGCTGCAACGGCTGCCGCTACCACTCTTTTTGCTGATATGTAAATTTCATTATGTAATAAAGCAAATGAAATGGCTTTCAGCGGCAAAGTGCTGAAATGGCGATATCGTTGATGGCAGACGCGGCAAAGTGGCTAAAGTCGTGTCGGCGCATCACCTTAAGTGCGCTTGGCACTCAAAAGTCACTTTAAAGCCCTTTGGCGCTACACTTGTGAGAAAAATATGCGTGTGTGTGCAGCAGAAGTGACATAATAAAAAGTGCATTAATTTAATTGAATCGTTTTAGAATTGAACTAGAACTATTACCTTTTAATGGTAAAGTGTTAACTACTTGAAGTAATTTTTATGCAATTTTTCGCTTTCATTTTCAGTTCAAAAACCAGTTAAATAAAAGCAAATTTACGCAGTGCAGTCGAATGAGTAGAGAAGGAGTAAGTGCGGACACAGGCGATCGATGTACTTATATTATTATGGACCCACTTGATCTCATTAGAAGCTATAAGTGAGGTATAATTAAACTAGTTTATTATAAGTAGGCTATTGAAAGATCTCTAAAGATTTAATTTATTTTTGGTACAAAACTATATTGTTGCTAAGTGCCATGTTTGCTTACTTTCATTTAAGTGTCTTACATTTTGAAAAATATATACAGCATAAAGTCTAAGGAAAGATTGAAAATCACTTTATTGAATATATATTGGGGACTGGGAGAAGATCTGGGCCCTTTTTCCTATAATTTTGAAACTAGACTAACGAAAATCAATATACTATATATAGCATAGACCCGTTATAATGTAATTAATTTCCGTTCCTATCTGATTCACATATTTACATTACATTCAAGACTGAATTTCACTGAATTTTGTTATGATATCTAACACACTTTAAATCGATCAATTAGTATAAATAAAGGGTGATTTTTTAAGAGCTTGATAACTTTTTTTAAAAAAAAAAAAAGTCCAATTTTGGGCAACTTTTTCGAGCATTTCGGCCGGAATAGCCCGAATTTCTTCGGAAATGTTGTCTTCCAAAGCTGGAATAGTTGCTGGCTTATTTCTGTAGACTTTAGACTTGACGTAGCCCCACAAAAAATAGTCTAAAGGCGTTAAATCGCATGATCTTGGTGGCCAACTTACGGGTCCATTTCTTGAGATGAATTGTTCTCCGAAGTTTTCCCTCAAAATGGCCATAGAATCGCGAGCTGTGTGGCATGTAGCGCCATCTTGTTGAAACCACATGTCAACCAAGTTCAGTTCTTCCATTTTTGGCAACAAAAAGTTTGTTAGCATCGAACGATAGCGATCGCCATTCACCGTAACGTTGCGTCCAACAGCATCTTTGAAAAAATACGGTCCAATGATTCCACCAGCGTACAAACCACACCAAACAGTGCATTTTTCGGGATGCATGGGCAGTTCTTGAACGGCTTCTGGTTGCTCTTCACCCCAAATGCGGCAATTTTGCTTATTTACGTAGCCATTCAACCAGAAATGAGCCTCATCGCTGAACAAAATTTGTCGATAAAAAAGCGGATTTTCTGCCAACTTTTCTAGGGCCCATTCACTGAAAATTCGACGTTAGCTCGTTAGTAAGTCTATTCATGATGAAATGTCAAAGCATACTGAGCATCTTTCTCTTTGACACCATGTCTGAAATCCCACGTGATCTGTCAAATACTAATGCATGAAAATCCTAACCTCAAAAAAATCACCCGTTATAACTAGAGGAACGTCGTATTTCAGCAGTCTATCAATGTACAACCGAATTCACAAAATTTGGGTGCCGGGCCAAAAGGATAGCAGGGTGCGGAGACAATCTTAGTGGTTGGATCTCACACAATCAAGGAGATGTTCCAGGTAGAGGAAAGGACGAAGTCGTCAAATCGCACGACCGAGGCGGCAAATGACTGGTCTATTTCGTGAGATAACACGTTCACAAAACTTGCTTTTCAATAAATCGATTGTGACATTCACTGTGTGGTTTGTGGCGCCTTCCTGTTGGAACCACATATTGTCCAAGTCCATATGATCAAATTCCCATTCACAGTAACGTGCCGGTTTTCATCATCACAGAAGAAGTACAGACGCTGCGAGCCCAAAAACCGCACCAAACCTAATTTTTTCGGATGCAATGGTGACTCATGGTTTACGTGTGCCTGACCAATAACGCCTCATCGCTGAAGATGATTTTTCGATGAAAATCCGGAGTTGCTGCTTCAGTTCTTGCATCAATTTGATCTTGTATGAATGTAGGCCAATATTATCGACACTACAGGCACGGGAACATTTTTTATTGTGTCTGCATATTCACATTTTTCCACTCAATTGTTGATCTGACAGGATGATTAAGCTGATAATAAATTGGACGGAGCGCTCTTAAAGCTGAGGGCACTAACTCCGAATTTCGACTCGTTGTTGAATCGTATATCTTTCTATGATGAAATGACAAGCCTAATTGAAGAGAAATGTCAAAAGAACGGGCAAAAATAAGACGTCGCTTGCCGTTTCTATCGGTCTACTTTTGTAGCGCCCCTTTTAAAAAACCCTTTACTACTGGAGGATATAAGATCAAAACACCTCGCTAGGCGTAAACTCAGGGTACTTTATACAGGCCAATGTAATCTGAGGAAACACCTGTACAGTACTTGAGCATAGTCTCATCTGGAAACCGCCGCTTCTGTTACACAAAGTCCAAACCCAGTACATCTATTGCTAGAGTGTGTAGCATGAGCGCAGGAGCTACGCAAATCTAATCGAAGAAAGAATTAGCTCTCTTACTCCTAGCGCTACTCGTATACTGGAATTCGTCAGAGTACTGGGAATAATGGAGTCGTTGTATATACTTAAAATATAGGTCGCAGTGTATACGTCAACATATTTTCGATCTATTTAACCATTTCCTCAAGAGAAGCCTTTTATTTTTTTTTTTGCCGATAGCAACGATGTTTTTTGTCAGAGTGGAATTATAAAGTTATCTTTAGACAAGTTGTCAAACAAAAGGATGCATATTTCATCTAAAACAGATTTTTAAAGGTTTTATACAAATAGAAAACCCTATAGGAACTAGTGTCTCACCGATACCAAAATTTTGGCCGATGCCGATGCCGATTAATCGGCCAGTTGGCAAAGAATCGGCCGATGCCGATACCGATTCTTTCAACAACAATTTTATTTAGTAAATTAGTATTGTAACAAAATAAAAACAAAGACAAATAACATCACAAAATAAGAAAACAACTCAGTTCATATGTAAATATGAAGTTGTTTATTCATTTAATTAATATTAAAAACTAAATAAATTATTATTAAAAGATATATATTGACAAACAAGTAAGGAAGGGCTAAGTTCGGGTGTAACCGAACATTTTATACTCTCGCAATTTATTGATGTAATTTTATAAAGACAACACAATTCGACCCATATATTCGGCATAAAGTTCAATAGAATAACGAAAATCATCATAAATAGTATATGGGGACTGAGGTAATTCCTAAACCGATTTCACTCGTTTTCACCACCAAGATACAATGTATCGAAGACTACACGATCACTTAATTTAATATTACTTATAATTAGGTATATAGGATCTGGGGGAAGTTATGACCCGATTTTTACCATTTCAGGTACAGAGAGAAACTGTTATAAGAAAAAAATTCAGAGGGAATGAATTACATTAAAATATCTGAGGGATTTACCTAAATTTTCGGTGAAAAATTAACCTTAGGCACTGAGTTCTTCATGTTTGATATCAGGGGCCTTGAAAAGTCATGGTCCGATTTTGACAATTTTTCCACAAGTGATGTCACAGCTCAAATACAGTATTTGTGTAAAGTTTTATTCCGCTAGCTTCATTGGTTCCTTATGAATACATTATAAAGTGAACGAATCAGATGGAATTCAAAATTGGGTTATATGGGAAGTAGACGTAGTTGTGAACCGATTTCGCCCATATTCCACCCGTCATCAGGGTGTCAAGAAAGTGTTATATACCGAATTTCATTGAAATCGGTCGAATAGTTCTTGAGATATGGTTTTTGACCCATAAGTGGGCGACGCCACGCCCATTTTCCATTTTGTAAAAAAATCTCAGTGCAGCTTTCTTCTGCCATTTCTTATGTAAAATTTGGTGTGTCTGGCGTTTTTCGTTAGGGAGTTAACCCACTTTTCGCAATTTTCAACCTAACTTTTGTATGGGAGGTGGGCGTGGTTATTATCCGATTTCTTTCATTTTTGGACTGTATAAGGAAATGGCTAAAAGAAACGACTGCAGAAAGTTTGGCTTATATAGCTTTATTGGTTTGCGAGTTATATACAAAAAAACTTATTTGAGGGCGGGGTCACGCCTACTTTTCCAAAAAAATTACATCCAAATGTGCCCCTCCCTAATGGGATCCTATGTTCCAAATTTCATTTTCATAACTTTATTTATGGCTTAGTTATGACACTGTATAGGTTTTCGGTTTCCTCCATTTTGTGGGCGTGGCAGTGGACCGATTTTGCCCATTTTCGAAAGCAACCTCCTCAGGGTGCCAAGGAACATGTGTTCCAAGTTTCATTAAGATATCTTAATTTTTACTCAAGTTATCGCTTACACGGACAGACGGACAGACGGACAGACGGACGGACAGACATCCGGATTTCAAATCTACTCGTCATCCTGATCATTTATGTATATATAACCCCATATCTAACTCTTATATTTCTTGGTGACACAAACAACCGTTATGTGAACAAAACTATGATACTCTGTGCAACAGGTTGCGAGAGTATAATAAGTAATTCGCATTTTCTCAAAGCGCAATCTGCAATCAGCAATATAGCTGTTTTCCTTTAAGGGGGTATACCGGTGTGATATTTTCAAAAAATCGGTTTTTTTATTTTTTGGTTATTCGATAGTTTATAATTTCAAAAATATCCTGTGAATGCGATAAGGTCGTATCCTGAATAGTTTTT